>NW_028295390.1:0-359932 GCF_964341445.2 Mesoplodon mirus
GTAAAGCAGTTGGAAAGTCCAACCGGAGCACCAGGAGAGGGACTATTCGTTGAGTTTTAGAAACCTTTCGTATTCACAGTGTGTCCAGTCTCTAGGTTTCCCGTACATATTATAGCTGTAGTAATATTCCCTTCAACCTGGAGAGTTGGGACCCATGTAATGGGTGCTATGCATTACTGCATTAAAGGGTCTGCATTTGCTCACCCAGTCTCACCAATACTCTCAGTCCCAAGTGTCCAGCCTCATGCCACATCCAGCTGTCATTGTAGATAGGGTCATTCCAGGTTGCATCAGAGACCCTGAAGGAATTGTAAAGAATTTCCCTGTTTCTTTGTTTTGTTTTTGAAATTCCTTTTTAGAGTGGGTTTGAGCTGATTCTCGCTGCCATGTTTATGCCAGTCTAGACACACTTGATTCCCTTACGGAGACATATCAATACATAGGTTTTAAGATTTTTACTAGTGAGATCTATTCCTCTGCGGGAAATATGGGGTTGTGAGTCCCTTTCACTGAGGAAGGTGTAGGTCTTGTGTATTCCATAGTTGGTTTTTGGAACGGTACCTCTGCTTATATCAAACTCTGGTTGATGCATCACCCCACCTCTCCTTCCCCCTTAAGCAGGGAGAAGAGTGTTTTCTAAATGTGAGACTCTGTTCTCTTGCCTAACTCAGTTCATGTGTAGCCATGTTTACAGGATATTCCTAAGTGATATCTTATGATAAGTTTCTTTTTCTGTGTGACTTATTTCACTTAGAATCATCGTACCTGAATCCACTCATTTTGCTGCTACTGGTCTTATGACATTGATTTCATGGCTGAGGGATATTCCATCGTACGTAAGTTCCACAATTTTTCGAACCATTTTTATATTTCCTGGGAAATTTTAGGTGTACCCAACTTGAGGTTCTTGTAAGCAGTGCAGCCCTAAATTTGGGGGTGGCTCTGTCTTATTGATTTTCAGTTTTCCCAAGGTAGATTCCCTAGACTGGAAGTTCCCTTGGCTCTGTAGCTCTGTTGTTTACTTGTTTTAGGGAACAGAATGCACTCCTCCAGTGAGGCAGTTGTCAACTTACATCCCGCCCATCAGCATAACAAGGCTCCCTTTTCTCCAGGGCCTGTCTTGTCTTTCTGGTTTTTACACATTTTGTGGATGTCCCTTTGGACCGGTGGGAAGTGATACTTCTTTGTAGTGCAGATTTGCATTGCCCGCTTGCTTGCTTGGCCAAAAAGGGCGTATGCGTTTTCTCCTGAATATATTCAGGAGAAAACGCATACGCCCTTTTTGGCCAAGTGCATCATTGTCGAAGTTGTGCCCCTCTTCCTGTGCTTTACAGGCGATGCCAACGTACCTCTTGAAATCTGTTTCCTGCTATTCTGCCTCGCTTTCGAGTCCGCCTCGTTGCCTTCCCTCAACAGATTTTTGGACGACAGTTGTCGTTTATTACTCTGCCAGTTTGTGAATTGAATGTGCCCCTGAGCTCCATTATTCAACTCGTTTTTTGTGAGCTGAACGCAAGTCCAAAATTTTGGTTCAGGACCTATACTGGTTCCCGGTGCGTGGCTGAGACTTTGGTTAATTCTTGTTCCTGCCGGGAAATTAGAGTGACATGTGCCCATCCAAATGCCTAACAGCTACTCTCTCATTGGTTCTCCCTCTTCCCTTTCATCCTCTGCCAAATTGGCAACCTGTGCGAACCAGGAGGTTAAAGGGGATGTCTCTCCAAGTTGGGAGATTGATAGTAAAGCAGTTGGAAAGTCAAACCGGAGCACCAGGAGAGGGACTATTCGTTGAGTTTTAGAAACCTTTCGTATTCACAATGTGTCCATTCTCTAAGTTTCCCTTACATATTATAGCTGTAGTAATATTCCCTTCAACCTGGAGAGTTGGGACCCATGGAATGGGTGCCATGCATTACAGCTTTAAAGGGTCTGCATTTGCTCACCCAGTGTCACCAATCCTCTCATTCCCAAGTGTCCAGCCTCATGCCACATCCAGCTGTCATTGTAGATAGGGTCATTCCAGGTTGCATCAGAGACCCTGAAGGAATTGTAAAGAATTTCCCTGTTTCTTTGTTTTGTTTTTGAAAGTCCTTTTTATAGTGGGTTTGAGCTGATTCTCGCTGCCATGTTTATGCCAGTCTAGACACACTTGATTCCCTTACGGAGACATATCAATACATAGGTTTTAAGATTCTTACTAGTCAGATCTATTCCTCTGCGGGAAATATGGGGTTTTGAGTCCCTTTCACTGAGGAAGGTGTAGGTCTTGTCTATTCCATAGTTGGTTTTTGGAACGGTACCTGTGCTTATATCAAACTCTGGTTTGATGCATCACCCCACCTCTCCTTCCCCCTTAAGCAGGCATAAGAGTGTTTTCTAAATGTGAGACTCTGTTCTCTTTCCTAACTCAGTTCATGTGTAGCCAGGTTTACAGGATCTTCCTAAGTGATATCTTATGATAAGTTTCTTTTTCTGTGTGACTTATTTCACTTAGAATCATCGTACCTGAATCCACTCATTTTGCTGCTACTGGTCTTATGACATTGATTTCATGGCTAAGGGATATTCCATCGTATGTAAGTTTCACAATGTTTTGAACCATTTTTATATTTCCTGGGATATTTAAGGTGTACCCAAGTTGAGGTTCTTGTAAGCAGTGCAGCCCTAAATTTGGGGGTGACTCTGTCTTATTGATTTTCAGTTTTCCCAAGGTAGATTCCCTAGACTGGAAGTGCCCTTGGCTCTGTAGCTCTGTTGTTTACTTGTTTTAGGGAACACAATGCACTCCTCCAGTGAGGCAGTTGGCAACTTACATCCCGCCCATCAGCATAACAAGGCTCCCTGTTCTCCAGGGCCTGTCTTGCCTTTCTGGTTTTTACACATTTTGTGGATGTCCCTTTGGACCGGTGGGAAGTGATACTTCTTTGTTGTGCAGATTTGCATTGCCCGCTTGCTTGCTTGGCCAAAAAGGGCGTATGCGTTTTCTCCTGAATATATTCAGGAGAAAACGCATACGCCCTTTTTGGCCAAGTGCATCATTGTCGAAGTTGTGCCCCTCTTCCTGTGCTTTACAGGCGATGCCAACGTACCTCTTGAAATCTGTTTCCTGCTATTCTGCCTCGCTTTCGAGTCCGCCTCGTTGCCTTCCCTCAACAGATTTTTGGACGATAGTTGTCGTTTTTTTCTCTGCCAGTTTGTGAATTGAATGTGCCCCTGAGCTCCATTTTTCTACTCGTTTTTTGTGAGCTGAACGCAAGTCCAAAATTTTGGTTCAGGACCTATACTGGTTCCCGGTGGGTGGCTGGGACTTTGGTTAATTCTTCTTCCTGCCGGGAAATTAGAGTGACATGTGCCCATCCAAATGCCTAACAGCTACTCTCTCATTGGTTCTCCCTCTTCCCTTTCATCCTCTGCCAAATTGGCAACCTGTGCGAACCAGGAGGTTAAAGGGGCTGTCTCTCCAAGTTGGGAGATTGATAGTAAAGCAGTTGGAAAGTCAAACCGGAGCACCAGGAGAGAGACTATTCGTTGAGTTTTAGAAACCTTTCATATTCACAGTGTGTCCAGTCTCTAGGTTTCCCGTACATATTATAGCTGTAGTAATATTCCCTTCAACCTGGAGAGTTGGGACCCATGTAATGGGTGCTATGCATTACTGCATTAAAGGGTCTGCATTTGCTCACCCAGTCTCACCAGTACTCTCAGTCCCAAGTGTCCAGCCTCATGCCACATCCAGCTGTCATTGTAGATAGGGTCATTCCAGGTTGCATCAGAGACCCTGAAGGAATTGTAAAGAATTTCCCTGTTTCTTTGTTTTGTTTTTGAAATTCCTTTTTAGAGTGGGTTTGAGCTGATTCATGCTGCCATGTTTATGCCAGTCTAGACACACTTGATTCCCTTACGGAGACATATCAATACATAGGTTTTAAGATGCTTACTAGTCAGATCTATTCCTCTGCGGGAAATATGGGGTTTTGAGTCCCTTTCACTGAGGAAGGTGTAGGTCTTGTCTATCCCATAGTTGGTTTTTGGAACGGTACCTGTGCTTATATCAAACTCTGGTTTGATGCATCACCCCACCTCTCCTTCCCCCTTAAGCAGGCATAAGAGTGTTTTCTAAATGTGAGACTCTGTTCTCTTGCCTAACTCAGTTCATGTGTAGCCATGTTTACAGGATCTTCCTAAGTGATATCTTATGATAAGTTTCTTTTTCTGTGTGACTTATTTCACTTAGAATCATCGTACCTGAATCCACTCATTTTGCTGCTACTGGTCTTATGACATTGATTTCATGGCTAAGGGATATTCCATCGTATGTAAGTTCCACAATTTTTTGAACCATTTTTATATTTCCTGGGATATTTAAGGTGTACCCAAGTTGAGGTTCTTGTAAGCAGTGCAGCCCTAAATTTGGGGGTGACACTGTCTTATTGATTTTCAGTTGTCCCAAGGTAGATTCCCTAGACTGGAAGTGCCCTTGGCTCTGTAGCTCTGTTGTTTACTTGTTTTAGGGAACACAATGCACTCCTCCAGTGAGGCAGTTGGCAACTTGCATCCCGCCCATCAGCATAACAAGGCTCCCTGTACTCCAGGGCCTGTCTTGCCTTTCTGGTTTTTACACATTTTGTGGATGTCCCTTTGGACCGTTGGGAAGTGATACTTCTTTGTTGTGCAGATTTGCATTGCCCGCTTGCTTGCTTGGCCAAAAAGGGCGTATGCGTTTTCTCCTGAATATATTCAGGAGAAAACGCATACGCCCTTTTTGGCCAAGTGCATCATTGTCGAAGTTGTGCCCCTCTTCCTGTGCTTTACAGGTGATGCCAACGTACCTCTTGAAATCTGTTTCCTGCTATTCTGCCTCACTTTCGAGTCCGCCTCATTGCCTTCCCTCAACAGATTTTTGGATGATAGTTGTCGTTTTATTCTCTGCCAGTTTGTGAATTGAATGTGTCCCTGAGCTCCATTTTTCTACTCGTTTTTTGTGAGCTGAACGCAAGTCCAAAATTTTGGTTCAGGACCTATACTGGTTCCCGGTGGGTGGCTGGGACTTTGGTTAATTCTTCTTCCTGCCGGGAAATTAGAGTGACATGTGCCCATCCAAATGCCTAACAGCTACTCTCTCATTGGTTCTCCCTCTTCCCTTTCATCCTCTGCCAAATTGGCAACCTGTGCGAACCAGGAGGTTAAAGGGGATGTCTCTCCAAGTTGGGAGATTGATAGTAAAGCAGTTGGAAAGTGAAACCGGAGCACCAGGAGTGGGACTCTTCGTTGAGTTTTAGAAACCTTTCGTATTCACAGTGTGTCCATTCTCTTGGTTTCCCGTACATGTTATAGCTGTAGTAATATTCCCTTCAACCTGGAGAGTTGGGACCCATGGAATGGGTGCCATGCATTACTGCATTAAAGGGTCTGCATTTGCTCACCCAGTCTCACCAATACTCTCAGTCCCAAGTGTCCAGCATCATGCCATATCCAGCTGTCATTGTAGATAAGGTCATTCCAGGTTGCATCAGAGACCCTGAAAGAATTGTAAAGAATTTCCCTTTTTATTTGTTTTGTTTTGAAATTCCTTTTTAGAGTGGGTTTGAGCTGATTCTCGCTGCCATGTTTATGCCAATCTAGACACACTCGATTCCCTTACGGAGACATATCAATACATAGGTTTTAAGATTCTTACTAGTCAGATCTATCCCTCTGCGGGAAATATGGGGTTGTGAGTCCCTTTCACTGAGGAAGGTGTAGGTCTTGTCTATTCCATAGTTGGTTTTTGGAACGGTACCTGTGCTTATATCAAACTCTGGTTTGATGCATCACCCCACCTCTCCTTCCCCCTTAGGCAGGCATAAGAGTGTTTTCTAAATGTGAGACTCTGTTCTCTTGCCTAACTCAGTTCATGTGTAGCCATGTTTAGAGGATCTTCTTAAGTGATATCTTATGATAAGTTTCTTTTTCTGTGTGACTTATTTCACTTAGAATCATCGTACCTGAATCCACTCATTTTGCTGCTACTGGTCTTATGACATTGATTTCATGGCTGAGGGATATTCCATCGTACGTAAGTTCCACAAATTTTTGAACCATTTTTATATTTCCTGGGAAATTTAAGGTGTACCCAAGTTGAGGTTCTTGTAAGCAGTGCAGCCCTAAATTTGGGGGTGGCTCTGTCTTATTGATTTTCAGTTTTCCCAAGGTATATTCCCTAGACTGGAAGTGCCCTTGGCTCTGTAGCTCTGTTGTTTACTTGTTTTAGGGAACACAATGCACTCCTCCAGTGAGGCAGTTGGCAACTTACATCCCGCCCATCAGCATAACAAGGCTCCCTGTTCTCCAGGGCCTGTCTTGCCTTTCTGGTTTTTACACATTTTGTGGATGTCCCTTTGGACCAGTGGGAAGTGATACTTCTTTGTAGTGCAGATTTGCATTGCCCGCTTGCTTGCTTGGCCAAAAAGGGCGTATGCGTTTTCTCCTGAATATATTCAGGAGAAAACGTATACGCCCTTTTTGGCCAAGTGCATCATTGTCGAAGTTGTGCCCCTCTTCCTGTGCTTTACAGGCGATGCCAACGTACCTCTTGAAATCTGTTTCCTGCTATTCTGCCTCGCTTTCAAGTCCGCCTCGTTGCCTTCCCTCAACAGATTTTTGGACGATAGTTGTCCTTTATTACTCTGCCAGTTTGTGAGTTGCTGTGCCCCTGAGCTCCATTTTTCAACTCGTTTTTTGTGAGCTGAACGCAAGTCCAAAATTTTGGTTCAGGACCTATACTGGTTCCCGGTGGGTGGCTGAGACTTTGGTTAATTCTTCTTCCTGCCGGGAACTTAGAGTGACATGTGCCCATCCAAATGCCTAACAGCTACTCTCTCATTGGTTCTCCCTCTTCCCTTTCATCCTCTGCCAAATTGGCAACCTGTGCGAACCAGGAGGTTAAAGGGGCTGTCTCTCCAAGTTGGGAGATTGATAGTAAAGCAGTTGGAAAGTCAAACCGGAGCACCAGGAGAGGGACTATTCGTTGAGTTTTAGAAACCTTTCGTATTCACAATGTGTCCATTCTCTAAGTTTCCCGTACATATTATAGCTGTAGTAATATTCCCTTCATCCTGGAGAGTTGGGACCCATGGAATGGGTGCCATGCATTACAGCTTTAAAGGGTCTGCATTTGCTCACCCATTCTCACCAATCCTCTCATTCCCAAGTGTCCAGCCACATGCCACATCCAGCTGTCATTGTAGATAGGGTCATTCCAGGTTGCATCAGAGACCCTGAAGGAATTGTAAAGAATTTCCCTGTTTCTTTGTTTTGTTTTTGAAAGTCCTTTTTATAGTGGGTTTGAGCTGATTCTCCCTGCCATGTTTATGCCAGTCTAGACACACTTGATTCCCTTACGGAGACATATCAATACATAGGTTTTAAGATTCTTACTAGTCAGAACTATTCCTCTGCGGGAAATATGGGGTTTTGAGTCCCTTTCACTGAGGAAGGTGTAGGTCTTGTCTATTCCATAGTTGGTTTTTGTAACGGTACCTCTGCTTATATCAAACTCTGGTTGATGCATCACCCCACCTCTCCTTCCCCCTTAAGCAGGGATAAGAGTGTTTTCTAAATGTGAGACTCTGTTCTCTTTCCTAACTCAGTTCATGTGTAGCCATGTTTACAGGATCTTCCTAAGTGATATCTTATGATAAGTTTCTTTTTCTGTGTGACTTATTTCACTTAGAATCATCGTACCTGAATCCACTCATTTTGCTGCTACTGGTCTTATGACATTGATTTCATGGCTAAGGGATATTCCATCGTACGTAAGTTCCACAATTTTTTGAACCATTTTTATATTTCCTGGGATATTTAAGGTGTACCCAAGTTGAGGTTCTTGTAAGCAGTGCAGCCCTAAATTTGGGGGTGACTCTGTCTTATTGATTTTCAGTTTTCCCAAGGTAGATTCCCTAGACTGGAAGTGCCCTTGGCTCTGTAGCTCTGTTGTTTACTTGTTTTAGGGAACACAATGCACTCCTCCAGTGAGGCAGTTGGCAACTTACATCCCGCCCATCAGCATAACAAGGCTCCCTGTTCTCCAGGGCCTGTCTTGCCTTTCAGGTTTTTACACATTTTGTGGATGTCCCTTTGGACCGGTGGGAAGTGATACTTCTTTGTTGTGCAGATTTGCATTGCCCACTTGCTTGCTTGGCCAAAAAGGGCGTATGCGTTTTCTCCTGAATATATTCAGGAGAAAACGCATACGCCCTTTTTGGCCAAGTGCATCATTGTCGAAGTTGTGCCCCTCTTCCTGTGCTTTACAGGCGATGCCAACGTACCTCTTGAAATCTGTTTCCTGCTATTCTGCCTCGCTTTTGAGTCCGCCGCGTTGCCTTCCCTCAACAGATTTTTGGACGATAGTTGTCGTTTTTTTCTCTGCCAGTTTGTGAATTGAATGTGCCCCTGAGCTCCATTTTTCTACTCGTTTTTTGTGAGCTGAACGCAAGTCCAAAATTTTGGTTCAGGACCTATACTGGTTCCCGGTGGGTGGCTGGGACTTTGGTTAATTCTTCTTCCTGCCGGGAAATTAGAGTGACATGTGCCCATCCAAATGCCTAACAGCTACTCTCTCATTGGTTCTCCCTCTTCCCTTTCATCCTCTGCCAAATTGGCAACCTGTGCGAACCAGGAGGTTAAAGGGGCTGTCTCTCCAAGTTGGGAGATTGATAGTAAAGCAGTTGGAAAGTCAAACCGGAGCACCAGGAGAGAGACTATTCGTTGAGTTTTAGAAACCTTTCGTATTCACAGTGTGTCCAGTCTCTAGGTTTCCCGTACATATTATAGCTGTAGTAATATTCCCTTCAACCTGGAGAGTTGGGACCCATGTAATGGGTGCTATGCATTACTGCATTAAAGGGTCTGCATTTGCTCACCCAGTCTCACCAGTACTCTCAGTCCCAAGTGTCCAGCCTCATGCCACATCCAGCTGTCATTGTAGATAGGGTCATTCCAGGTTGCATCAGAGACCCTGAAGGAATTGTAAAGAATTTCCCTGTTTCTTTGTTTTGTTTTTGAAATTCCTTTTTAGAGTGGGTTTGAGCTGATTCAGGCTGCCATGTTTATGCCAGTCTAGACACACTTGATTCCGTTACGGAGACATATCAATACATAGGTTTTAAGATGCTTACTAGTCAGATCTATTCCTCTGCGGGAAATATGGGGTTTTGAGTCCCTTTCACTGAGGAAGGTGTAGGTCTTGTCTATCCCATAGTTGGTTTTTGGAACGGTACCTGTGCTTATATCAAACTCTGGTTTGATGCATCACCCCACCTCTCCTTCCCCCTTAAGCAGGCATAAGAGTGTTTTCTAAATGTGAGACTCTGTTCTCTTGCCTAACTCAGTTCATGTGTAGCCATGTTTACAAGATCTTCTAAGTGATATCTTATGATAAGTTTCTTTTTCTGTGTGACTTATTTCACTTAGAATCATCGTACCTGAATCCACTCATTTTGCTGCTACTGGTCTTATGACATTGATTTCATGGCTAATGGATATTCCATCGTATGTAAGTTCCACAATTTTTTGAACCATTTTTATATTTCCTGGGATATTTAAGGTGTACCCAAGTTGAGGTTCTTGTAAGCAGTGCAGCCCTAAATTTGGGGGTGACACTGTCTTATTGATTTTCAGTTGTCCCAAGGTAGATTCCCTAGACTGGAAGTGCCCTTGGCTCTGTAGCTCTGTTGTTTACTTGTTTTAGGGAACACAATGCACTCCTCCAGTGAGGCAGTTGGCAACTTGCATCCCGCCCATCAGCATAACAAGGCTCCCTGTACTCCAGGGCCTGTCTTGCCTTTCTGGTTTTTACACATTTTGTGGATGTCCCTTTGGACCGTTGGGAAGTGATACTTCTTTGTTGTGCAGATTTGCATTGCCAGCTTGCTTGCTTGGCCAAAAAGGGCGTATGCGTTTTCTCCTGAATATATTCAGGAGAAAACGCATACGCCCTTTTTGGCCAAGTGCATCATTGTCGAAGTTGTGCCCCTCTTCCTGTGCTTTACAGGCGATGCCAACGTACCTCTTGAAATCTGTTTCCTGCTATTCTGCCTCACTTTCGAGTCCGCCTCATTGCCTTCCCTCAACAGATTTTTGGATGATAGTTGTCGTTTTATTCTCTGCCAGTTTGTGAATTGAATGTGTCCCTGAGCTCCATTTTTCTACTCGTTTTTTGTGAGCTGAACGCAAGTCCAAAATTTTGGTTCAGGACCTATACTGGTTCCCGGTGGGTGGCTGGGACTTTGGTTAATTCTTCTTCCTGCCGGGAAATTAGAGTGACATGTGCCCATCCAAATGCCTAACAGCTACTCTCTCATTGGTTCTCCCTCTTCCCTTTCATCCTCTGCCAAATTGGCAACCTGTGCGAACCAGGAGGTTAAAGGGGCTGTCTCTCCAAGTTGGGAGATTGATAGTAAAGCAGTTGGAAAGTCAAACCGGAGCACCAGGAGTGGGACTCTTCGTTGAGTTTTAGAAACATTTCGTATTCACAGTGTGTCCATTCTCTTGGTTTCCCGTACATGTTATAGCTGTAGTAATATTCCCTTCAACCTGGAGAGTTGGGACCCATGGAATGGGTGCCATGCATTACTGCATTAAAGGGTCTGCATTTGCTCACCCAGTCTCACCAATACTCTCAGTCCCAAGTGTCCAGCATCATGCCATATCCAGCTGTCATTGTAGATAAGGTCATTCCAGGTTGCATCAGAGACCCTGAAAGAATTGTAAAGAATTTCCCTTTTTATTTGTTTTGTTTTTGAAATTCCTTTTTAGAGTGGGTTTGAGCTGATTCTCGCTGCCATGTTTATGCCAATCTAGACACACTTGATTCCCTTACGGAGACATATCAATACATAGGTTTTAAGATTCTTACTAGTCAGATCTATTCCTCTGCGGGAAATATGGGGTTGTGAGTCCCTTTCACTGAGGAAGGTGTAGGTCTTGTCTATTCCATAGTTGGTTTTTGGAACGGTACCTGTGCTTATATCAAACTCTGGTTTGATGCATCACCCCACCTCTCCTTCCCCCTTAGGCAGGCATAAGAGTGTTTTCTAAATGTGAGACTCTGTTCTCTTTCCTAACTCAGTTCATGTGTAGCCATGTTTAGAGGATCTTCTTAAGTGATATCTTATGATAAGTTTCTTTTTCTGTGTGACTTATTTCACTTAGAATCATCGTACCTGAATCCACTCATTTTGCTGCTACTGGTCTTATGACATTGATTTCATGGCTGAGGGATATTCCATCGTACGTAAGTTCCACAATTTTTTGAACCATTTTTATATTTCCTGGGAAATTTAAGGTGTACCCAAGTTGAGGTTCTTGTAAGCAGTGCAGCCCTAAATTTGGGGGTGGCTCTGTCTTATTGATTTTCAGTTTTCCCAAGGTATATTCCCTAGACTGGAAGTGCCCTTGGCTCTGTAGCTCTGTTGTTTACTTGTTTTAGGGAACACAATGCACTCCTCCAGTGAGGCAGTTGGCAACTTACATCCCGCCCATCAGCATAACAAGGCTCCCTGTTCTCCAGGGCCTGTCTTGCCTTTCTGGTTTTTACACATTTTGTGGATGTCCCTTTGGACCGGTGGGAAGTGATACTTCTTTGTTGTGCAGATTTGCATTGCCCGCTTGCTTGCTTGGCCAAAAAGGGCGTATGCGTTTTCTCCTGAATATATTGAGGAGAAAACGCATACGCCCTTTTTGGCCAAGTGCATCATTGTCGAAGTTGTGCCCCTCTTCCTGTGCTTTACAGGCGATGCCAACGTACCTCTTGAAATCTGTTTCCTGCTATTCTGCCTCGCTTTCGAGTCCGCCGCGTTGCCTTCCCTCAACAGATTTTTGGACGATAGTTGTCGTTTTTTTCTCTGCCAGTTTGTGAATTGAATGTGCCCCTGAGCTCCATTTTTCTACTCGTTTTTTGTGAGCTGAACGCAAGTCCAAAATTTTGGTTCAGGACCTATACTGGTTCCCGGTGGGTGGCTGGGACTTTGGTTAATTCTTCTTCCTGCCGGGAAATTAGAGTGACATGTGCCCATCCAAATGCCTAACAGCTACTCTCTCATTGGTTCTCCCTCTTCCCTTTCATCCTCTGCCAAATTGGCAACCTGTGCGAACCAGGAGGTTAAAGGGGCTGTCTCTCCAAGTTGGGAGATTGATAGTAAAGCAGTTGGAAAGTCAAACCGGAGCACCAGGAGAGAGACTATTCGTTGAGTTTTAGAAACCTTTCGTATTCACAGTGTGTCCAGTCTCTAGGTTTCCCGTACATATTATAGCTGTAGTAATATTCCCTTCAACCTGGAGAGTTGGGACCCATGTAATGGGTGCTATGCATTACTGCATTAAAGGGTCTGCATTTGCTCACCCAGTCTCACCAGTACTCTCAGTCCCAAGTGTCCAGCCTCATGCCACATCCAGCTGTCATTGTAGATAGGGTCATTCCAGGTTGCATCAGAGACCCTGAAGGAATTGTAAAGAATTTCCCTGTTTCTTTGTTTTGTTTTTGAAATTCCTTTTTAGAGTGGGTTTGAGCTGATTCAGGCTGCCATGTTTATGCCAGTCTAGACACACTTGATTCCGTTACGGAGACATATCAATACATAGGTTTTAAGATGCTTACTAGTCAGATCTATTCCTCTGCGGGAAATATGGGGTTTTGAGTCCCTTTCACTGAGGAAGGTGTAGGTCTTGTCTATTCCATAGTTGGTTTTTGGAACGGTACCTGTGCTTATATCAAACTCTGGTTTGATGCATCACCCCACCTCTCCTTCCCCCTTAAGCAGGCATAAGAGTGTTTTCTAAATGTGAGACTCTGTTCTCTTGCCTAACTCAGTTCATGTGTAGCCATGTTTACAGGATCTTCCTAAGTGATATCTTATGATAAGTTTCTTTTTCTGTGTGACTTATTTCACTTAGAATCATCGTACCTGAATCCACTCATTTTGCTGCTACTGGTCTTATGACATTGATTTCATGGCTAAGGGATATTCCATCGTATGTAAGTTCCACAATTTTTTGAACCATTTTTATATTTCCTGGGATATTTAAGGTGTACCCAAGTTGAGGTTCTTGTAAGCAGTGCAGCCCTAAATTTGGGGGTGACACTGTCTTATTGATTTTCAGTTGTCCCAAGGTAGATTCCCTAGACTGGAAGTGCCCTTGGCTCTGTAGCTCTGTTGTTTACTTGTTTTAGGGAACACAATGCACTCCTCCAGTGAGGCAGTTGGCAACTTGCATCCCGCCCATCAGCATAACAAGGCTCCCTGTACTCCAGGGCCTGTCTTGCCTTTCTGGTTTTTACACATTTTGTGGATGTCCCTTTGGACCGTTGGGAAGTGATACTTCTTTGTTGTGCAGATTTGCATTGCCAGCTTGCTTGCTTGGCCAAAAAGGGCGTATGCGTTTTCTCCTGAATATATTCAGGAGAAAACGCATACGCCCTTTTTGGCCAAGTGCATCATTGTCGAAGTTGTGCCCCTCTTCCTGTGCTTTACAGGTGATGCCAACGTACCTCTTGAAATCTGTTTCCTGCTATTCTGCCTCACTTTCGAGTCCGCCTCATTGCCTTCCCTCAACAGATTTTTGGATGATAGTTGTCGTTTTATTCTCTGCCAGTTTGTGAATTGAATGTGTCCCTGAGCTCCATTTTTCTACTCGTTTTTTGTGAGCTGAACGCAAGTCCAAAATTTTGGTTCAGGACCTATACTGGTTCCTGGTGGGTGGCTGGGACTTTGGTTAATTCTTCTTCCTGCCGGGAAATTAGAGTGACATGTGCCCATCCAAATGCCTAACAGCTACTCTCTCATTGGTTCTCCCTCTTCCCTTTCATCCTCTGCCAAATTGGCAACCTGTGCGAACCAGGAGGTTAAAGGGGCTGTCTCTCCAAGTTGGGAGATTGATAGTAAAGCAGTTGGAAAGTCAAACCGGAGCACCAGGAGTGGGACTCTTCGTTGAGTTTTAGAAACCTTTCGTATTCACAGTGTGTCCATTCTCTTGGTTTCCCGTACATGTTATAGCTGTAGTAATATTCCCTTCAACCTGGAGAGTTGGGACCCATGGAATGGGTGCCATGCATTACTGCATTAAAGGGTCTGCATTTGCTCACCCAGTCTCACCAATACTCTCAGTCCCAAGTGTCCAGCATCATGCCATATCCAGCTGTCATTGTAGATAAGGTCATTCCAGGTTGCATCAGAGACCCTGAAAGAATTGTAAAGAATTTCCCTTTTTATTTGTTTTGTTTTTGAAATTCCTTTTTAGAGTGGGTTTGAGCTGATTCTCGCTGCCATGTTTATGCCAATCTAGACACACTTGATTCCCTTACGGAGACATATCAATACATAGGTTTTAAGATTCTTACTAGTCAGATCTATCCCTCTGCGGGAAATATGGGGTTGTGAGTCCCTTTCACTGAGGAAGGTGTAGGTCTTGTCTATTCCATAGTTGGTTTTTGGAACGGTACCTGTGCTTATATCAAACTCTGGTTTGATGCATCACCCCACCTCTCCTTCCCCCTTAGGCAGGCATAAGAGTGTTTTCTAAATGTGAGACTCTGTTCTCTTTCCTAACTCAGTTCATGTGTAGCCATGTTTAGAGGATCTTCTTAAGTGATATCTTATGATAAGTTTCTTTTTCTGTGTGACTTATTTCACTTAGAATCATCGTACCTGAATCCACTCATTTTGCTGCTACTGGTCTTATGACATTGATTTCATGGCTGAGGGATATTCCATCGTACGTAAGTTCCACAATTTTTTGAACCATTTTTATATTTCCTGGGAAATTTAAGGTGTACCCAAGTTGAGGTTCTTGTAAGCAGTGCAGCCCTAAATTTGGGGGTGGCTCTGTCTTATTGATTTTCAGTTTTCCCAAGGTATATTCCCTAGACTGGAAGTGCCCTTGGCTCTGTAGCTCTGTTGTTTACTTGTTTTAGGGAACACAATGCACTCCTCCAGTGAGGCAGTTGGCAACTTGCATCCCGCCCATCAGCATAACAAGGCTCCCTGTTCTCCAGGGCCTGTCTTGCCTTTCTGGTTTTTACACATTTTGTGGATGTCCCTTTGGACCGTTGGGAAGTGATACTTCTTTGTTGTGCAGATTTGCATTGCCCGCTTGCTTGCTTGGCCAAAAAGGGCGTATGCGTTTTCTCCTGAATATATTCAGGAGAAAACGCATACGCCCTTTTTGGCCAAGTGCATCATTGTCGAAGTTGTGCCCCTCTTCCTCTGCTTTACAGGTGATGCCAACGTACCTCTTGAAATCTGTTTCCTGCTATTCTGCCTCACTTTCGAGTCCGCCTCATTGCCTTCCCTCAACAGATTTTTGGATGATAGTTGTCGTTTTATTCTCTGCCAGTTTGTGAATTGAATGTGTCCCTGAGCTCCATTTTTCTACTCGTTTTTTGTGAGCTGAACGCAAGTCCAAAATTTTGGTTCAGGACCTATACTGGTTCCCGGTGGGTGGCTGGGACTTTGGTTAATTCTTCTTCCTGCCGGGAAATTAGAGTGACATGTGCCCATCCAAATGCCTAACAGCTACTCTCTCATTGGTTCTCCCTCTTCCCTTTCATCCTCTGCCAAATTGGCAACCTGTGCGAACCAGGAGGTTAAAGGGGCTGTCTCTCCAAGTTGGGAGATTGATAGTAAAGCAGTTGGAAAGTCAAACCGGAGCACCAGGAGTGGGACTCTTCGTTGAGTTTTAGAAACCTTTCGTATTCACAGTGTGTCCATTCTCTTGGTTTCCCGTACATGTTATAGCTGTAGTAATATTCCCTTCAACCTGGAGAGTTGGGACCCATGGAATGGGTGCCATGCATTACTGCATTAAAGGGTCTGCATTTGCTCACCCAGTCTCACCAATACTCTCAGTCCCAAGTGTCCAGCATCATGCCATATCCAGCTGTCATTGTAGATAAGGTCATTCCAGGTTGCATCAGAGACCCTGAAAGAATTGTAAAGAATTTCCCTTTTTATTTGTTTTGTTTTTGAAATTCCTTTTTAGAGTGGGTTTGAGCTGATTCTCGCTGCCATGTTTATGCCAATCTAGACACACTTGATTCCCTTACGGAGACATATCAATACATAGGTTTTAAGATTCTTACTAGTCAGATCTATTCCTCTGCGGGAAATATGGGGTTGTGAGTCCCTTTCACTGAGGAAGGTGTAGGTCTTGTCTATTCCATAGTTGGTTTTTGGAACGGTACCTGTGCTTATATCAAACTCTGGTTTGATGCATCACCCCACCTCTCCTTCCCCCTTAAGCAGGCATAAGAGTGTTTTCTAAATGTGAGACTCTGTTCTCTTGCCTAACTCAGTTCATGTGTAGCCATGTTTACAGGATCTTCCTAAGTGATATCTTATGATAAGTTTCTTTTTCTGTGTGACTTATTTCACTTAGAATCATCGTACCTGAATCCACTCATTTTGCTGCTACTGGTCTTATGACATTGATTTCATGGCTAAGGGATATTCCATCGTATGTAAGTTCCACAATTTTTTGAACCATTTTTATATTTCCTGGGATATTTAAGGTGTACCCAAGTTGAGGTTCTTGTAAGCAGTGCAGCCCTAAATTTGGGGGTGACACTGTCTTATTGATTTTCAGTTGTCCCAAGGTAGATTCCCTAGACTGGAAGTGCCCTTGGCTCTGTAGCTCTGTTGTTTACTTGTTTTAGGGAACACAATGCACTCCTCCAGTGAGGCAGTTGGCAACTTGCATCCCGCCCATCAGCATAACAAGGCTCCCTGTACTCCAGGGCCTGTCTTGCCTTTCTGGTTTTTACACATTTTGTGGATGTCCCTTTGGACCGTTGGGAAGTGATACTTCTTTGTTGTGCAGATTTGCATTGCCCGCTTGCTTGCTTGGCCAAAAAGGGCGTATGCGTTTTCTCCTGAATATATTCAGGAGAAAACGCATACGCCCTTTTTGGCCAAGTGCATCATTGTCGAAGTTGTGCCCCTCTTCCTGTGCTTTACAGGCGATGCCAACATACCTCTTGAAATCTGTTTCCTGCTCTTCTGCCTCGCTTTCGAGTCCGCCTCGTTGCCTTCCCTCAACAGATTTTTGGACGATAGTTGTCCTTTATTACTCTGCCAGTTTGTGAGTTGCTGTGCCCCTGAGCTCCATTTTTCAACTCGTTTTTTGTGAGCTGAACGCAAGTCCAAAATTTTGGTTCAGGACCTATACTGGTTCCCGGTGGGTGGCTGAGACTTTGGTTAATTCTTCTTCCTGCCGGGAAGTTAGAGTGACATGTGCCCATCCAAATGCCTAACAGCTACTCTCTCATTGGTTCTCCCTCTTCCCTTTCATCCTCTGCCAAATTGGCAACCTGTGCGAACCAGGAGGTTAAAGGGGCTGTCTCTCCAAGTTGGGAGATTGATAGTAAAGCAGTTGGAAAGTCAAACCGGAGCACCAGGAGAGGGACTATTCGTTGAGTTTTAGAAACCTTTCGTATTCACAATGTGTCCATTCTCTAAGTTTCCCGTACATATTATAGCTGTAGTAATATTCCCTTCATCCTGGAGAGTTGGGACCCATGGAATGGGTGCCATGCATTACAGCTTTAAAGGGTCTGCATTTGCTCACCCATTCTCACCAATCCTCTCATTCCCAAGTGTCCAGCCTCATGCCACATCCAGCTGTCATTGTAGATAGGGTCATTCCAGGTTGCATCAGAGACCCTGAAGGAATTGTAAAGAATTTCCCTGTTTCTTTGTTTTGTTTTTGAAAGTCCTTTTTATAGTGGGTTTGAGCTGATTCTCCCTGCCATGTTTATGCCAGTCTAGACACACTTGATTCCCTTACGGAGACATATCAATACATAGGTTTTAAGATTCTTACTAGTCAGAACTATTCCTCTGCGGGAAATATGGGGTTTTGAGTCCCTTTCACTGAGGAAGGTGTAGGTCTTGTCTATTCCATAGTTGGTTTTTGTAACGGTACCTCTGCTTATATCAAACTCTGGTTGATGCATCACCCCACCTCTCCTTCCCCCTTAAGCAGGGATAAGAGTGTTTTCTAAATGTGAGACTCTGTTCTCTTTCCTAACTCAGTTCATGTGTAGCCATGTTTACAGGATCTTCCTAAGTGATATCTTATGATAAGTTTCTTTTTCTGTGTGACTTATTTCACTTAGAATCATCGTACCTGAATCCACTCATTTTGCTGCTACTGGTCTTATGACATTGATTTCATGGCTAAGGGATATTCCATCGTACGTAAGTTCCACAATTTTTTGAACCATTTTTATATTTCCTGGGATATTTAAGGTGTACCCAAGTTGAGGTTCTTGTAAGCAGTGCAGCCCTAAATTTGGGGGTGACTCTGTCTTATTGATTTTCAGTTTTCCCAAGGTAGATTCCCTAGACTGGAAGTGCCCTTGGCTCTGTAGCTCTGTTGTTTACTTGTTTTAGGGAACACAATGCACTCCTCCAGTGAGGCAGTTGGCAACTTACATCCCGCCCATCAGCATAACAAGGCTCCCTGTTCTCCAGGGCCTGTCTTGCCTTTCTGGTTTTTACACATTTTGTGGATGTCCCTTTGGACCGGTGGGAAGTGATACTTCTTTGTTGTGCAGATTTGCATTGCCCACTTGCTTGCTTGGCCAAAAAGGGCGTATGCGTTTTCTCCTGAATATATTCAGGAGAAAACGCATACGCCCTTTTTGGCCAAGTGCATCATTGTCGAAGTTGTGCCCCTCTTCCTGTGCTTTACAGGCGATGCCAACGTACCTCTTGAAATCTGTTTCCTGCTATTCTGCCTCGCTTTTGAGTCCGCCGCGTTGCCTTCCCTCAACAGATTTTTGGACGATAGTTGTCGTTTTTTTCTCTGCCAGTTTGTGAATTGAATGTGCCCCTGAGCTCCATTATTCAACTCGTTTTTTGTGAGCTGAACGCAAGTCCAAAATTTTGGTTCAGGACCTATACTGGTTCCCGGTGGGTGGCTGGGACTTTGGTTAATTCTTCTTCCTGCCGGGAAATTAGAGTGACATGTGCCCATCCAAATGCCTAACAGCTACTCTCTCATTGGTTCTCCCTCTTCCCTTTCATCCTCTGCCATATTGGCAACCTGTGCGAACCAGGAGGTTAAAGGGGCTGTCTCTCCAAGTTGGGAGATTGATAGTAAAGCAGTTGGATGTCAAACCGGAGCACCAGGAGAGAGACTATTCGTTGAGTTTTAGAAACCTTTCGTATTCACAGTGTGTCCAGTCTCTAGGTTTCCCGTACATATTATAGCTGTAGTAATATTCCCTTCAACCTGGAGAGTTGGGACCCATGTAATGGGTGCTATGCATTACTGCATTAAAGGGTCTGCATTTGCTCACCCAGTCTCACCAGTACTCTCAGTCCCAAGTGTCCAGCCTCATGCCACATCCAGCTGTCATTGTAGATAGGGTCATTCCAGGTTGCATCAGAGACCCTGAAGGAATTGTAAAGAATTTCCCTGTTTCTTTGTTTTGTTTTTGAAATTCCTTTTTAGAGTGGGTTTGAGCTGATTCAGGCTGCCATGTTTATGCCAGTCTAGACACACTTGATTCCGTTACGGAGACATATCAATACATAGGTTTTAAGATGCTTACTAGTCAGATCTATTCCTCTGCGGGAAATATGGGGTTTTGAGTCCCTTTCACTGAGGAAGGTGTAGGTCTTGTCTATCCCATAGTTGGTTTTTGGAACGGTACCTGTGCTTATATCAAACTCTGGTTTGATGCATCACCCCACCTCTCCTTCCCCCTTAAGCAGGCATAAGAGTGTTTTCTAAATGTGAGACTCTGTTCTCTTGCCTAACTCAGTTCATGTGTAGCCATGTTTACAAGATCTTCTAAGTGATATCTTATGATAAGTTTCTTTTTCTGTGTGACTTATTTCACTTAGAATCATCGTACCTGAATCCACTCATTTTGCTGCTACTGGTCTTATGACATTGATTTCATGGCTAATGGATATTCCATCGTATGTAAGTTCCACAATTTTTTGAACCATTTTTATATTTCCTGGGATATTTAAGGTGTACCCAAGTTGAGGTTCTTGTAAGCAGTGCAGCCCTAAATTTGGGGGTGACACTGTCTTATTGATTTTCAGTTGTCCCAAGGTAGATTCCCTAGACTGGAAGTGCCCTTGGCTCTGTAGCTCTGTTGTTTACTTGTTTTAGGGAACACAATGCACTCCTCCAGTGAGGCAGTTGGCAACTTGCATCCCGCCCATCAGCATAACAAGGCTCCCTGTACTCCAGGGCCTGTCTTGCCTTTCTGGTTTTTACACATTTTGTGGATGTCCCTTTGGACCGTTGGGAAGTGATACTTCTTTGTTGTGCAGATTTGCATTGCCAGCTTGCTTGCTTGGCCAAAAAGGGCGTATGCGTTTCCTCCTGAATATATTCAGGAGAAAACGCATACGCCCTTTTTGGCCAAGTGCATCATTGTCGAAGTTGTGCCCCTCTTCCTGTGCTTTACAGGCGATGCCAACGTACCTCTTGAAATCTGTTTCCTGCTATTCTGCCTCACTTTCGAGTCCGCCTCATTGCCTTCCCTCAACAGATTTTTGGATGATAGTTGTCGTTTTATTCTCTGCCAGTTTGTGAATTGAATGTGTCCCTGAGCTCCATTTTTCTACTCGTTTTTTGTGAGCTGAACGCAAGTCCAAAATTTTGGTTCAGGACCTATACTGGTTCCCGGTGGGTGGCTGGGACTTTGGTTAATTCTTCTTCCTGCCGGGAAATTAGAGTGACATGTGCCCATCCAAATGCCTAACAGCTACTCTCTCATTGGTTCTCCCTCTTCCCTTTCATCCTCTGCCAAATTGGCAACCTGTGCGAACCAGGAGGTTAAAGGGGCTGTCTCTCCAAGTTGGGAGATTGATAGTAAAGCAGTTGGAAAGTCAAACCGGAGCACCAGGAGTGGGACTCTTCGTTGAGTTTTAGAAACATTTCGTATTCACAGTGTGTCCATTCTCTTGGTTTCCCGTACATGTTATAGCTGTAGTAATATTCCCTTCAACCTGGAGAGTTGGGACCCATGGAATGGGTGCCATGCATTACTGCATTAAAGGGTCTGCATTTGCTCACCCAGTCTCACCAATACTCTCAGTCCCAAGTGTCCAGCATCATGCCATATCCAGCTGTCATTGTAGATAAGGTCATTCCAGGTTGCATCAGAGACCCTGAAAGAATTGTAAAGAATTTCCCTTTTTATTTGTTTTGTTTTTGAAATTCCTTTTTAGAGTGGGTTTGAGCTGATTCTCGCTGCCATGTTTATGCCAATCTAGACACACTTGATTCCCTTACGGAGACATATCAATACATAGGTTTTAAGATTCTTACTAGTCAGATCTATTCCTCTGCGGGAAATATGGGGTTGTGAGTCCCTTTCACTGAGGAAGGTGTAGGTCTTGTCTATTCAATAGTTGGTTTTTGGAACGGTACCTGTGCTTATATCAAACTCTGGTTTGATGCATCACCCCACCTCTCCTTCCCCCTTAGGCAGGCATAAGAGTGTTTTCTAAATGTGAGACTCTGTTCTCTTTCCTAACTCAGTTCATGTGTAGCCATGTTTAGAGGATCTTCTTAAGTGATATCTTATGATAAGTTTCTTTTTCTGTGTGACTTATTTCACTTAGAATCATCGTACCTGAATCCACTCATTTTGCTGCTACTGGTCTTATGACATTGATTTCATGGCTGAGGGATATTCCATCGTACGTAAGTTCCACAATTTTTTGAACCATTTTTATATTTCCTGGGAAATTTAAGGTGTACCCAAGTTGAGGTTCTTGTAAGCAGTGCAGCCCTAAATTTGGGGGTGGCTCTGTCTTATTGATTTTCAGTTTTCCCAAGGTATATTCCCTAGACTGGAAGTGCCCTTGGCTCTGTAGCTCTGTTGTTTACTTGTTTTAGGGAACACAATGCACTCCTCCAGTGAGGCAGTTGGCAACTTACATCCCGCCCATCAGCATAACAAGGCTCCCTGTTCTCCAGGGCCTGTCTTGCCTTTCTGGTTTTTACACATTTTGTGGATGTCCCTTTGGACCGGTGGGAAGTGATACTTCTTTGTTGTGCAGATTTGCATTGCCCGCTTGCTTGCTTGGCCAAAAAGGGCGTATGCGTTTTCTCCTGAATATATTGAGGAGAAAACGCATACGCCCTTTTTGGCCAAGTGCATCATTGTCGAAGTTGTGCCCCTCTTCCTGTGCTTTACAGGCGATGCCAACGTACCTCTTGAAATCTGTTTCCTGCTATTCTGCCTCGCTTTCGAGTCCGCCGCGTTGCCTTCCCTGAACAGATTTTTGGACGATAGTTGTCGTTTTTTTCTCTGCCAGTTTGTGAATTGAATGTGCCCCTGAGCTCCATTTTTCTACTCGTTTTTTGTGAGCTGAACGCAAGTCCAAAATTTTGGTTCAGGACCTATACTGGTTCCCGGTGGGTGGCTGGGACTTTGGTTAATTCTTCTTCCTGCCGGGAAATTAGAGTGACATGTGCCCATCCAAATGCCTAACAGCTACTCTCTCATTGGTTCTCCCTCTTCCCTTTCATCCTCTGCCAAATTGGCAACCTGTGCGAACCAGGAGGTTAAAGGGGCTGTCTCTCCAAGTTGGGAGATTGATAGTAAAGCAGTTGGAAAGTCAAACCGGAGCACCAGGAGAGAGACTATTCGTTGAGTTTTAGAAACCTTTCGTATTCACAGTGTGTCCAGTCTCTAGGTTTCCCGTACATATTATAGCTGTAGTAATATTCCCTTCAACCTGGAGAGTTGGGACCCATGTAATGGGTGCTATGCATTACTGCATTAAAGGGTCTGCATTTGCTCACCCAGTCTCACCAGTACTCTCAGTCCCAAGTGTCCAGCCTCATGCCACATCCAGCTGTCATTGTAGATAGGGTCATTCCAGGTTGCATCAGAGACCCTGAAGGAATTGTAAAGAATTTCCCTGTTTCTTTGTTTTGTTTTTGAAATTCCTTTTTAGAGTGGGTTTGAGCTGATTCAGGCTGCCATGCTTATGCCAGTCTAGACACACTTGATTCCGTTACGGAGACATATCAATACATAGGTTTTAAGATGCTTACTAGTCAGATCTATTCCTCTGCGGGAAATATGGGGTTTTGAGTCCCTTTCACTGAGGAAGGTGTAGGTCTTGTCTATTCCATAGTTGGTTTTTGGAACGGTACCTGTGCTTATATCAAACTCTGGTTTGATGCATCACCCCACCTCTCCTTCCCCCTTAAGCAGGCATAAGAGTGTTTTCTAAATGTGAGACTCTGTTCTCTTGCCTAACTCAGTTCATGTGTAGCCATGTTTACAGGATCTTCCTAAGTGATATCTTATGATAAGTTTCTTTTTCTGTGTGACTTATTTCACTTAGAATCATCGTACCTGAATCCACTCATTTTGCTGCTACTGGTCTTATGACATTGATTTCATGGCTAAGGGATATTCCATCGTATGTAAGTTCCACAATTTTTTGAACCATTTTTATATTTCCTGGGATATTTAAGGTGTACCCAAGTTGAGGTTCTTGTAAGCAGTGCAGCCCTAAATTTGGGGGTGACACTGTCTTATTGATTTTCAGTTGTCCCAAGGTAGATTCCCTAGACTGGAAGTGCCCTTGGCTCTGTAGCTCTGTTGTTTACTTGTTTTAGGGAACACAATGCACTCCTCCAGTGAGGCAGTTGGCAACTTGCATCCCGCCCATCAGCATAAAAAGGCTCCCTGTACTCCAGGGCCTGTCTTGCCTTTCTGGTTTTTACACATTTTGTGGATGTCCCTTTGGACCGTTGGGAAGTGATACTTCTTTGTTGTGCAGATTTGCATTGCCAGCTTGCTTGCTTGGCCAAAAAGGGCGTATGCGTTTTCTCCTGAATATATTCAGGAGAAAACGCATACGCCCTTTTTGGCCAAGTGCATCATTGTCGAAGTTGTGCCCCTCTTCCTGTGCTTTACAGGTGATGCCAACGTACCTCTTGAAATCTGTTTCCTGCTATTCTGCCTCACTTTCGAGTCCGCCTCATTGCCTTCCCTCAACAGATTTTTGGATGATAGTTGTCGTTTTATTCTCTGCCAGTTTGTGAATTGAATGTGTCCCTGAGCTCCATTTTTCTACTCGTTTTTTGTGAGCTGAACGCAAGTCCAAAATTTTGGTTCAGGACCTATACTGGTTCCTGGTGGGTGGCTGTGACTTTGGTTAATTCTTCTTCCTGCCGGGAAATTAGAGTGACATGTGCCCATCCAAATGCCTAACAGCTACTCTCTCATTGGTTCTCCCTCTTCCCTTTCATCCTCTGCCAAATTGGCAACCTGTGCGAACCAGGAGGTTAAAGGGGCTGTCTCTCCAAGTTGGGAGATTGATAGTAAAGCAGTTGGAAAGTCAAACCGGAGCACCAGGAGTGGGACTCTTCGTTGAGTTTTAGAAACCTTTCGTATTCACAGTGTGTCCATTCTCTTGGTTTCCCGTACATGTTATAGCTGTAGTAATATTCCCTTCAACCTGGAGAGTTGGGACCCATGGAATGGGTGCCATGCATTACTGCATTAAAGGGTCTGCATTTGCTCACCCAGTCTCACCAATACTCTCAGTCCCAAGTGTCCAGCATCATGCCATATCCAGCTGTCATTGTAGATAAGGTCATTCCAGGTTGCATCAGAGACCCTGAAAGAATTGTAAAGAATTTCCCTTTTTATTTGTTTTGTTTTTGAAATTCCTTTTTAGAGTGGGTTTGAGCTGATTCTCGCTGCCATGTTTATGCCAATCTAGACACACTTGATTCCCTTATGGAGACATATCAATACATAGGTTTTAAGATTCTTACTAGTCAGATCTATTCCTCTGCGGGAAATATGGGGTTGTGAGTCCCTTTCACTGAGGAAGGTGTAGGTCTTGTCTATTCCATAGTTGGTTTTTGGAACGGTACCTGTGCTTATATCAAACTCTGGTTTGATGCATCACCCCACCTCTCCTTCCCCCTTAGGCAGGCATAAGAGTGTTTTCTAAATGTGAGACTCTGTTCTCTTTCCTAACTCAGTTCATGTGTAGCCATGTTTAGAGGATCTTCTTAAGTGATATCTTATGATAAGTTTCTTTTTCTGTGTGACTTATTTCACTTAGAATCATCGTACCTGAATCCACTCATTTTGCTGCTACTGGTCTTATGACATTGATTTCATGGCTGAGGGATATTCCATCGTACGTAAGTTCCACAATTTTTTGAACCATTTTTATATTTCCTGGGAAATTTAAGGTGTACCCAAGTTGAGGTTCTTGTAAGCAGTGCAGCCCTAAATTTGGGGGTGGCTCTGTCTTATTGATTTTCAGTTTTCCCAAGGTATATTCCCTAGACTGGAAGTGCCCTTGGCTCTGTAGCTCTGTTGTTTACTTGTTTTAGGGAACACAATGCACTCCTCCAGTGAGGCAGTTGGCAACTTACATCCCGCCCATCAGCATAACAAGGCTCCCTGTTCTCCAGGGCCTGTCTTGCCTTTCTGGTTTTTACACATTTTGTGGATGTCCCTTTGGACCGGTGGGAAGTGATACTTCTTTGTAGTGCAGATTTGCATTGCCCGCTTGCTTGCTTGGCCAAAAAGGGCGTATGCGTTTTCTCCTGAATATATTCAGGAGAAAACGCATACGCCCTTTTTGGCCAAGTGCATCATTGTCGAAGTTTTGCCCCTCTTCCTGTGCTTTACAGGCGATGCCAACGTACCTCTTGAAATCTGTTTCCTGCTATTCTGCCTCGCTTTCGAGTCCGCCTCGTTGCCTTCCCTCAACAGATTTTTGGACGATAGTTGTCCTTTTTTACTCTGCCAGTTTGTGAGTTGCTGTGCCCCTGAGCTCCATTTTTCAACTCGTTTTTTGTGAGCTGAACGCAAGTCCAAAATTTTGGTTCAGGACCTATACTGGTTCCCGGTGGGTGGCTGAGACTTTGGTTAATTCTTCTTCCTGCCGGGAAGTTAGAGTGACATGTGCCCATCCAAATGCCTAACAGCTACTCTCTCATTGGTTCTCCCTCTTCCCTTTCATCCTCTGCCAAATTGGCAACCTGTGCGAACCAGGAGGTTAAAGGGGCTGTCTCTCCAAGTTGGGAGATTGATAGTAAAGCAGTTGGAAAGTCAAACCGGAGCACCAGGAGAGGGACTATTCGTTGAGTTTTAGAAACCTTTCGTATTCACAATGTGTCCATTCTCTAAGTTTCCCGTACGTATTATAGCTGTAGTAATATTCCCTTCAACCTGGAGAGTTGGGACCCATGGAATGGGCGCCATGCATTACAGCTTTAAAGGGTCTGCATTTGCTCACCCAGTCTCACCAATCCTCTCATTCCCAAGTGTCCAGCCTCATGCCACATCCAGCTGTCATTGTAGATAGGGTCATTCCAGGTTGCATCAGAGACCCTGAAGGAATTGTAAAGAATTTCCCTGTTTCTTTGTTTTGTTTTTGAAAGTCCTTTTTATAGTGGGTTTGAGCTGATTCTCCCTGCCATGTTTATGCCAGTCTAGACACACTTGATTCCCTTACGGAGACATATCAATACATAGGTTTTAAGATTCTTACTAGTCAGAACTATTCCTCTGCGGGAAATATGGGGTTTTGAGTCCCTTTCACTGAGGAAGGTGTAGGTCTTGTCTATTCCATAGTTGGTTTTTGGAACGGTACCTCTGCTTATATCAAACTCTGGTTGATGCATCACCCCACCTCTCCTTCCCCCTTAAGCAGGGATAAGAGTGTTTTCTAAATGTGAGACTCTGTTCTCTTTCCTAACTCAGTTCATGTGTAGCCATGTTTACAGGATCTTCCTAAGTGATATCTTATGATAAGTTTCTTTTTCTGTGTGACTTATTTCACTTAGAATCATCGTACCTGAATCCACTCATTTTGCTGCTACTGGTCTTATGACATTGATTTCATGGCTAAGGGATATTCCATCGTATATAAGTTCCACAATTTTGTGAACCATTTTTATATTTCCTGGGATATTTAAGGTGTACCCAAGTTGAGGTTCTTGTAAGCAGTGCAGCCCTAAATTTGGGGGTGACTCTGTCTTATTGATTTTCAGTTTTCCCAAGGTAGATTCCCTAGACTGGAAGTGCCCTTGGCTCTGTAGCTCTGTTGTTTACTTGTTTTAGGGAACACAATGCACTCCTCCAGTGAGGCAGTTGGCAACTTACATCCCGCCCATCAGCATAACAAGGCTCCCTGTTCTCCAGGGCCTGTCTTGCCTTTCTGGTTTTTACACATTTTGTGGATGTCCCTTTGGACCGGTGGGAAGTGACACTTCTTTGTTGTGCAGATTTGCATTGCCCGCTTGCTTGCTTGGCCAAAAAGGGCGTATGCGTTTTCTCCTGAATATATTCAGGAGAAAACGCATACGCCCTTTATGGCCTAGTGCATCATTGTCGAAGTTGTGCCCCTCTTCCTGTGCTTTACAGGCGATGCCAACGTACCTCTTGAAATCTGTTTCCTGCTATTCTGCCTCGCTTTCGAGTCCGCCGCGTTGCCTTCCCTCAACAAATTTTTGGACGATAGTTGTCGTTTTTTTCTCTGCCAGTTTGTGAATTGAATGTGCCCCTGAGCTCCATTTTTCTACTCGTTTTTTGTGAGCTGAACGCAAGTCCAAAATTTTGGTTCAGGACCTATACTGGTTCCCGGTGGGTGGCTGGGACTTTGGTTAATTCTTCTTCCTGCCGGGAAATTAGAGTGACATGTGCCCATCCAAATGCCTAACAGCTACTCTCTCATTGGTTCTCCCTCTTCCCTTTCATCCTCTGCCAAATTGGCAACCTGTGCGAACCAGGAGGTTAAAGGGGCTGTCTCTCCAAGTTGGGAGATTGATAGTAAAGCAGTTGGAAAGTCAAACCGGAGCACCAGGAGTGGGACTCTTCGTTGAGTTTTAGAAACCTTTCGTATTCACAGTGTGTCCAGTCTCTAGGTTTCCCGTACATATTATAGCTGTAGTAATATTCCCTTCAACCTGGAGAGTTGGGACCCATGTAATGGGTGCTATGCATTACTGCATTAAAGGGTCTGCATTTGCTCACCCAGTCTCACCAGTACTCTCAGTCCCAAGTGTCCAGCCTCATGCCACATCCAGCTGTCATTGTAGATAGGGTCATTCCAGGTTGCATCAGAGACCCTGAAAGAATTGTAAAGAATTTCCCTGTTTCTTTGTTTTGTTTTTGAAATTCCTTTTTAGAGTGGGTTTGAGCTGATTCAGGCTGCCATGTTTATGCCAGTCTAGACACACTTGATTCCCTTACGGAGACTTATCAATACATAGGTTTTAAGATTCTTACTAGTCAGATGTATTCCTCTGCGGGAAATATGGGGTTTTGAGTCCCTTTCACTGAGGAAGGTGTAGGTCTTGTCTATTCCATAGTTGGTTTTTGGAACGGTACCTCTGCTTATATCAAACTCTGGTTGATGCATCACCCCACCTCTCCTTCCCCCTTAAGCAGCGATAAGAGTGTTTTCTAAATGTGAGATTCTGTTCTCTTTCCTAACTCAGTTCATGTGTAGCCATGTTTACAGGATCTTCCTAAGTGATATCTTATGATAAGTTTCTTTTTCTGTGTGACTTATTTCACTTAGAATCATTGTACCTGAATCGACTCATTTTGCTGCTACTGGTCTTATGACATTGATTTCATGGCTGAGGGATATTCCATCGTACGTAAATTCCACAATTTTTTGAACCATTTTTATATTTCCTGGGAAATTTAAGGTGTACCCAAGTTGAGGTTCTTGTAAGCAGTGCAGCCCTAAATTTGGGGGTGGCTCTGTCTTATTGATTTTCAGTTTTCCCAAGGTATATTCCCTAGACTGGAAGGGCCCTTGGCTCTGTAGCTCTGTTGTTTACTTGTTTTAGGGAACACAATGCACTCCTCCAGTGAGGCAGTTGGCAACTTACATCCCGCCCATCAGCATAACAAGGCTCCCTGTTCTCCAGGGCCTGTCTTGCCTTTCTGGTTTTTACACATTTTGTGGATGGCCCTTTGGACCGGTGGGAAGTGATACTTCTTTGTAGTGCAGATTTGCATTGCCCGCTTGCTTGCTTGGCCAAAAAGGGCGTATGCGTTTTCTCCTGAATATATTCAGGAGAAAACGCATACGCCCTTTTTGGCCAAGTGCATCATTGTCGAAGTTGTGCCCCTCTTCCTGTGCTTTACAGGCGATGCCAGCGTACCTCTTGAAATCTGTTTCCTGCTATTCTGCCTCGCTTTCGAGTCCGCCTCGTTGCCTTCCCTCAACAGATTTTTGGACGATAGTTGTCCTTTATTACTCTGACAGTTTGTGAGTTGCTGTGCCCCTGAGCTCCATTTTTCAACTCGTTTTTTTGTGAGCTGAACGCAGGTCCAAAATTTTGGTTCAGGACCTCTACTGGTTCTCGGTGGGTGGCTGAGACTTTGGTTAATTCTTGTTCCTGCCGGGAAATTAGAGTGACATGTGCCCATCCAAATGCCTAACAGCTACTCTCTCATTGGTTCTCCCTCTTCCCTTTCATCCTCTGCCAAATTGGCAACCTGTGCGAACCAGGAGGTTAAAGGGGCTGTCTCTCCAAGTTGGGAGATTGATAGTAAAGCAGTTGGAAAGTCAAACCGGAGCACCAGGAGAGGGACTATTCGTTGAGTTTTAGAAACCTTTCGTATTCACAGTGTGTCCAGTCTCTAGGTTTCCCGTATATATTATAGCTGTAGTAATATTCCCTTCAACCTGGAGAGTTGGGACCCATGTAATGGGTGCTATGCATTACTGCATTAAAGGGTCTGCATTTGTTCACCCAGTCTCACCAATACTCTCAGTCCCAAGTGTCCAGCCTCATGCCACATCCAGCTGTCATTGTAGATAGGGTCATTCCAGGTTGCATCAGAGACCCTGAAGGAATTGTAAAGAATTTCCCTGTTTCTTTGTTTTGTTTTTGAAAGTCCTTTTTAGAGTGGGTTTGAGCTGATTCTCGCTGCCATGTTTATGCCAGTCTAGACACACTTGATTCCCTTACGGAGACATATCAATACATAGGTTTTAAGATTTTTACTAGTCAGATCTATTCCTCTGTGGGAAATATGGGGTTGTGAGTCCCTTTCACTGAGGAAAGTGTAGGTCTTGTCTATTCCATAGTTGGTTTTTGGAACGGTACCTCTGCTTATATCAAACTCTGGTTGATGCATCACCCCACCTCTCCTTCCCCCTTAAGCAGGGATAAGAGTGTTTTCTAAATGTGAGACTCTGTTCTCTTTCCTAACTCAGTTCATGTGTAGCCATGTTTACAGGATCTTCCTAAGTGATATCTTATGATAAGTTTCTTTTTCTGTGTGACTTATTTCACTTAGAATCATCGTACCTGAATCCACTCATTTTGCTGCTACTGGTCTTATGACATTGATTTCATGGCTGAGGGATATTCCATCGTACGTAAGTTCCACAATTTTTTGAACCATTTTTATATTTCCTGGGAAATTTTAGGTGTACCCAAGTTGAGGTTCTTGTAAGCAGTGCAGCCCTAAATTTGGGGGTGGCTCTGTCTTATTGATTTTCAGTTTTCCCAAGGTAGATTCCCTAGACTGGAAGTGCCCTTGGCTCTGTAGCTCTGTTGTTTACTTGTTTTAGGGAACAGAATGCACTCCTCCAGTGAGGCAGTTGGCAACTTACATCCCGCCCATCAGCATAACAAGGCTCCCTGTTCTCCAGGGCCTGTCTTGTCTTTCTGGTTTTTACACATTTTGTGGATGTCCCTTTGGACCGGTGGGAAGTGATACTTCTTTGTAGTGCAGATTTGCATTGCCCGCTTGCTTGCTTGGCCAAAAAGGGCGTATGCGTTTCCTCCTGAATATATTCAGGAGAAAACGCATACGCCCTTTTTGGCCAAGTGCATCATTGTCGAAGTTGTGCCCCTCTTCCTGTGCTTTACAGGCGATGCCAACGTACCTCTTGAAATCTGTTTCCTGCTATTCTGCCTCGCTTTCGAGTCCGCCTCGTTGCCTTCCCTCAACAGATTTTTGGACGATAGTTGTCCTTTATTACTCTGCCCGTTTGTGCGTTGCTGTGCCCCTGAGCTCCATTTTTCAACTCGTTTTTTGTGAGCTGAACGCAAGTCCAAAATTTTGGTTCAGGACCTATACTGGTTCCTGGTGGGTGGCTGAGACTTTGGTTGATTCTTCTTCCTGCCGGGAAGTTAGAGTGACATGTGCCCATCCAAATGCCTAACAGCTACTCTCTCATTGGTTCTCCCTCTTCCCTTTCATCCTCTGCCAAATTGGCAACCTTTGCGAACCAAGAGGTTAAAGGGGCTGTCTCTCCAAGTTGGGAGATTGACAGTAAAGCAGTTGGAAAGTCACACCGGAGCACCAGGAGAGGGACTATTCGTTGAGTTTTAGAAACCTTTCGTATTCACAGAGTATCCATTCTCTAGGTTTCCCGTACATATTATAGCTGTAGTAATATTCCCTTCAACCTGGAGAGTTGGGACCCATGTAATGGGTGCTATGCATTACTGCATTAAAGGGTCTGCCTTTGCTCACCCAGTCTCACCAATACTCTCAGTCCCAAGTGTCCAGCCTCATGCCACATCCAGCTGTCATTGTAGATAAGGTCATTCCAGGTTGCATCAGAGACCCTGAAGGAATTGTAAAGAATTTCCCTGTTTCTTTGTTTTGTTTTTGAAATTCCTTTTTAGAGTGGGTTTGAGCTGATTCTCGCTGCCATGTTTATGCCAGTCTAGACACACTTGATTCCGTTACGGAGACATATCAATACATAGGTTTTAAGATTTTTACTAGTCAGATCTATTCCTCTGCGGGAAATATGGGGTTTTGAGTCCCTTTCACTGAGGAAGGTGTAGGTCTTGTCTATTCCATAGTTGGTTTTTGGAACGGTACCTCTGCTTATATCAAACTCTGGTTGATGCATCACCCCACCTCTCCTTCCCCCTTAAGCAGGGATAAGAGTGTTTTCTAAATGTGAGACTCTGTTCTCTTTCCTAACTCAGTTCATGTGTAGCCATGTTTACAGGATCTTCCTAAGTAATATCTTATGATAAGTTTCTTTTTCTGTGTGACTTATTTCACTTAGAATCATCGTACCTGAATCCACTCATTTTGCTTCTACTGGTCTTATGACATTGATTTCATGGCTAAGGGATATTCCATCGTATGTAAGTTCCACAGTTTTTTGAACCATTTTTATATTTCCTGGGATATTTAAGGTGTACCCAAGTTGAGGTTCTTGTAAGCAGTGCAGCCCTAAGTTTGGGGGTGGCTCTGTCTTATTGATTTTCAGTTTTCCCAAGGTAGATTCCCTAGACTGGAAGTGCCCTTGGCTCTGTAGCTCTGTTGTTTACTTGTTTTAGGGAACAGAATGCACTCCTCCAGTGAGGCAGTTGGCAACTTACATCCCGCCCATCAGCATAACAAGGCTCCCTGTTCTCCAGGGCCTGTCTTGTCTTTCTGGTTTTTACACATTTTGTGGATGTCCCTTTGGACCGGTGGGAAGTGATACTTCTTTGTAGTGCAGATTTGCATTGCCCGCTTGCTTGCTTGGCCAAAAAGGGCGTATGCGTTTTCTCCTGAATATATTCAGGAGAAAACGCATACGCCCTTTTTGGCCAAGTGCATCATTGTCGAAGTTGTGCCCCTCTTCCTGTGCTTTACAGGCGATTCCAACGTACCTCTTGAAATCTGTTTCCTGCTATTCTGACTCGATTTCGTATCCTCCTCGTTGCCTTCCCTCAGCAGATTTTTGGACGATAGTTGTCCTTTATTACTCTGCCAGTTTGTGAATTGCTGTGCCCCTGAGCTCCATTTTTCAACTCGTTTTTAGTGAGCTGAACGCAAGTCCAAAATTTTGGTTCAGGACCTATACAGGTTCCCGGTGGGTGGCTGAGACTTTGGTTAATTCTTCTTCCTGCCGGGAAGTTAGAGTGATATGTGCCCATCCAAATGCCTAACAGCTACTCTCTCATTGGTTCTCTCTCTTCCCTTTCATCCTCTGCCAAATTGGCAACCTGTGCGAACCAGGAGGTTAAAGGGGCTGTCTCTCCATGTTGGGAGATTGATAGTAAAGCAGTTGGAAAGTCAAACCGGAGCACCAGTAGAGGGACAATTCGTTGAGTTTTAGAAACATTTCGTATTCACCGTGTGTCCATTCTCTAGGTTACCCGTACATGTTATAGCTGTAGTAATATTGCCTTCAACCTGGAGAGTTGGGACCCATGGAATGGGTGCCATGCATTATTGCTTTAAAGTGTCTGCATTTGCTCACCCAATCTCACCAATCCTCTCAGTCCCAAGTGTCCAGCCTCATGCCACATCCAGCTATCATTGTAGATAGGGTCATTCCAGGTTGCATCAGAGACCCTGAAGGAATTGTAAAGAATTTCCCTGTTTCTTTGTTTTGTTTTTGAAATTCCATTTTATAGTGGGTTTGAGCTGATTCTCGCTGCCATGTTTATGCCAGTCTAGACACACTTGATTCCCTTACGGAGACATATCAATAGATAGGTTTTAAGATTCTTACTAGTCAGATCTATTCATCTGCGGGAAATATGGGGTTTTGAGTCCCTTTCACTGAGGAAGGTGTAGGTCTTGTCTATTCCATAGTTGGTTTTTGGAACGGTACCTGTGCTTATATCAAACTCTGGTTTGATGCATCACCCCACTTCTCCTTCCCCCTTAAGCAGGCATAAGAGTGTTTTCTAAATGTGAGACTCTGTTCTCTTGCCTAACTCAGTTCATGTGTATCCATGTTTACAGGATCTTCCTAAGTGATATCTTATGATAAGTGTCTTTTTCTGTGTGACTTATTTCACTTAGAATCATCGTACCTGAATCCACTCATTTTGCTGCTACTGGTCTTATGACATTGATTTCATGGCTGAGGGATATTCCATCGTATGTAAGTTCCACAATTTTTTGAACCATTTTTATATTTCCTGGGATATTTAAGGTGTACCCACGTTCAGGTTCTTGTAAGCAGTGCAGCCCTAAATTTGGGGGTGACTCTGTCTTATTGATTTTCAGTTTTCCCAAGGTAGATTCCCTAGACTGGAAGTGCCCTTGGCTCTGTAGCTCTGTTGTTTACTTGTTTTAGGGAACACAATGCACTCCTCCAGTGAGGCAGTTGGCAACTTACATCCCGCCCATCAGCATAACAAGGCTCCCTGTTCTCCAGGGCCTGTCTTGCCTTTCTGGTTTTTACACATTTTGTGGATGTCCCTTTGGACCGGTGGGAAGTGATACTTCTTTGTTGTGCAGATTTGCATTGCCCACTTGCTTGCTTGGCCAAAAAGGGCGTATGCGTTTTCTCCTGAATATATTCAGGAGAAAACGCATACGCCCTTTTTGGCCAAATGCATCATTGTCGAAGTTGTGCCCCTCTTCCTGTGCTTTACAGGCGATGCCAGTGTACCTCTTGAAATCTGTTTCCTGCTATTCTGCCTCGCTTTCGAGTCCGCCTCGTTGCCTTCCCTCAACAGATTTTTGGACGATAGTTGTCCTTTATTACTCTGCCAGTTTGTGAGTTGCTGTGCCCCTGAGCTCCATTTTTCAACTCGTTTTTTGTGAGCTGAACGCAAGTCCAAAATTTTGGTTCAGGACCTATACTGGTTCTCGGTGGGTGGCTGAGACTTTGGTTAATTCTTCTTCCTGCCGGGAAGTTTGAGTGACATGTGCCCATCCAAATGCCTAACAGCTACTCTCTCATTGGTTCTCCCTCTTCCCTTTCATCCTCTGCCAAATTGGCAACCTGTGCGAACCAGGAGGTTAAAGGGGCTGTCTCTCCAAGTTGGGAGATTGATAGTAAAGCAGTTGGAAAGTCAAACCGGAGCACCAGGAGAGGGACTATTCGTTGAGTTTTAGAAACCTTTCGTATTCACAGTGTGTCCAGTCTCTAGGTTTCCCGTACATATTATAGCTGTAGTAATATTCCCTTCAACCTGGAGAGTTGGGACCCATGTAATGGGTGCTATGCATTACTGCATTAAAGCGTCTGCATTTGCTCACCCAGTCTCACCAATACTCTCAGTCCCAAGTGTCCAGCCTCATGCCACATCCAGCTGTCTTTGTAGATAAGGTCATTCCAGGTTGCATCAGAGACCCTGAAGGAATTGTAAAGAATTTCCCTGTTTCTTTGTTTTGTTTTTGAAATTCCTTTTTAGAGTGGGTTTGAGCTGATTCTCGCTGCCATGTTTATGCCAGTCTAGACACACTTGATTCCCTTACGGAGACATATCAATACATAGGTTTTAAGATTTTTACTAGTCAGATCTATTCCTCTGCGGGAAATATGGGGTTTTGAGTCCCTTTCACTGAGGAAGGTGTAGGTCTTGTCTATTCCATAGTTGGTTTTTGGAACGGTACCTCTGCTTATATCAAACTCTGGTTGATGCATCACCCCACCTCTCCTTCCCCCTTAAGCAGGCATAAGAGTGTTTTCTAAATGTGAGACTCTGTTCTCTTTCCTAACTCAGTTCATGTGTAGCCATGTTTACAGGATCTTCCTAAGTGATATCTTATGATAAGTTTCTTTTTCTGTGTGACTTATTTCACTTAGAATCATCGTACCTGAATCCACTCATTTTGCTGCTACTGGTCTTATGATATTGATTTCATGGCTAAGGGATATTCCATCGTACGTAAGTTCCACAATTTTTTGAACCATTTTTATATTTCCTGGGATATTTAAGGTGTACCCAAGTTGAGGTTCTTGTAAGCAGTGCAGCCCTAAGTTTGGGGGTGGCTCTGTCTTATTGATTTTCAGTTTTCCCAAGGTAGATTCCCTAGACTGGAAGTGCCCTTGGCTCTGTAGCTCTCTTGTTTACTTGTTTTAGGGAACACAATGCACTCCTCCAGTGAGGCAGTTGGCAACTTACATCCCGCCCATCAGCATAACAAGGCTCCCTGTTCTCAAGGGCCTGTCTTGCCTTTCTGGTTTTTACACATTTTGTGGATGTCCCTTTGGACCGGTGGGAAGTGATACTTCTTTGTAGTGAAGATTTGCATTGCCCGCTTGCTTGCTTGGCCAAAAAGGGCGTATGCGTTTTCTCCTGAATATATTCAGGAGAAAACGCATACGCCCTTTTTGGCCAAGTGCATCATTGTCGAAGTTGTGCCCCTCTTCCTGTGCTTTACAGGCGATTCCAACGTACCTCTTGAAATCTGTTTCCTGCTATTCTGCCTCGCTTTCGAGTCCGCCTCGTTGCCTTCCCTCAACAGATTTTTGGACGACAGTTGTCGTTTATTACTCTGCCAGTTTGTGAATTGAATGTGCCCCTGAGCTCCATTATTCAACTCGTTTTTTGTGAGCTGAACGCAAGTCCAAAATTTTGGTTCAAGACCTATACTGGTTCCCGGTGGGTGGCTGAGACTTTGGTTAATTCTTGTTCCTGCCGGGAAATTAGAGTGACATGTGCCCATCCAAATGCCTAACAGCTACTCTCTCATTGGTTCTCCCTCTTCCCTTTCATCCTCTGCCAAATTGGCAACCTGTGCGAACCAGGAGGTTAAAGGGGATGTCTCTCCAAGTTGGGAGATTGATAGTAAAGCAGTTGGAAAGTCAAACCGGAGCACCAGGAGAGGGACTATTCGTTGAGTTTTAGAAACCTTTCGTATTCACAATGTGTCCATTCTCTAAGTTTCCCGTACATATTATAGCTGTAGTAATATTCCCTTCAACCTGGAGAGTTGGGACCCATGGAATGGGTGCCATGCATTACAGCTTTAAAGGGTCTGCATTTGCTCACCCAGTGTCACCAATCCTCTCATTCCCAAGTGTCCAGCCTCATGCCACATCCAGCTGTCATTGTAGATAGGGTCATTCCAGGTTGCATCAGAGACCCTGAAGGAATTGTAAAGAATTTCCCTGTTTCTTTGTTTTGTTTTTGAAAGTCCTTTTTATAGTGGGTTTGAGCTGATTCTCGCTGCCATGTTTATGCCAGTCTAGACACACTTGATTCCCTTACGGAGACATATCAATACATAGGTTTTAAGATTCTTACTACTCAGATCTATTCCTCTGCGGGAAATATGGGGTTGTGAGTCCCTTTCACTGAGGAAGGTGTAGGTCTTGTCTATTCCATAGTTGGTTTTTGGAACGTTACCTCTGCTTATATCAAACTCTGGTTGATGCATCACCCCACCTCTCCTTCCCCCTTAAGCAGGGATAAGAGTGTTTTCTAAATGTGAGACTCTGTTCTCTTTCCTAACTCAGTTCATGTGTAGCCATGTTTACAGGATCTTCCTAAGTGATATCTTATGATAAGTTTCTTTTTCTGTGTGACTTATTTCACTTAGAATCATCGTACCTGAATCCACTCATTTTGCTGCTACTGGTCTTATGACATTGATTTCATGGCTGAGGGATATTCCATCGTACGTAAGTTCCACAATTTTTTGAACCATTTTTATATTTCCTGGGGAATTTAAGGTGTACCCAAGTTGAGGTTCTTGTAAACAGTGCAGCCCTAAATTTGTGGGTGGCTGTGTCTTATTGATTTTCAGTTTTCCCAAGGTAGATTCCCTAGACTGGAAGTGCCCTTGGCTCTGTAGCTCTGTTGTTTACTTGTTTTAGGGAACACAATGCACTCCTCCAGTGAGGCAGTTGGCAACTTGCATCCCGCCCATCAGCATAACAAGGCTCCCTGTTCTCCAGGTCCTGTCTTGCCTTTCTGGTTTTTACACATTTTGTGGATGTCCCTTTGGACCGGTGGGAAGTGATACTTCTTTGTAGTGCAGATTTGCATTGCCCGCTTGCTTGCTTGGCCAAAAAGGGCGTATGCGTTTTCTCCTGAATATATTCAGGAGAAAACGCATACGCCCTTTTTGGCCAAGTGCATCATTGTCGAAGTTGTGCCCCTCTTCCTGTGCTTTACAGGCGATTCCAACGTACCTCTTGAAATCTGTTTCCTGCTATTCTGCCTCGCTTTCGAGTCCGCCTCGTTGCCTTCCCTCAACAGATTTTTGGACGATAGTTGTCCTTTATTACTCTGCCAGTTTGTGAGTTGCTGTGCCCCTGAGCTCCATTTTTCAACTCGTTTTTTGTGAGCTGAACGCAAGTCCAAAATTTTGGTTCAGGAACTATACTGGTTCCCGGTCGGTGGCTGGGACTTTGGTTAATTCTTCTTCCTGCCGGGAAATTAGAGTGACATGTGCCCATCCAAATGCCTAACAGCTACTCTCTCATTGGTTCTCCCTCTTCCCTTTCATCCTCTGCCAAATTGGCAACCTGTGCGAACCAGGAGGTTAAAGGGGCTGTCTCTCCAAGTTGGGAGATTGATAGTAAAGCAGTTGGAAAGTCAAACCGGAGCACCAGGAGAGGGACTATTCGTTGAGTTTTAGAAACCTTTCGTATTCACAATGTGTCCATTCTCTAAGTTTCCCTTACATATTATAGCTGTAGTAATATTCCCTTCAACCTGGAGAGTTGGGACCCATGGAATGGGTGCCATGCATTACAGCTTTAAAGGGTCTGCATTTGCTCACCCAGTCTCACCAATCCTCTCATTCCCAAGTGTCCAGCCTCATGCCACATCCAGCTGTCATTGTAGATAAGGTCATTCCAGGTTGCATCAGAGACCCTGAAGGAATTGTAAAGAATTTCCCTGTTTCTTTGTTTTGTTTTTGAAAGTCCTTTTTATAGTGGGTTTGAGCTGATTCTCGCTGCCATGTTTATGCCAGTCTAGACACACTTGTTTCCCTTACGGAGACATATCAATACATAGGTTTTAAGATTCTTACTACTCAGATCTATTCCTCTGCGGGAAATATGGGGTTTTGAGTCCCTTTCACTGAGGAAGGTGTAGGTCTTGTCTATTCCATAGTTGGTTTTTGGAACGGTACCTGTGCTTATATCAAACTCTGGTTTGATGCATCACCCCACCTCTCCTTCCCCCTTAAGCAGGCATAAGAGTGTTTTCTAAATGTGAGACTCTGTTCTCTTGCCTAACTCAGTTCATGTGTAGCCAGGTTTACAGGATCTTCCTAAGTGATATCTTATGATAAGTTTCTTTTTCTGTGTGACTTATTTCACTTAGAATCATTGTACCTGAATCCACTCATTTTGCTGCTACTGGTATTATGACATTGATTTCATGGCTAAGGGATATTCCATCGTATGTAAGTTCCACAATTTTTTGAACCATTTTTATATTTCCTGGGATATTTAAGGTGTACCCAAGTTGAGGTTCTTGTAAGCAGTGCAGCCCTAAATTTGGGGGTGACTCTGTCTTATTGATTTTCAGTTTTCCCAAGGTAGATTCCCTAGACTGGAAGTGCCCTTGGCTCTGTAGCTCTGTTGTTTACTTGTTTTAGGGAACACAATGCACTCCTCCAGTGAGGCAGTTGTCAACTTACATCCCGCCCATCAGCATAACAAGGCTCCCTGTTCTCCAGGGCCTGTCTTGCCTTTCTGGTTTTTACACATTTTGTGGATGTCCCTTTGGACCGGTGGGAAGTGATACTTCTTTGTTGTGCAGATTTGCATTGCCCGCTTGCTTGCTTGGCCAAAAAGGGCGTATGCGTTTTCTCCTGAATATATTCAGGAGAAAACGCATACGCCCTTTTTGGCCAAGTGCATCATTGTCGAAGTTGTGCCCCTCTTCCTGTGCTTTACAGGCGATGCCAACGTACCTCTTGAAATCTGTTTCCTGCTATTCTGCCTCGCTTTCGAGTCCGCCTCGTTGCCTTCCCTCAACAGATTTTTGGACGATAGTTGTCGTTTTTTTCTCTGCCAGTTTGTGAATTGAATGTGCCCCTGAGCTCCATTTTTCTACTCGTTTTTTGTGAGCTGAACGCAAGTCCAAAATTTTGGTTCAGGACCTATACTGGTTCCCGGTGGGTGGCTGGGACTTTGGTTAATTCTTCTTCCTGCCGGGAAATTAGAGTGACATGTGCCCATCCAAATGCCTAACAGCTACTCTCTCATTGGTTCTCCCACTTCCCTTTCATCCTCTGCCAAATTGGCAACGTGTGCGAACCAGGAGGTTAAAGGGGCTGTCTCTCCAAGTTGGGAGATTGATAGTAAAGCAGTTGGAAAGTCAAACCGGAGCACCAGGAGAGAGACTATTCGTTGAGTTTTAGAAACCTTTCGTATTCACAGTGTGTCCAGTCTCTAGGTTTCCCGTACATATTATAGCTGTAGTAATATTCCCTTCAACCTGGAGAGTTGGGACCCATGTAATGGGTGCTATGCATTACTGCATTAAAGGGTCTGCATTTGCTCACCCAGTCTCACCAGTACTCTCAGTCCCAAGTGTCCAGCCTCATGCCACATCCAGCTGTCATTGTAGATAGGGTCATTCCAGGTTGCATCAGAGACCCTGAAGGAATTGTAAAGAATTTCCCTGTTTCTTTGTTTTGTTTTTGAAATTCCTTTTTAGAGTGGGTTTGAGCTGATTCAGGCTGCCATGTTTATGCCAGTCTAGACACACTTGATTCCCTTACGGAGACATATCAATACATAGGTTTTAAGATGCTTACTAGTCAGATCTATTCCTCTGCGGGAAATATGGGGTTTTGAGTCCCTTTCACTGAGGAAGGTGTAGGTCTTGTCTATTCCATAGTTGGTTTTTGGAACGGTACCTGTGCTTATATCAAACTCTGGTTTGATGCATCACCCCACCTCTCCTTCCCCCTTAAGCAGGCATAAGAGTGTTTTCTAAATGTGAGACTCTGTTCTCTTGCCTAACTCAGTTCATGTGTAGCCATGTTTACAGGATCTTCCTAAGTGATATCTTATGATAAGTTTCTTTTTCTGTGTGACTTATTTCACTTAGAATCATCGTACCTGAATCCACTCATTTTGCTGCTACTGGTCTTATGACATTGATTTCATGGCTAAGGGATATTCCATCGTATGTAAGTTCCACAATTTTTTGAACCATTTTTATATTTCCTGGGATATTTAAGGTGTACCCAAGTTGAGGTTCTTGTAAGCAGTGCAGCCCTAAATTTGGGGGTGACACTGTCTTATTGATTTTCAGTTGTCCCAAGGTAGATTCCCTAGACTGGAAGTGCCCTTGGCTCTGTAGCTCTGTTGTTTACTTGTTTTAGGGAACACAATGCACTCCTCCAGTGAGGCAGTTGGCAACTTGCATCCCGCCCATCAGCATAACAAGGCTCCCTGTACTCCAGGGCCTGTCTTGCCTTTCTGGTTTTTACACATTTTGTGGATGTCCCTTTGGACCGTTGGGAAGTGATACTTCTTTGTTGTGCAGATTTGCATTGCCCGCTTGCTTGCTTGGCCAAAAAGGGCGTATGCGTTTTCTCCTGCAGGAGAAAACGCATACGCCCTTTTTGGCCAAGTGCATCATTGTCGAAGTTGTACCCCTCTTCCTCTGCTTTACAGGTGATGCCAACGTACCTCTTGAAATCTGTTTCCTGCTATTCTGCCTCACTTTCGAGTCCGCCTCATTGCCTTCCCTCAACAGATTTTTGGATGATAGTTGTCGTTTTATTCTCTGCCAGTTTGTGAATTGAATGTGTCCCTGAGCTCCATTTTTCTACTCGTTTTTTGTGAGCTGAACGCAAGTCCAAAATTTTGGTTCAGGACCTATACTGGTTCCCGGTGGGTGGCTGGGACTTTGGTTAATTCTTCTTCCTGCCGGGAATTTAGAGTGACATGTGCCCATCCAAATGCCTAACAGCTACTCTCTCATTGGTTCTCCCTCTTCCCTTTCATCCTCTGCCAAATTGGCAACCTGTGCGAACCAGGAGGTTAAAGGGGCTGTCTCTCCAAGTTGGGAGATTGATAGTAAAGCAGTTGGAAAGTGAAACCGGAGCACCAGGAGTGGGACTCTTCGTTGAGTTTTAGAAACCTTTCGTATTCACAGTGTGTCCATTCTCTTGGTTTCCCGTACATGTTATAGCTGTAGTAATATTCCCTTCAACCTGGAGAGTTGGGACCCATGGAATGGGTGCCATGCATTACTGCATTAAAGGGTCTGCATTTGCTCACCCAGTCTCACCAATACTCTCAGTCCCAAGTGTCCAGCATCATGCCATATCCAGCTGTCATTGTAGATAAGGTCATTCCAGGTTGCATCAGAGACCCTGAAAGAATTGTAAAGAATTTCCCTTTTTATTTGTTTTGTTTTTGAAATTCCTTTTTAGAGTGGGTTTGAGCTGATTCTCGCTGCCATGTTTATGCCAATCTAGACACACTTGATTCCCTTACGGAGACATATCAATACATAGGTTTTAAGATTCTTACTAGTCAGATCTATTCCTCTGCGGGAAATATGGGGTTGTGAGTCCCTTTCACTGAGGAAGGTGTAGGTCTTGTCTATTCCATAGTTGGTTTTTCGAACGGTACCTGTGCTTATATCAAACTCTGGTTTGATGCATCACCCCACCTCTCCTTCCCCCTTAGGCAGGCATAAGAGTGTTTTCTAAATGTGAGACTCTGTTCTCTTTCCTAACTCAGTTCATGTGTAGCCATGTTTAGAGGATCTTCTTAAGTGATATCTTATGATAAGTTTCTTTTTCTGTGTGACTTATTTCACTTAGAATCATCGTACCTGAATCCACTCATTTTGCTGCTACTGGTCTTATGACATTGATTTCATGGCTGAGGGATATTCCATCGTACGTAAGTTCCACAATTTTTTGAACCATTTTTATATTTCCTGGGAAATTTAAGGTGTACCCAAGTTGAGGTTCTTGTAAGCAGTGCAGCCCTAAATTTGGGGGTGACTCTGTCTTATTGATTTTCAGTTTTCCCAAGGTATATTCCCTAGACTGGAAGTGCCCTTGGCTCTGTAGCTCTGTTGTTTACTTGTTTTAGGGAACACAATGCACTCCTCCAGTGAGGCAGTTGGCAACTTACATCCCGCCCATCAGCACAACAAGGCTCCCTGTTCTCCAGGGCCTGTCTTGCCTTTCTGGTTTTTACACATTTTGTGGATGTCCCTTTGGACCGGTGGGAAGTGATACTTCTTTGTAGTGCAGATTTGCATTGCCCTCTTGCTTGCTTGGCCAAAAAGGGCGTATGCGTTTTCTCCTGAATATATTCAGGAGAAAACGCATACGCCCTTTTTGGCCAAGTGCATCATTGTCGAAGTTGTGCCCCTCTTCCTGTGCTTTACAGGCGATGCCAACGTACCTCTTGAAATCTGTTTCCTGCTATTCTGCCTCGCTTTCGAGTCCGCCTCGTTGCCTTCCCTCAACAGATTTTTGGACGATAGTTGTCCTTTATTACTCTGCCAGTTTGTGAGTTGCTGTGCCCCTGAGCTCCATTTTTCAACTCGTTTTTTGTGAGCTGAACGCAAGTCCAAAATTTTGGTTCAGGACCTATACTGGTTCCCGGTGGGTGGCTGAGACTTTGGTTAATTCTTCTTCCTGCCGGGAAGTTAGAGTGACATGTGCCCATCCAAATGCCTAACAGCTACTCTCTCATTGGTTCTCCCTCTTCCCTTTCATCCTCTGCCAAATTGGCAACCTGTGCGAACCAGGAGGTTAAAGGGGCTGTCTCTCCAAGTTGGGAGATTGATAGTAAAGCAGTTGGAAAGTCAAACCGGAGCACCAGGAGAGGGACTATTCGTTGAGTTTTAGAAACCTTTCGTATTCACAATGTGTCCATTCTCTAAGTTTCCCGTACATATTATAGCTGTAGTAATATTCCCTTCATCCTGGAGAGTTGGGACCCATGGAATGGGTGCCATGCATTACAGCTTTAAAGGGTCTGCATTTGCTCACCCAGTCTCACCAATCCTCTCATTCTCAAGTGTCCAGCCTCATGCCACATCCAGCTGTCATTGTAGATAGGGTCATTCCAGGTTGCATCAGAGACCCTGAAGGAATTGTAAAGAATTTCCCTGTTTCTTTGTTTTGTTTTTGAAAGTCCTTTTTATAGTGGGTTTGAGCTGATTCTCCCTGCCATGTTTATGCCAGTCTAGACACACTTGATTCCCTTACGGAGACATATCAATACATAGGTTTTAAGATTCTTACTAGTCAGAACTATTCCTCTGCGGGAAATATGGGGTTTTGAGTCCCTTTCACTGAGGAAGGTGTAGGTCTTGTCTATTCCATAGTTGGTTTTTGTAACGGTACCTCTGCTTATATCAAACTCTGGTTGATGCATCACCCCACCTCTCCTTCCCCCTTAAGCAGGGATAAGAGTGTTTTCTAAATGTGAGACTCTGTTCTCTTTCCTAACTCAGTTCATGTGTAGCCATGTTTACAGGATCTTCCTAAGTGATATCTTATGATAAGTTTCTTTTTCTGTGTGACTTATTTCACTTAGAATCATCGTACCTGAATCCACTCATTTTGCTGCTACTGGTCTTATGACATTGATTTCATGGCTAAGGGATATTCCATCGTACGTAAGTTCCACAATTTTTTGAACCATTTTTATATTTCCTGGGATATTTAAGGTGTACCCAAGTTGAGGTTCTTGTAAGCAGTGCAGCCCTAAATTTGGGGGTGACTCTGTCTTATTGATTTTCAGTTTTCCCAAGGTAGATTCCCTAGACTGGAAGTGCCCTTGGCTCTGTAGCTCTGTTGTTTACTTGTTTTAGGGAACACAATGCACTCCTCCAGTGAGGCAGTTGGCAACTTACATCCCGCCCATCAGCATAACAAGGCTCCCTGTTCTCCAGGGCCTGTCTTGCCTTTCTGGTTTTTACACATTTTGTGGATGTCCCTTTGGACCGGTGGGAAGTGATACTTCTTTGTTGTGCAGATTTGCATTGCCCACTTGCTTGCTTGGCCAAAAAGGGCGTATGCGTTTTCTCCTGAATATATTCAGGAGAAAACGCATACGCCCTTTTTGGCCAAGTGCATCATTGTCGAAGTTGTGCCCCTCTTCCTGTGCTTTACAGGCGATGCCAACGTACCTCTTGAAATCTGTTTCCTGCTATTCTGCCTCGCTTTTGAGTCCGCCGCGTTGCCTTCCCTCAACAGATTTTTGGACGATAGTTGTCGTTTTTTTCTCTGCCAGTTTGTGAATTGAATGTGCCCCTGAGCTCCATTTTTCTACTCGTTTTTTGTGAGCTGAACGCAAGTCCAAAATTTTGGTTCAGGACCTATACTGGTTCCCGGTGGGTGGCTGGGACTTTGGTTAATTCTTCTTCCTGCCGGGAAATTAGAGTGACATGTGCCCATCCAAATGCCTAACAGCTACTCTCTCATTGGTTCTCCCTCTTCCCTTTCATCCTCTGCCAAATTGGCAACCTGTGCGAACCAGGAGGTTAAAGGGGCTGTCTCTCCAAGTTGGGAGATTGATAGTAAAGCAGTTGGAAAGTCAAACCGGAGCACCAGGAGAGAGACTATTCGTTGAGTTTTAGAAACCTTTCGTATTCACAGTGTGTCCAGTCTCTAGGTTTCCCGTACATATTATAGCTGTAGTAATATTCCCTTCAACCTGGAGAGTTGGGACCCATGTAATGGGTGCTATGCATTACTGCATTAAAGGGTCTGCATTTGCTCACCCAGTCTCACCAGTACTCTCAGTCCCAAGTGTCCAGCCTCATGCCACATCCAGCTGTCATTGTAGATAGGGTCATTCCAGGTTGCATCAGAGACCCTGAAGGAATTGTAAAGAATTTCCCTGTTTCTTTGTTTTGTTTTTGAAATTCCTTTTTAGAGTGGGTTTGAGCTGATTCAGGCTGCCATGTTTATGCCAGTCTAGACACACTTGATTCCGTTACGGAGACATATCAATACATAGGTTTTAAGATGCTTACTAGTCAGATCTATTCCTCTGCGGGAAATATGGGGTTTTGAGTCCCTTTCACTGAGGAAGGTGTAGGTCTTGTCTATCCCATAGTTGGTTTTTGGAACGGTACCTTTGCTTATATCAAACTCTGGTTTGATGCATCACCCCACCTCTCCTTCCCCCTTAAGCAGGCATAAGAGTGTTTTCTAAATGTGAGACTCTGTTCTCTTGCCTAACTCAGTTCATGTGTAGCCATGTTTACAGGATCTTCCTAAGTGATATCTTATGATAAGTTTCTTTTTCTGTGTGACTTATTTCACTTAGAATCATCGTACCTGAATCCACTCATTTTGCTGCTACTGGTCTTATGACATTGATTTCATGGCTAATGGATATTCCATCGTATGTAAGTTCCACAATTTTTTGAACCATTTTTATATTTCCTGGGATATTTAAGGTGTACCCAAGTTGAGGTTCTTGTAAGCAGTGCAGCCCTAAATTTGGGGGTGACACTGTCTTATTGATTTTCAGTTGTCCCAAGGTAGATTCCCTAGACTGGAAGTGCCCTTGGCTCTGTAGCTCTGTTGTTTACTTGTTTTAGGGAACACAATGCACTCCTCCAGTGAGGCAGTTGGCAACTTGCATCCCGCCCATCAGCATAACAAGGCTCCCTGTACTCCAGGGCCTGTCTTGCCTTTCTGGTTTTTACACATTTTGTGGATGTCCCTTTGGACCGTTGGGAAGTGATACTTCTTTGTTGTGCAGATTTGCATTGCCAGCTTGCTTGCTTGGCCAAAAAGGGCGTATGCGTTTTCTCCTGAATATATTCAGGAGAAAACGCATACGCCCTTTTTGGCCAAGTGCATCATTGTCGAAGTTGTGCCCCTCTTCCTGTGCTTTACAGGCGATGCCAACGTACCTCTTGAAATCTGTTTCCTGCTATTCTGCCTCACTTTCGAGTCCGCCTCGTTGCCTTCCCTCAACAGATTTTTGGATGATAGTTGTCGTTTTATTCTCTGCCAGTTTGTGAATTGAATGTGTCCCTGAGCTCCATTTTTCTACTCGTTTTTTGTGAGCTGAACGCAAGTCCAAAATTTTGGTTCAGGACCTATACTGGTTCCCGGTGGGTGGCTGGGACTTTGGTTAATTCTTCTTCCTGCCGGGAAATTAGAGTGACATGTGCCCATCCAAATGCCTAACAGCTACTCTCTCATTGGTTCTCCCTCTTCCCTTTCATCCTCTGCCAAATTGGCAACCTGTGCGAACCAGGAGGTTAAAGGGGCTGTCTCTCCAAGTTGGGAGATTGATAGTAAAGCAGTTGGAAAGTCAAACCGGAGCACCAGGAGTGGGACTCTTCGTTGAGTTTTAGAAACATTTCATATTCACAGTGTGTCCATTCTCTTGGTTTCCCGTACATGTTATAGCTGTAGTAATATTCCCTTCAACCTGGAGAGTTGGGACCCATGGAATGGGTGCCATGCATTACTGCATTAAAGGGTCTGCATTTGCTCACCCAGTCTCACCAATACTCTCAGTCCCAAGTGTCCAGCATCATGCCATATCCAGCTGTCATTGTAGATAAGGTCATTCCAGGTTGCATCAGAGACCCTGAAAGAATTGTAAAGAATTTCCCTTTTTATTTGTTTTGTTTTTGAAATTCCATTTTAGAGTGGCTTTGAGCTGATTCTCGCTGCCATGTTTATGCCAATCTAGACACACTTGATTCCCTTATGGAGACATATCAATACATAGGTTTTAAGATTCTTACTAGTCAGATCTATTCCTCTGCGGGAAATATGGGGTTGTGAGTCCCTTTCACTGAGGAAGGTGTAGGTCTTGTCTATTCCATAGTTGGTTTTTGGAACGGTACCTGTGCTTATATCAAACTCTGGTTTGATGCATCACCCCACCTCTCCTTCCCCCTTAGGCAGGCATAAGAGTGTTTTCTAAATGTGAGACTCTGTTCTCTTTCCTAACTCAGTTCATGTGTAGCCATGTTTAGAGGATCTTCTTAAGTGATATCTTATGATAAGTTTCTTTTTCTGTGTGACTTATTTCACTTAGAATCATCGTACCTGAATCCACTCATTTTGCTGCTACTGGTCTTATGACATTGATTTCATGGCTGAGGGATATTCCATCGTACGTAAGTTCCACAATTTTTTGAACCATTTTTATATTTCCTGGGAAATTTAAGGTGTACCCAAGTTGAGGTTCTTGTAAGCAGTGCAGCCCTAAATTTGGGCGTGGCTCTGTCTTATTGATTTTCAGTTTTCCCAAGGTATATTCCCTAGACTGGAAGTGCCCTTGGCTCTGTAGCTCTGTTGTTTACTTGTTTTAGGGAACACAATGCACTCCTCCAGTGAGGCAGTTGGCAACTTACATCCCGCCCATCAGCATAACAAGGCTCCCTGTTCTCCAGGGCCTGTCTTGCCTTTCTGGTTTTTACACATTTTGTGGATGTCCCTTTGGACCGGTGGGAAGTGATACTTCTTTGTTGTGCAGATTTGCATTGCCCGCTTGCTTGCTTGGCCAAAAAGGGCGTATGCGTTTTCTCCTGAATATATTGAGGAGAAAACGCATACGCCCTTTTTGGCCAAGTGCATCATTGTCGAAGCTGTGCCCCTCTTCCTGTGCTTTACAGGCGATGCCAACGTACCTCTTGAAATCTGTTTCCTGCTATTCTGCCTCGCTTTCGAGTCCGCCGCGTTGCCTTCCCTCAACAGATTTTTGGACGATAGTTGTCGTTCTTTTCTCTGCCAGTTTGTGAATTGAATGTGCCCCTGAGCTCCATTTTTCTACTCGTTTTTTGTGAGCTGAACGCAAGTCCAAAATTTTGGTTCAGGACCTATACTGGTTCCCGGTGGGTGGCTGGGACTTTGGTTAATTCTTCTTCCTGCCGGGAAATTAGAGTGACATGTGCCCATCCAAATGCCTAACAGCTACTCTCTCATTGGTTCTCCCTCTTCCCTTTCATCCTCTGCCAAATTGGCAACCTGTGCGAACCAGGAGGTTAAAGGGGCTGTCTCTCCAAGTTGGGAGATTGATAGTAAAGCAGTTGGAAAGTCAAACCGGAGCACCAGGAGAGAGACTATTCGTTGAGTTTTAGAAACCTTTCGTATTCACAGTGTGTCCAGTCTCTAGGTTTCCCGTACATATTATAGCTGTAGTAATATTCCCTTCAACCTGGAGAGTTGGGACCCATGGAATGGGTGCTATGCATTACTGCATTAAAGGGTCTGCATTTGCTCACCCAGTGTCACCAATCCTCTCATTCCCAAGTGTCCAGCCTCATGCCACATCCAGCTGTCATTGTAGATAGGGTCATTCCAGGTTGCATCAGAGACCCTGAAGGAATTGTAAAGAATTTCCCTGTTTCTTTGTTTTGTTTTTGAAATTCCTTTTTAGAGTGGGTTTGAGCTGATTCTCGCTGCCATGTTTATGCCAGTCTAGACACACTTGATTCCGTTACGGAGACATATCAATACATAGGTTTTAAGATTCTTACTACTCAGATCTATTCCTCTGCGGGAAATATGGGGTTTTGAGTCCCTTTCACTGAGGAAGGTGTAGGTCTTGTCTATTCCATAGTTGGTTTTTGGAACGTTACCTCTGCTTATATCAAACTCTGGTTGATGCATCACCCCACCTCTCCTTCCCCCTTAAGCAGGGATAAGAGTGTTTTCTAAATGTGAGACTCTGTTCTCTTTCCTAACTCAGTTCATGTGTAGCCATGTTTACAGGATCTTCCTAAGTGATATCTTATGATAAGTTTCTTTTTCTGTGTGACTTATTTCACTTAGAATCATCGTACCTGAATCCACTCATTTTGCTGCTACTGGTCTTATGACATTGATTTCATGGCTGAGGGATACTCCATCGTACGTAAGTTCCACAATTTTTTAAACCACTTTTATATTTCCTGGGAAATTTAAGGTGTACCCAAGTTGAGGTTCTTGTAAGCAGTGCAGCCCTAAATTTTGGGGTGGCTCTGTCTTAGTGATTTTCAGTTTTCCCAAGGTAGATTCCCTAGACTGGAAGTGCCCTTGGCTCTGTAGCTCTGTTGTTTACTTGTTTTAGGGAACACAATGCACTCCTCCAGTGAGGCAGTTGTCAACTTACATCCCGCCCATCAGCATAACAAGGCTCCCTGTTCTCCAGGGCCTGTCTTGCCTTTCTGGTTTTTACACATTTTGTGGATGTCCCTTTGGACCGGTGGGAAGTGATACTTCTTTGTAGTGCAGATTTGCATTGCCCGCTTGCTTGCTTGGCCAAAAAGGGCGTATGCGTTTTCTCCTGAATATATTCAGGAGAAAACGCATACGCCCTTTTTGGCCAAGTGCATCATTGTCGAAGTTGTGCCCCTCTTCCTGTGCTTTACAGGCGATTCCAACGTACCTCTTGAAATCTGTTTCCTGCTATTCTGCCTCGCTTTCGAGTCCGCCTCGTTGCCTTCCCTCAACAGATTTTTGGACGACAGTTGTCGTTTATTACTCTGCCAGTTTGTGAATTGAATGTGCCCCGGAGCTCCATTATTCAACTCGTTTTTTGTGAGCTGAACGCAAGTCCAAAATTTTGGTTCAGGACCTATACTGGTTCCCGGTGGGTGGCTGAGACTTTTGTTAATTCTTGTTCCTGCCGGGAAATTAGAGTGACATGTGCCCATCCAAATGCCTAACAGCTACTATCTCATTGGTTCTCCCTCTTCCCTTTCATCCTCTGCCAAATTGGCAACCTGTGCGAACCAGGAGGTTAAAGGGGCTGTCTCTCCAAGTTGGGAGATTGATAGTAAAGCAGTTGGAAAGTCAAACCGGAGCACCAGGAGAGGGACTATTCGTTGAGTTTTAGAAACCTTTCGTATTCACAGTGTGTCCAGTCTCTAGGTTTCCCGTACATATTATAGCTGTAGTAATATTCCCTTCAACCTGGAGAGTTGGGACCCATGTAATGGGTGCTATGCATTACTGCATTAAAGGGTCTGCATTTGCTCACCCAGTCTCACCAATACTCTCAGTCCCAAGTGTCCAGCCTCATGCCACATCCAGCTGTCATTGTAGATAGGGTCATTCCAGGTTGCATCAGAGACCCTGAAGGAATTGTAAAGAATTTCCCTGTTTCTTTGTTTTGTTTTTGAAATTCCTTTTTAGAGTGGGTTTGAGCTGATTCTCGCTGCCATGTTTATGCCAGTCTAGACACACTTGATTCCCTTACGGAGACATATCAATACATAGGTTTTAAGATGCTTACTAGTCAGATCTATTCCTCTGCGGGAAATATGGGGTTGTGAGTCCCTTTCACTGAGGAAGGTGTAGGTCTTGTCTATTCCATAGTTGGTTTTTGGAACGGTACCTGTGCTTATATCAAACTCTGGTTTGATGCATCACCCCACCACTCCTTCCACCTTAGGCAGGCATAAGAGTGTTTTCTAAATGTGAGACTCTGTTCTCTTTCCTAACTCAGTTCATGTGTAGCCATGTTTAGAGGATCTTCTTAAGTGATATCTTATGATAAGTTTCTTTTTCTGTGTGACTTATTTCACTTACAATCATCGTACCTGAATCCACTCATTTTGCTGCTACTGGTCTTATGACATTGATTTCATGGCTGAGGGATATTCCATCGTATGTAAGTTCCACAATTTTTTGAACCATTTTTATATTTCCTGGGATATTTAAGGTGTACCCAAGTTGAGGATCTTGTAAGCAGTGCAGCCCTAAATTTCGGGGTGACACTGTCTTATTGATTTTCAGTTGTCCCAAGGTAGATTCCCTAGACTGGAAGTGCCCTTGGCTCTGTAGCTCTGTTGTTTACTTGTTTTAGGGAACACAATGCACTCCTCCAGTGAGGCAGTTGGCAACTTGCATCCCGCCCATCAGCATAACAAGGCTCCCTGTACTCCAGGGCCTGTCTTGCCTTTCTGGTTTTTACACATTTTGTGGATGTCCCTTTGGACCGTTGGGAAGTGATACTTCTTTGTTGTGCAGATTTGCATTGCCCGCTTGCTTGCTTGGCCAAAAAGGGCGTATGCGTTTTCTCCTGAATATATTCAGGAGAAAACGCATACGCCCTTTTTGGCCAAGTGCATCATTGTCGAAGTTGTGCCCCTCTTCCTCTGCTTTACAGGTGATGCCAACGTACCTCTTGAAATCTGTTTCCTGCTATTCTGCCTCACTTTCGAGTCCGCCTCATTGCCTTCCCTCAACAGATTCTTGGATGATAGTTGTCGTTTTATTCTCTGCCAGTTTGTGAATTGAATGTGTCCCTGAGCTCCATTTTTCTACTCGTTTTTTGTGAGCTGAACGCAAGTCCAAAATTTTGGTTCAGGACCTATACTGGTTCCCGGTGGGTGGCTGGGACTTTGGTTAATTCTTCTTCCTGCCGGGAAATTAGAGTGACATGTGCCCATCCAAATGCCTAACAGCTACTCTCTCATTGGTTCTCCCTCTTCCCTTTCATCCTCTGCCAAATTGGCAACCTGTGCGAACCAGGAGGTTAAAGGGGCTGTCTCTCCAAGTTGGGAGATTGATAGTAAAGCAGTTGGAAAGTCAAACCGGAGCACCAGGAGTGGGACTCTTCGTTGAGTTTTAGAAACCTTTCGTATTCACAGTGTGTCCATTCTCTTGGTTTCCCGTACATGTTATAGCTGTAGTAATATTCCCTTCAACCTGGGGAGTTGGGACCCATGGAATGGGTGCCATGCATTACTGCATTAAAGGGTCTGCATTTGCTCACCCAGTCTCACCAATACTCTCAGTCCCAAGTGTCCAGCATCATGCCATATCCAGCTGTCATTGTAGATAAGGTCATTCCAGGTTGCATCAGAGACCCTGAAAGAATTGTAAAGAATTTCCCTTTTTATTTGTTTTGTTTTTGAAATTCCTTTTTAGAGTGGGTTTGAGCTGATTCTCGCTTCCATGTTTATGCCAATCTAGACACACTTGATTCCCTTACGGAGACATATCAATACATAGGTTTTAAGATTCTTACTAGTCAGATCTATTCCTCTGCGGGAAATATGGGGTTGTGAGTCCCTTTCACTGAGGAAGGTGTAGGTCTTGTCTATTCCATAGTTGGTTTTTGGAACGGTACCTGTGCTTATATCAAACTCTGGTTTGATGCATCACCCCACCACTCCTTCCCCCTTAGGCAGGCATAAGAGTGTTTTCTAAATGTGAGACTCTGTTCTCTTTCCTAACTCAGTTCATGTGTAGCCATGTTTAGAGGATCTTCTTAAGTGATATCTTATGATAAGTTTCTTTTTCTGTGTGACTTATTTCACTTACAATCATCGTACCTGAATCCACTCATTTTGCTGCTACTGGTCTTATGACATTGATTTCATGGCTGAGGGATATTCCATCGTACGTAAGTTCCACAATTTTTTGAACCATTTTTATATTTCCTGGGAAATTTAAGGTGTACCCAAGTTGAGGTTCCTGTAAGCAGTGCAGCCCTAAATTTGGGGGTGACTCTGTCTTATTGATTTTCAGTTTTCCCAAGGTATATTCCCTAGACTGGAAGTGCCCTTGGCTCTGTAGCTCTGTTGTTTACTTGTTTTAGGGAACACAATGCACTCCTCCAGTGAGGCAGTTGGCAACTTACATCCCGCCCATCAGCACAACAAGGCTCCCTGTTCTCCAGGGCCTGTCTTGCCTTTCTGGTTTTTACACATTTTGTGGATGTCCCTTTGGACCGGTGGGAAGTGATACTTCTTTGTAGTGCAGATTTGCATTGCCCGCTTGCTTGCTTGGCCAAAAAGGGCGTATGCGTTTTCTCCTGAATATATTCAGGAGAAAACGCATACGCCCTTTTTGGCCAAGTGCATCATTGTCGAAGTTGTGCCCCTCTTCCTGTGCTTTACAGGCGATGCCAACGTACCTCTTGAAATCTGTTTCCTGCTATTCTGCCTCGCTTTCGAGTCCGCCTCGTTGCCTTCCCTCAACAGATTTTTGGACGATAGTTGTCCTTTATTACTCTGCCAGTTTGTGAGTTGCTGTGCCCCTGAGCTCCATTTTTCAACTCGTTTTTTGTGAGCTGAACGCAAGTCCAAAATTTTGGTTCAGGACCTATACTGGTTCCCGGTGGGTGGCTGAGACTTTGGTTAATTCTTCTTCCTGCCGGGAAGTTAGAGTGACATGTGCCCATCCAAATGCCTAACAGCTACTCTCTCATTGGTTCTCCCTCTTCCCTTTCATCCTCTGCCAAATTGGCAACCTGTGCGAACCAGGAGGTTAAAGGGGCTGTCTCTCCAAGTTGGGAGATTGATAGTAAAGCAGTTGGAAAGTCAAACCGGAGCACCAGGAGAGGGACTATTCGTTGAGTTTTAGAAACCTTTCGTATTCACAATGTGTCCATTCTCTAAGTTTCCCGTACATATTATAGCTGTAGTAATATTCCCTTCAACCTGGAGAGTTGGGACCCATGGAATGGGAGCCATGCATTACAGCTTTAAAGGGTCTGCATTTGCTCACCCAGTCTCACCAATCCTCTCATTCCCAAGTGTCCAGCCTCATGCCACATCCAGCTGTCATTGTAGATAGGGTCATTCCAGGTTGCATCAGAGACCCTGAAGGAATTGTAAAGAATTTCCCTGTTTCTTTGTTTTGTTTTTGAAAGTCCTTTTTATAGTGGGTTTGAGCTGATTCTCCCTGCCATGTTTATGCCAGTCTAGACACACTTGATTCCCTTACGGAGACATATCAATACATAGGTTTTCAGATTCTTACTAGTCAGAACTATTCCTCTGCGGGAAATATGGGGTTTTGAGTCCCTTTCACTGAGGAAGGTGTAGGTCTTGTCTATTCCATAGTTGGTTTTTGGAACGGTACCTCTGCTTATATCAAACTCTGGTTGATGCATCACCCCACCTCTCCTTCCCCCTTAAGCAGGGATAAGAGTGTTTTCTAAATGTGAGACTCTGTTCCCTTTCCTAACTCAGTTCATGTGTAGCCATGTTTACAGGATCTTCCTAAGTGATATCTTATGATAAGTTTCTTTTTCTGTGTGACTTATTTCACTTAGAATCATCGTACCTGAATCCACTCATTTTGCTGCTACTGGTCTTATGACATTGATTTCATGGCTAAGGGATATTCCATCGTACGTAAGTTCCACAATTTTTTGAACCATTTTTATATTTCCTGGGATATTTAAGGTGTAACCAAGTTGAGGTTCTTGTAAGCAGTGCAGCCCTAAATTTGGGGGTGACTCTGTCTTATTGATTTTCAGTTTTCCCAAGGTAGATTCCCTAGACTGGAAGTGCCCTTGGCTCTGTAGCTCTGTTGTTTACTTGTTTTAGGGAACACAATGCACTCCTCCAGTGAGGCAGTTGGCAACTTGCATCCCGCCCATCAGCATAACAAGGCTCCCTGTACTCCAGGGCCTGTCTTGCCTTTCTGGTTTTTACACATTTTGTGGATGTCCCTTTGGACCGTTGGGAAGTGATACTTCTTTGTTGTGCAGATTTGCATTGCCCGCTTGCTTGCTTGGCCAAAAAGGGCGTATGCGTTTTCTCCTGAATATATTCAGGAGAAAACGCATACGCCCTTTTTGGCCAAGTGCATCATTGTCGAAGTTGTGCCCCTCTTCCTCTGCTTTACAGGTGATGCCAACGTACCTCTTGAAATCTGTTTCCTGCTATTCTGCCTCACTTTCGAGTCCGCCTCATTGCCTTCCCTCAACAGATTCTTGGATGATAGTTGTCGTTTTATTCTCTGCCAGTTTGTGAATTGAATGTGTCCCTGAGCTCCATTTTTCTACTCGTTTTTTGTGAGCTGAACGCAAGTCCAAAATTTTGGTTCAGGACCTATACTGGTTCCCGGTGGGTGGCTGGGACTTTGGTTAATTCTTCTTCCTGCCGGGAAATTAGAGTGACATGTGCCCATCCAAATGCCTAACAGCTACTCTCTCATTGGTTCTCCCTCTTCCCTTTCATCCTCTGCCAAATTGGCAACCTGTGCGAACCAGGAGGTTAAAGGGGCTGTCTCTCCAAGTTGGGAGATTGATAGTAAAGCAGTTGGAAAGTCAAACCGGAGCACCAGGAGTGGGACTCTTCGTTGAGTTTTAGAAACCTTTCGTATTCACAGTGTGTCCATTCTCTTGGTTTCCCGTACATGTTATAGCTGTAGTAATATTCCCTTCAACCTGGGGAGTTGGGACCCATGGAATGGGTGCCATGCATTACTGCATTAAAGGGTCTGCATTTGCTCACCCAGTCTCACCAATACTCTCAGTCCCAAGTGTCCAGCATCATGCCATATCCAGCTGTCATTGTAGATAAGGTCATTCCAGGTTGCATCAGAGACCCTGAAAGAATTGTAAAGAATTTCCCTTTTTATTTGTTTTGTTTTTGAAATTCCTTTTTAGAGTGGGTTTGAGCTGATTCTCGCTTCCATGTTTATGCCAATCTAGACACACTTGATTCCCTTACGGAGACATATCAATACATAGGTTTTAAGATTCTTACTAGTCAGATCTATTCCTCTGCGGGAAATATGGGGTTGTGAGTCCCTTTCACTGAGGAAGGTGTAGGTCTTGTCTATTCCATAGTTGGTTTTTGGAACGGTACCTGTGCTTATATCAAACTCTGGTTTGATGCATCACCCCACCACTCCTTCCCCCTTAGGCAGGCATAAGAGTGTTTTCTAAATGTGAGACTCTGTTCTCTTTCCTAACTCAGTTCATGTGTAGCCATGTTTAGAGGATCTTCTTAAGTGATATCTTATGATAAGTTTCTTTTTCTGTGTGACTTATTTCACTTACAATCATCGTACCTGAATCCACTCATTTTGCTGCTACTGGTCTTATGACATTGATTTCATGGCTGAGGGATATTCCATCGTACGTAAGTTCCACAATTTTTTGAACCATTTTTATATTTCCTGGGAAATTAAAGGTGTACCCAAGTTGAGGTTCCTGTAAGCAGTGCAGCCCTAAATTTGGGGGTGACTCTGTCTTATTGATTTTCAGTTTTCCCAAGGTATATTCCCTAGACTGGAAGTGCCCTTGGCTCTGTAGCTCTGTTGTTTACTTGTTTTAGGGAACACAATGCACTCCTCCAGTGAGGCAGTTGGCAACTTACATCCCGCCCATCAGCACAACAAGGCTCCCTGTTCTCCAGGGCCTGTCTTGCCTTTCTGGTTTTTACACATTTTGTGGATGTCCCTTTGGACCGGTGGGAAGTGATACTTCTTTGTAGTGCAGATTTGCATTGCCCGCTTGCTTGCTTGGCCAAAAAGGGCGTATGCGTTTTCTCCTGAATATATTCAGGAGAAAACGCATACGCCCTTTTTGGCCAAGTGCATCATTGTCGAAGTTGTGCCCCTCTTCCTGTGCTTTACAGGCGATGCCAACGTACCTCTTGAAATCTGTTTCCTGCTATTCTGCCTCGCTTTCGAGTCCGCCTCGTTGCCTTCCCTCAACAGATTTTTGGACGATAGTTGTCCTTTATTACTCTGCCAGTTTGTGAGTTGCTGTGCCCCTGAGCTCCATTTTTCAACTCGTTTTTTGTGAGCTGAACGCAAGTCCAAAATTTTGGTTCAGGACCTATACTGGTTCCCGGTGGGTGGCTGAGACTTTGGTTAATTCTTCTTCCTGCCGGGAAGTTAGAGTGACATGTGCCCATCCAAATGCCTAACAGCTACTCTCTCATTGGTTCTCCCTCTTCCCTTTCATCCTCTGCCAAATTGGCAACCTGTGCGAACCAGGAGGTTAAAGGGGCTGTCTCTCCAAGTTGGGAGATTGATAGTAAAGCAGTTGGAAAGTCAAACCGGAGCACCAGGAGAGGGACTATTCGTTGAGTTTTAGAAACCTTTCGTATTCACAATGTGTCCATTCTCTAAGTTTCCCGTACATATTATAGCTGTAGTAATATTCCCTTCAACCTGGAGAGTTGGGACCCATGGAATGGGAGCCATGCATTACAGCTTTAAAGGGTCTGCATTTGCTCACCCAGTCTCACCAATCCTCTCATTCCCAAGTGTCCAGCCTCATGCCACATCCAGCTGTCATTGTAGATAGGGTCATTCCAGGTTGCATCAGAGACCCTGAAGGAATTGTAAAGAATTTCCCTGTTTCTTTGTTTTGTTTTTGAAAGTCCTTTTTATAGTGGGTTTGAGCTGATTCTCCCTGCCATGTTTATGCCAGTCTAGACACACTTGATTCCCTTACGGAGACATATCAATACATAGGTTTTCAGATTCTTACTAGTCAGAACTATTCCTCTGCGGGAAATATGGGGTTTTGAGTCCCTTTCACTGAGGAAGGTGTAGGTCTTGTCTATTCCATAGTTGGTTTTTGGAACGGTACCTCTGCTTATATCAAACTCTGGTTGATGCATCACCCCACCTCTCCTTCCCCCTTAAGCAGGGATAAGAGTGTTTTCTAAATGTGAGACTCTGTTCCCTTTCCTAACTCAGTTCATGTGTAGCCATGTTTACAGGATCTTCCTAAGTGATATCTTATGATAAGTTTCTTTTTCTGTGTGACTTATTTCACTTAGAATCATCGTACCTGAATCCACTCATTTTGCTGCTACTGGTCTTATGACATTGATTTCATGGCTAAGGGATATTCCATCGTACGTAAGTTCCACAATTTTTTGAACCATTTTTATATTTCCTGGGATATTTAAGGTGTAACCAAGTTGAGGTTCTTGTAAGCAGTGCAGCCCTAAATTTGGGGGTGACTCTGTCTTATTGATTTTCAGTTTTCCCAAGGTAGATTCCCTAGACTGGAAGTGCCCTTGGCTCTGTAGCTCTGTTGTTTACTTGTTTTAGGGAACACAATGCACTCCTCCAGTGAGGCAGTTGGCAACTTACATCCCGCCCATCAGCATAACAAGGCTCCCTGTTCTCCAGGGCCTGTCTTGCCTTTCTGGTTTTTACACATTTTGTGGATGTCCCTTTGGACCGGTGGGAAGTGATACTTCTTTGTTGTGCAGATTTGCATTGCCCACTTGCTTGCTTGGCCAAAAAGGGCGTATGCGTTTTCTCCTGAATATATTCAGGAGAAAACGCATACGCCCTTTTTGGCCAAGTGCATCATTGTCGAAGTTGTGCCCCTCTTCCTGTGCTTTACAGGCGATGCCAACGTACCTCTTGAAATCTGTTTCCTGCTATTCTGCCTCGCTTTCGAGTCCGCCGCGTTGCCTTCCCTCAACAGATTTTTGGACGATAGTTGTCGTTTTTTTCTCTGCCAGTTTGTGAATTGAATGTGCCCCTGAGCTCCATTTTTCTACTCGTTTTTTGTGAGCTGAACGCAAGTCCAAAATTTTGGTTCAGGACCTATACTGGTTCCCGGTGGGTGGCTGGGACTTTGGTTAATTCTTCTTCCTGCCGGGAAATTAGAGTGACATGTGCCCATCCAAATGCCTAACAGCTACTCTCTCATTGGTTCTCCCTCTTCCCTTTCATCCTCTGCCAAATTGGCAACCTGTGCGAACCAGGAGGTTAAAGGGGCTGTCTCTCCAAGTTGGGAGATTGATAGTAAAGCAGTTGGAAAGTCAAACCGGAGCACCAGGAGAGAGACTATTCGTTGAGTTTTAGAAACCTTTCGTATTCACAGTGTGTCCAGTCTCTAGGTTTCCCGTACATATTATAGCTGTAGTAATATTCCCTTCAACCTGGAGAGTTGGGACCCATGTAATGGGTGCTATGCATTACTGCATTAAAGGGTCTGCATTTGCTCACCCAGTCTCACCAGTACTCTCAGTCCCAAGTGTCCAGCCTCATGCCACATCCAGCTGTCATTGTAGATAGGGTCATTCCAGGTTGCATCAGAGACCCTGAAGGAATTGTAAAGAATTTCCCTGTTTCTTTGTTTTGTTTTTGAAATTCCTTTTTAGAGTGGGTTTGAGCTGATTCAGGCTGCCATGTTTATGCCAGTCTAGACACACTTGATTCCGTTACGGAGACATATCAATACATAGGTTTTAAGATGCTTACTAGTCAGATCTATTCCTCTGCGGGAAATATGGGGTTTTGAGTCCCTTTCACTGAGGAAGGTGTAGGTCTTGTCTATTCCATAGTTGGTTTTTGGAACGGTACCTGTGCTTATATCAAACTCTGGTTTGATGCATCACCCCACCTCTCCTTCCCCCTTAAGCAGGCATAAGAGTGTTTTCTAAATGTGAGACTCTGTTCTCTTGCCTAACTCAGTTCATGTGTAGCCATGTTTACAGGATCTTCCTAAGTGATATCTTATGATAAGTTTCTTTTTCTGTGTGACTTATTTCACTTAGAATCATCGTACCTGAATCCACTCATTTTGCTGCTACTGGTCTTATGACATTGATTTCATGGCTAAGGGATATTCCATCGTATGTAAGTTCCACAATTTTTTGAACCATTTTTATATTTCCTGGGATATTTAAGGTGTACCCAAGTTGAGGTTCTTGTAAGCAGTGCAGCCCTAAATTTGGGGGTGACACTGTCTTATTGATTTTCAGTTGTCCCAAGGTAGATTCCCTAGACTGGAAGTGCCCTTGGCTCTGTAGCTCTGTTGTTTACTTGTTTTAGGGAACACAATGCACTCCTCCAGTGAGGCAGTTGGCAACTTGCATCCCGCCCATCAGCATAACAAGGCTCCCTGTACTCCAGGGCCTGTCTTGCCTTTCTGGTTTTTACACATTTTGTGGATGTCCCTTTGGACCGTTGGGAAGTGATACTTCTTTGTTGTGCAGATTTGCATTGCCAGCTTGCTTGCTTGGCCAAAAAGGGCGTATGCGTTTTCTCCTGAATATATTCAGGAGAAAACGCATACGCCCTTTTTGGCCAAGTGCATCATTGTCGAAGTTGTGCCCCTCTTCCTGTGCTTTACAGGTGATGCCAACGTACCTCTTGAAATCTGTTTCCTGCTATTCTGCCTCACTTTCGAGTCCGCCTCATTGCCTTCCCTCAACAGATTTTTGGATGATAGTTGTCGTTTTATTCTCTGCCAGTTTGTGAATTGAATGTGTCCCTGAGCTCCATTTTTCTACTCGTTTTTTGTGAGCTGAACGCAAGTCCAAAATTTTGGTTCAGGACCTATACTGGTTCCTGGTGGGTGGCTGGGACTTTGGTTAATTCTTCTTCCTGCCAGGAAATTAGAGTGACATGTGCCCATCCAAATGCCTAACAGCTACTCTCTCATTGGTTCTCCCTCTTCCCTTTCATCCTCTGCCAAATTGGCAACCTGTGCGAACCAGGAGGTTAAAGGGGCTGTCTCTCCAAGTTGGGAGATTGATAGTAAAGCAGTTGGAAAGTCAAACCGGAGCACCAGGAGAGGGACTATTCGTTGAGTTTTAGAAACCTTTCGTATTCACAGTGTGTCCATTCTCTTGGTTTCCCGTACATGTTATAGCTGTAGTAATATTCCCTTCAACCTGGAGAGTTGGGACGCATGGAATGGGTGCCATGCATTACTGCATTAAAGGGTCTGCATTTGCTCACCCAGTCTCACCAATACTCTCAGTCCCAAGTGTCCAGCATCATGCCATATCCAGCTGTCATTGTAGATAAGGTCATTCCAGGTTGCATCAGAGACCCTGAAAGAATTGTAAAGAAGTTCCCTTTTTATTTGTTTTGTTTTTGAAATTCCTTTTTAGAGTGGGTTTGAGCTGATTCTCGCTGCCATGTTTATGCCAATCTAGACACACTTGATTCCCTTACGGAGACATATCAATACATAGGTTTTAAGATTCTTACTAGTCAGATCTATTCCTCTGCGGGAAATATGGGGTTGTGAGTCCCTTTCACTGAGGAAGGTGTAGGTCTTGTCTATTCCATAGTTGGTTTTTGGAACGGTACCTGTGCTTATATCAAACTCTGGTTTGATGCATCACCCCACCTCTCCTTCCCCCTTAGGCAGGCATAAGAGTGTTTTCTAAATGTGAGACTCTGTTCTCTTTCCTAACTCAGTTCATGTGTAGCCATGTTTAGAGGATCTTCTTAAGTGATATCTTATGATAAGTTTCTTTTTCTGTGTGACTTATTTCACTTAGAATCATCGTACCTGAATCCACTCATTTTGCTGCTACTGGTCTTATGACATTGATTTCATGGCTGAGGGATATTCCATCGTACGTAAGTTCCACAATTTTTTGAACCATTTTTATATTTCCTGGGAAATTTAAGGTGTACCCAAGTTGAGGTTCTTGTAAGCAGTGCAGCCCTAAATTTGGGGGTGGCTCTGTCTTATTGATTTTCAGTTTTCCCAAGGTATATTCCCTAGACTGGAAGTGCCCTTGGCTCTGTAGCTCTGTTGTTTACTTGTTTTAGGGAACACAATGCACTCCTCCAGTGAGGCAGTTGGCAACTTACATCCCGCCCATCAGCATAACAAGGCTCCCTGTTCTCCAGGGCCTGTCTTGCCTTTCTGGTTTTTACACATTTTGTGGATGTCCCTTTGGACCGGTGGGAAGTGATACTTCTTTGTTGTGCAGATTTGCATTGCCCGCTTGCTTGCTTGGCCAAAAAGGGCGTATGCGTTTTCTCCTGAATATATTCAGGAGAAAACGCATACGCCCTTTTTGGCCAAGTGCATCATTGTCGAAGTTGTGCCCCTCTTCCTGTGCTTTACAGGCGATGCCAACGTACCTCTTGAAATCTGTTTCCTGCTATTCTGCCTCGCTTTCGAGTCCGCCTCGTTGCCTTCCCTCAACAGATTTTTGGACGATAGTTGTCCTTTATTACTCTGCCAGTTTGTGAGTTGCTGTGCCCCTGAGCTCCATTTTTCAACTCGTTTTTTGTGAGCTGAACGCAAGTCCAAAATTTTGGTTCAGGACCTATACTGGTTCCCGGTGGGTGGCTGAGACTTTGGTTAATTCTTCTTCCTGCCGGGAAGTTAGAGTGACATGTGCCCATCCAAATGCCTAACAGCTACTCTCTCATTGGTTCTCCCTCTTCCCTTTCATCCTCTGCCAAATTGGCAACCTGTGCGAACCAGGAGGTTAAAGGGGCTGTCTCTCCAAGTTGGGAGATTGATAGTAAAGCAGTTGGAAAGTCAAACCGGAGCACCAGGAGAGGGACTATTCGTTGAGTTTTAGAAACCTTTCGTATTCACAATGTGTCCATTCTCTAAGTTTCCCGTACGTATTATAGCTGTAGTAATATTCCCTTCAACCTGGAGAGTTGGGACCCATGGAATGGGTGCCATGCATTACAGCTTTAAAGGGTCTGCATTTGCTCACCCAGTCTCACCAATCCTCTCATTCCCAAGTGTCCAGCCTCATGCCACATCCAGCTGTCATTGTAGATAGGGTCATTCCAGGTTGCATCAGAGACCCTGAAGGAATTGTAAAGAATTTCCCTGTTTCTTTGTTTTGTTTTTGAAAGTCCTTTTTATAGTGGGTTTGAGCTGATTCTCCCTGCCATGTTTATGCCAGTCTAGACACACTTGATTCCCTTACGGAGACATATCAATACATAGGTTTTAAGATTCTTACTAGTCAGAACTATTCCTCTGCGGGAAATATGGGGTTTTGAGTCCCTTTCACTGAGGAAGGTGTAGGTCTTGTCTATTCCATAGTTGGTTTTTGGAACGGTACCTCTGCTTATATCAAACTCTGGTTGATGCATCACCCCACCTCTCCTTCCCCCTTAAGCAGGGATAAGAGTGTTTTTTAAATGTGAGACTGTGTTCTCTTTCCTAACTCAGTTCATGTGTAGCCATGTTTACAGGATCTTCCTAAGTGATATCTTATGATAAGTTTCTTTTTCTGTGTGACTTATTTCACTTAGAATCATCGTACCTGAATCCACGCATTTTGCTGCTACTGGTCTTATGACATTGATTTCATGGCTAAGGGATATTCCATCGTATATAAGTTCCACAATTTTGTGAACCATTTTTATATTTCCTGGGATATTTAAGGTGTACCCAAGTTGAGGTTCTTGTAAGCAGTGCAGCCCTAAATTTGGGGGTGACTCTGTCTTATTGATTTTCAGTTTTCCCAAGGTAGATTCCCTAGACTGGAAGTGCCCTTGGCTCTGTAGCTCTGTTGTTTACTTGTTTTAGGGAACACAATGCACTCCTCCAGTGAGGCAGTTGGCAACTTACATCCCGCCCATCAGCATAACAAGGCTCCCTGTTCTCCAGGGCCTGTCTTGCCTTTCTGGTTTTTACACATTTTGTGGATGTCCCTTTGGACCGGTGGGAAGTGACACTTCTTTGTTGTGCAGATTTGCATTGCCCGCTTGCTTGCTTGGCCAAAAAGGGCGTATGCGTTTTCTCCTGAATTCAGGAGAAAACGCATACGCCCTTTTTGGCCAAGTGCATCATTGTCGAAGTTGTGCCCCTCTTCCTGTGCTTTACAGGCGATGCCAACGTACCTCTTAAAATCTGTTTCCTGCTATTCTGCCTCGCTTTCGAGTCCGCCGTGTTGCCTTCCCTCAACAGATTTTTGGACGATAGTTGTCGTTTTTTTCTCTGCCAGTTTGTGAATTGAATGTGCCCCTGAGCTCCATTTTTCTACTCGTTTTTTGTGAGCTGAACGCAAGTCCAAAATTTTGGTTCAGGACCTATACTGGTTCCCGGTGGGTGGCTGGGACTTTGGTTAATTCTTCTTCCTGCCGGGAAATTAGAGTGACATGTGCCCATCCAAATGCCTAACAGCTACTCTCTCATTGGTTCTCCCTCTTCCCTTTCATCCTCTGCCAAATTGGCAACCTGTGCGAACCAGGAGGTTAAAGGGGCTGTCTCTCCAAGTTGGGAGATTGATAGTAAAGCAGTTGGAAAGTCAAACCGGAGCACCAGGAGAGAGACTATTCGTTGAGTTTTAGAAACCTTTCGTATTCACAGTGTGTCCAGTCTCTAGGTTTCCCGTACATATTATAGCTGTAGTAATATTCCCTTCAACCTGGAGAGTTGGGACCCATGTAATGGGTGCTATGCATTACTGCATTAAAGGGTCTGCATTTGCTCACCCAGTCTCACCAGTACTCTCAGTCCCAAGTGTCCAGCCTCATGCCACATCCAGCTGTCATTGTAGATAGGGTCATTCCAGGTTGCATCAGAGACCCTGAAGGAATTGTAAAGAATTTCCCTGTTTCTTTGTTTTGTTTTTGAAATTCCTTTTTAGAGTGGGTTTGAGCTGATTCTCGCTGCCATGTTTATGCCAGTCTAGACACACTTGATTCCGTTATGGAGACATATCAATACATAGGTTTTAAGATGCTTACTAGTCAGATCTATTCCTCTGCGGGAAATATGGGGTTTTGAGTCCCTTTCACTGAGGAAGGTGTAGGTCTTGTCTATTCCATAGTTGGTTTTTGGAACGGTACCTGTGCTTATATCAAACTCTGGTTTGATGCATCACCCCACCTCTCCTTCCCCCTTAAGCAGGCATAAGAGTGTTTTCTAAATGTGAGACTCTGTTCTCTTGCCTAACTCAGTTCATGTGTAGCCATGTTTACAGGATCTTCCTAAGTGATATCTTATGATAAGTTTCTTTTTCTGTGTGACTTATTTCACTTAGAATCATCGTACCTGAATCCACTCATTTTGCTGCTACTGGTCTTATGACATTGATTTCATGGCTAAGGGATATTCCATCGTATGTAAGTTCCACAATTTTTTGAACCATTTTTATATTTCCTGGGAAATTTAAGGTGTACCCAAGTTGAGGTTCTTGTAAGCAGTGCAGCCCTAAATTTGGGGGTGGCTCTGTCTTATTGATTTTCAGTTTTCCCAAGGTATATTCCCTAGACTGGAAGTGCCCTTGGCTCTGTAGCTCTGTTGTTTACTTGTTTTAGGGAACACAATGCACTCCTCCAGTGAGGCAGTTGGCAACTTGCATCCCGCCCGTCAGCATAACAAGGCTCCCTGTTCTCCAGGGCCTGTCTTGCCTTTCTGGTTTTTACACATTTTGTGGATGTCCCTTTGGACCGGTGGGAAGTGATACTTCTTTGTTGTGCAGATTTGCATTGCCCGCTTGCTTGCTTGGCCAAAAAGGGCGTATGCGTTTTCTCCTGAATATATTCAGGAGAAAACGCATACGCCCTTTTTGGCCAAGTGCATCATTGTCGAAGTTGTGCCCCTCTTCCTGTGCTTTACAGGCGATGCCAACGTACCTCTTGAAATCTGTTTCCTGCTATTCTGCCTCGCTTTCGAGTCCGCCTCGTTGCCTTCCCTCAACAGATTTTTGGACGACAGTTGTCGTTTATTACTCTGCCAGTTTGTGAATTGAATGTGCCCCTGAGCTCCATTATTCAACTCATTTTTTGTGAGCTGAACGCAAGTCCAAAATTTTGGTTCAGGACCTATACTGGTTCCCGGTGGGTGGCTGAGACTTTGGTTAATTCTTGTTCCTGCCAGGAAATTAGAGTGACATGTGCCCATCCAAATGCCTAACAGCTACTCTCTCATTGGTTCTCCCTCTTCCCTTTCATCCTCTGCCAAATTGGCAACCTGTGCGAACCAGGAGGTTAAAGGGGCTGTCTCTCTAAGTTGGGAGATTGATAGTAAAGCAGTTGGAAAGTCAAACCGGAGCACCAGGAGAGGGACTATTCGTTGAGTTTTAGAAACCTTTCGTATTCACAGTGTGTCCAGTCTCTAGGTTTCCCGTACATATTATAGCTGTAGTAATATTCCCTTCAACCTGGAGAGTTGGGACCCATGTAATGGGTGCTATGCATTACTGCATTAAAGGGTCTGCATTTGCTCACCCAGTCTCACCAATACTCTCAGTCCCAAGTGTCCAGCCTCATGCCACATCCAGCTGTCATTGTAGATAAGGTCATTCCAGGTTGCATCAGAGACCCTGAAGGAATTGTAAAGAATTTCCCTGTTTCTTTGTTTTGTTTTTGAAATTCCTTTTTAGAGTGGGTTTGAGCTGATTCTCGCTGCCATGTTTATGCCAGTCTAGACACACTTGATTCCCTTACGGAGACATATCAATACATAGGTTTTAAGATTCTTACTAGTCAGATCTATTCCTCTGCGGGAAATATGGGGTTTTGAGTCCCTTTCACTGAGGAAGGTGTAGGTCTTGTCTATTCCATAGTTGGTTTTTGGAACGGTACCTCTGCTTATATCAAACTCTGGTTGATGCATCACCCCACCTCTCCTTCCCCCTTAAGCAGGGATAAGAGTGTTTTCTAAATGTGAGACTCTGTTCTCTTTCCTAACTCAGTTCATGTGTAGCCATGTTTACAGGATCTTCCTAAGTGATATCTTATGATAAGATTCTTTTTCTGTGTGACTTATTTCACTTAGAATCATCGTACCTGAATCCACTCATTTTGCTGCTACTTGTCTTATGACATTGATTTCATGGCTGAGGGATATTCCATCGTACGTAAGTTCCACAATGTTTGGAACCATTTTTATATTTCCTGGGATATTTCAGGTGTACCCAGGTTGAGGTTCTTGTAAGCAGTGCAGCCCTCAATTTGGGGGTGGCTCTGTCTTATGGATTTTCAGTTTCCCCAAGGTATATTCCCTAGACCGGAAGTGCCCTTGGCTCTGTAGCTCTGTTGTTTACTTGTTTTAGGGAACACAATGCACTCCTCCAGTGAGGCAGTTGGCAACTTACATCCCGCCCATCAGCATAACAAGGCTCCCTGTTCTCCAGGGCCTGTCTTGCCTTTCTGGTTTTTACACATTTTGTGGATGTCCCATTGGACCGGTGGGAAGTGATACTTCTTTGTTGTGCAGATTTGCATTGCCCGCTTGCTTGCTTGGCCAAAAAGGGCGTATGCGTTTTCTCCTGAATATATTCAGGAGAAAACGCATACGCCCTTTTTGGCCAAGTGCATCATTGTCGAAGTTGTGCCCCTCTTCCTGTGCTTTACAGGCGATGCCAACGTACCTCTTGAAATCTGTTTCCTGCTATTCTGCCTCGCTTTCGAGTCCACCTCGTTGCCTTCCCTCAACAGATTTTTGCACGATAGTTGTCGTTTTTTTCTCTGCCAGTTTGTGAATTGAATGTGCCCCTGAGCTCCATTTTTCTACTCGTTTTTTGTGAGCTGAACGCAAGTCCAAAATTTTGGTTCAGGACCTATACTGGTTCCCGGTGGGTGGCTGGGACTTTGGTTAATTCTTCTTCCTGCCGGGAAATTAGAGTGACATGTGCCCATCGAAATGCCTAACAGCTACTCTCTCATTGGTTCTCCCTCTTCCCTTTCATCCTCTGCCAAATTGGCAACCTGTGCGAACCAGGAGGTTAAAGGGGCTGTCTCTCCAAGTTGGGAGATTGATAGTAAAGCAGTTGGAAAGTCAAACCGGAGCACCAGGAGAGGGACTATTCGTTGAGTTTTAGAAACCTTTCGTATTCACAATGTGTCCATTCTCTAAGTTTCCCGTACATATTATAGCTGTAGTAATATTCCCTTCAACCTGGAGAGTTGGGACCCATAGAATGGGTGCCATGCATTACAGCTTTAAAGGGTCTGCATTTGCTCACCCAGTGTCACCAATCCTCTCATTCCCAAGTGTCCAGCCTCATGCCACATCCAGCTGTCATTGTAGATAGGGTCATTCCAGGTTGCATCAGAGACCCTGAAGGAATTGTAAAGAATTTCCCTGTTTCTTTGTTTTGTTTTTGAAATTCCTTTTTAGAGTGGGTTTGAGCTGATTCTCGCTGCCATGTTTATGCCAGTCTAGACACACTTGATTCCCTTACGGAGACATATCAATACATAGGTTTTAAGATTCTTACTAGTCAGATCTATTCCTCTGCGGGAAATATGGGGTTTTGAGTCCCTTTCACTGAGGAAGGTGTAGGTCTTGTCTATTCCATAGTTGGTTTTTGGAACGGTACCTGTGCTTATATCAAACTCTGGTTTGATGCATCACCCCACCTCTCCTTCCCCCTTAAGCAGGCATAAGAGTGTTTTCTAAATGTGAGACTCTGTTCTCTTGCCTAACTCAGTTCATGTGTAGCCATGTTTACAGGATCTTCCTAAGTGATATCTTATGATAAGTTTCTTTTTCTGTGTGACTTATTTCACTTAGAATCATCGTACCTGAATCCACTCATTTTGCTGCTACTGGTATTATGACATTGATTTCATGGCTAAGGGATATTCCATCGTATGTAAGTTCCACAATTTTTTGAACCATTTTTATATTTCCTGGGATATTTAAGGTGTACCCAAGTTGAGGTTCTTGTAAGCCGTGCAGCCCTATATATGGGGGTGACTCTGTCTTATTGATTTTCAGTTTTCCCAAGGTAGATTCCCTAGACTGGAAGTGCCCTTGGCTCTGTAGCTCTGTTGTTTACTTGTTTTAGGGAACACAATGCACTCCTCCAGTGAGGCAGTTGGCAACTTACATCCCGCCCATCAGCATAACAAGGCTCCCTGTTCTCCAGGGCCTGTCTTGCCTTTCTGGTTTTTACACATTTTGTGGATGTCCCATTGGACCGGTGGGAAGTGATACTTCTTTGTTGTGCAGATTTGCATTGCCCGCTTGCTTGCTTGGCCAAAAAGGGCGTATGCGTTTTCTCCTGAATATATTCAGGAGAAAACGCATACGCCCTTTTTGGCCAAGTGCATCATTGTCGAAGTTGTGCCCCTCTTCCTGTGCTTTACAGGCGATGCCAACGTACCTCTTGAAATCTGTTTCCTGCTATTCTGCCTCGCTTTCGAGTCCGCCTCGTTGCCTTCCCTCAACAGATTTTTGGACGATAGTTGTCCTTTATTACTCTGCCAGTTTGTGAGTTGCTGTGCCCCTGAGCTCCATTTTTCAACTCGTTTTTTGTGAGCTGAACGCAAGTCCAAAATTTTGGTTCAGGACCTATACTGGTTCCCGGTGGGAGGCTGAGACTTTGGTTAATTCTTCTTCCTGCCGGGAAGTTAGAGTGACATGTGCCCATCCAAATGCCTAACAGCTACTCTCTCATTGGTTCTCCCTCTTCCCTTTCATCCTCTGCCAAATTGGCAACCTGTGCGAACCAGGAGGTTAAAGGGGCTGTCTCTCCAAGTTGGGAGATTGATAGTAAAGCAGTTGGAAAGTCAAACCGGAGCACCAGGAGAGGGACTATTCGTTGAGTTTTAGAAACCTTTCGTATTCACAATGTGTCCATTCTCTAAGTTTCCCGTACGTATTATAGCTGTAGTAATATTCCCTTCAACCTGGAGAGTTGGGACCCATGGAATGGGTGCCATGCATTACAGCTTTAAAGGGTCTGCATTTGCTCACCCAGTCTCACCAATCCTCTCATTCCCAAGTGTCCAGCCTCATGCCACATCCAGCTGTCATTGTAGATAGGGTCATTCCAGGTTGCATCAGAGACCCTGAAGGAATTGTAAAGAATTTCCCTGTTTCTTTGTTTTGTTTTTGAAAGTCCTTTTTATAGTGGGTTTGAGCTGATTCTCCCTGCCATGTTTATGCCAGTCTAGACACACTTGATTCCCTTACGGAGACATATCAATACATAGGTTTTAAGATTCTTACTAGTCAGAACTATTCCTCTGCGGGAAATATGGGGTTTTGAGTCCCTTTCACTGAGGAAGGTGTAGGTCTTGTCTATTCCATAGTTGGTTTTTGGAACGGTACCTCTGCTTATATCAAACTCTGGTTGATGCATCACCCCACCTCTCCTTCCCCCTTAAGCAGGGATAAGAGTGTTTTCTAAATGTGAGACTGTGTTCTCTTTCCTAACTCAGTTCATGTGTAGCCATGTTTACAGGATCTTCCTAAGTGATATCTTATGATAAGTTTCTTTTTCTGTGTGACTTATTTCACTTAGAATCATCGTACCTGAATCCACGCATTTTGCTGCTACTGGTCTTATGACATTGATTTCATGGCTAAGGGATATTCCATCGTATATAAGTTCCACAATTTTGTGAACCATTTTTATATTTCTTGGGATATTTAAGGTGTACCCAAGTTGAGGTTCTTGTAAGCAGTGCAGCCCTAAATTTGGGGGTGACTCTGTCTTATTGATTTTCAGTTTTCCCAAGGTAGATTCCCTAGACTGGAAGTGCCCTTGGCTCTGTAGCTCTGTTGTTTACTTGTTTTAGGGAACACAATGCACTCCTCCAGTGAGGCAGTTGGCAACTTACATCCCGCCCATCAGCATAACAAGGCTCCCTGTTCTCCAGGGCCTGTCTTGCCTTTCTGGTTTTTACACATTTTGTGGATGTCCCTTTGGACCGGTGGGAAGTGACACTTCTTTGTTGTGCAGATTTGCATTGCCCGCTTGCTTGCTTGGCCAAAAAGGGCGTATGCGTTTTCTCCTGAATTCAGGAGAAAACGCATACGCCCTTTTTGGCCAAGTGCATCATTGTCGAAGTTGTGCCCCTCTTCCTGTGCTTTACAGGCGATGCCAACGTACCTCTTGAAATCTGTTTCCTGCTATTCTGCCTCGCTTTCGAGTCCGCCGCGTTGCCTTCCCTCAACAGATTTTTGGACGATAGTTGTCGTTTTTTTCTCTGCCAGTTTGTGAATTGAATGTGCCCCTGAGCTCCATTTTTCTACTCGTTTTTTGTGAGCTGAACGCAAGTCCAAAATTTTGGTTCAGGACCTATACTGGTTCCCGGTGGGTGGCTGGGACTTTGGTTAATTCTTCTTCCTGCCGGGAAATTAGAGTGACATGTGCCCATCCAAATGCCTAACAGCTACTCTCTCATTGGTTCTCCCTCTTCCCTTTCATCCTCTGCCAAATTGGCAACCTGTGCGAACCAGGAGGTTAAAGAGGCTGTCTCTCCAAGTTGGGAGATTGATAGTAAAGCAGTTGGAAAGTCAAACCGGAGCACCAGGAGAGAGACTATTCGTTGAGTTTTAGAAACCTTTCGTATTCACAGTGTGTCCAGTCTCTAGGTTTCCCGTACATATTATAGCTGCAGTAATATTCCCTTCAACCTGGAGAGTTGGGACCCATGTAATGGGTGCTATGCATTACTGCATTAAAGGGTCTGCATTTGCTCACCCAGTCTCACCAGTACTCTCAGTCCCAAGTGTCCAGCCTCATGCCACATCCAGCTGTCATTGTAGATAGGGTCATTCCAGGTTGCATCAGAGACCCTGAAGGAATTGTAAAGAATTTCCCTGTTTCTTTGTTTTGTTTTTGAAATTCCTTTTTAGAGTGGGTTTGAGCTGATTCAGGCTGCCATGTTTATGCCAGTCTAGACACACTTGATTCCGTTATGGAGACATATCAATACATAGGTTTTAAGATGCTTACTAGTCAGATCTATTCCTCTGCGGGAAATATGGGGTTTTGAGTCCCTTTCACTGAGGAAGGTGTAGGTCTTGTCTATTCCATAGTTGGTTTTTGGAACGGTACCTGTGCTTATATCAAACTCTGGTTTGATGCATCACCCCACCTCTCCTTCCCCCTTAAGCAGGCATAAGAGTGTTTTCTAAATGTGAGACTCTGTTCTCTTGCCTAACTCAGTTCATGTGTAGCCATGTTTACAGGATCTTCCTAAGTGATATCTTATGATAAGTTTCTTTTTCTGTGTGACTTATTTCACTTAGAATCATCGTACCTGAATCCACTCATTTTGCTGCTACTGGTCTTATGACATTGATTTCATCGCTAAGGGATATTCCATCGTATGTAAGTTCCACAATTTTTTGAACCATTTTTATATTTCCTGGGAAATTTAAGGTGTACCCAAGTTGAGGTTCTTGTAAGCAGTGCAGCCCTAAATTTGGGGGTGGCTCTGTCTTATTGATTTTCAGTTTTCCCAAGGTATATTCCCTAGACTGGAAGTGCCCTTGGCTCTGTAGCTCTGTTGTTTACTTGTTTTAGGGAACACAATGCACTCCTCCAGTGAGGCAGTTGGCAACTTGCATCCCGCCCGTCAGCATAACAAGGCTCCCTGTTCTCCAGGGCCTGTCTTGCCTTTCTGGTTTTTACACATTTTGTGGATGTCCCTTTGGACCGGTGGGAAGTGATACTTCTTTGTAGTGCAGATTTGCATTGCCCGCTTGCTTGCTTGGCCAAAAAGGGCGTATGCGTTTTCTCCTGAATATATTCAGGAGAAAACGCATACGCCCTTTTTGGCCAAGTGCATCATTGTCGAAGTTGTGCCCCTCTTCCTGTGCTTTACAGGCGATGCCAACGTACCTCTTGAAATCTGTTTCCTGCTATTCTGCCTCGCTTTCGAGTCCGCCTCGTTGCCTTCCCTCAACAGATTTTTGGACGACAGTTGTCGTTTATTACTCTGCCAGTTTGTGAATTGAATGTGCCCCTGAGCTCCATTATTCAACTCATTTTTTGTGAGCTGAACGCAAGTCCAAAATTTTGGTTCAGGACCTATACTGGTTCCCGGTGGGTGGCTGAGACTTTGGTTAATTCTTGTTCCTGCCAGGAAATTAGAGTGACATGTGCCCATCCAAATGCCTAACAGCTACTCTCTCATTGGTTCTCCCTCTTCCCTTTCATCCTCTGCCAAATTGGCAACCTGTGCGAACCAGGAGGTTAAAGGGGATGTCTCTCTAAGTTGGGAGATTGATAGGAAAGCAGTTGGAAAGTCAAACCGGAGCACCAGGAGAGGGACTATTCGTTGAGTTTTAGAAACCTTTCGTATTCACAGTGTGTCCAGTCTCTAGGTTTCCCGTACATATTATAGCTGTAGTAATATTCCCTTCAACCTGGAGAGTTGGGACCCATGTAATGGGTGCTATGCATTACTGCATTAAAGGGTCTGCATTTGCTCACCCAGTCTCACCAATACTCTCAGTCCCAAGTGTCCAGCCTCATGCCACATCCAGCTGTCATTGTAGATAAGGTCATTCCAGGTTGCATCAGAGACCCTGAAGGAATTGTAAAGAATTTCCCTGTTTCTTTGTTTTGTTTTTGAAATTCCTTTTTAGAGTGGGTTTGAGCTGATTCTCGCTGCCATGTTTATGCCAGTCTAGACACACTTGATTCCCTTACGGAGACATATCAATACATAGGTTTTAAGATTCTTACTAGTCAGATCTATTCCTCTGCGGGAAATATGGGGTTTTGAGTCCCTTTCACTGAGGAAGGTGTAGGTCTTGTCTATTCCATAGTTGGTTTTTGGAACGGTACCTCTGCTTATATCAAACTCTGGTTGATGCATCACCCCACCTCTCCTTCCCCCTTAAGCAGGGATAAGAGTGTTTTCTAAATGTGAGACTCTGTTCTCTTTCCTAACTCAGTTCATGTGTAGCCATGTTTACAGGATCTTCCTAAGTGATATCTTATGATAAGATTCTTTTTCTGTGTGACTTATTTCACTTAGAATCATCGTACCTGAATCCACTCATTTTGCTGCTACTTGTCTTATGACATTGATTTCATGGCTGAGGGATATTCCATCGTACGTAAGTTCCACAATGTTTGGAACCATTTTTATATTTCCTGGGATATTTCAGGTGTACCCAGGTTGAGGTTCTTGTAAGCAGTGCAGCCCTCAATTTGGGGGTGGCTCTGTCTTATGGATTTTCAGTTTCCCCAAGGTATATTCCCTAGACCGGAAGTGCCCTTGGCTCTGTAGCTCTGTTGTTTACTTGTTTTAGGGAACACAATGCACTCCTCCAGTGAGGCAGTTGGCAACTTACATCCCGCCCATCAGCATAACAAGGCTCCCTGTTCTCCAGGGCCTGTCTTGCCTTTCTGGTTTTTACACATTTTGTGGATGTCCCATTGGACCGGTGGGAAGTGATACTTCTTTGTTGTGCAGATTTGCATTGCCCGCTTGCTTGCTTGGCCAAAAAGGGCGTATGCGTTTTCTCCTGAATATATTCAGGAGAAAACGCATACGCCCTTTTTGGCCAAGTGCATCATTGTCGAAGTTGTGCCCCTCTTCCTGTGCTTTACAGGCGATGCCAACGTACCTCTTGAAATCTGTTTCCTGCTATTCTGCCTCGCTTTCGAGTCCACCTCGTTGCCTTCCCTCAACAGATTTTTGGACGATAGTTGTCGTTTTTTTCTCTGCCAGTTTGTGAATTGAATGTGCCCCTGAGCTCCATTTTTCTACTCGTTTTTTGTGAGCTGAACGCAAGTCCAAAATTTTGGTTCAGGACCTATACTGGTTCCTGGTTGGTGGCTGGGTCTTTGGTTAATTCTTCTTCCTGCCGGGAAATTAGAGTGACATGTGCCCATCCAAATGCCTAACAGCTACTCTCTCATTGGTTCTCCCTCTTCCCTTTCATCCTCTGCCAAATTGGCAACCTGTGCGAACCAGGAGGTTAAAGGGGCTGTCTCTCCAAGTTGGGAGATTGATAGTAAAGCAGTTGGAAAGTCAAACCGGAGCACCAGGAGAGGGACTATTCGTTGAGTTTTAGAAACCTTTCGTATTCACAGTGTGTCCATTCTCTAGGTTTCCCGTACATATTATAGCTGTAGTAATATTCCCTTCAACCTGGAGAGTTGGGACCCATGTAATGGGTGCTATGCATTACTGCATTAAAGGGTCTGCATTTGCTCACCCAGTCTCACCAATACTCTCAGTCCCAAGTGTCCAGCCTCATGCCACATCCAGCTGTCATTGTAGATAGGGTCATTCCAGGTTGCATCAGAGACCCTGAAGGAATTGTAAAGAATTTCCCTGTTTCTTTGTTTTGTTTTTGAAATTCCTTTTTAGAGTGGGTTTGAGCTGATTCTCGCTGCCATGTTTATGCCAGTCTAGACACACTTGATTCCCTTACGGAGACATATCAATACATAGGTTTTAAGATTCTTACTAGTCAGATCTATTCCTCTGCGGGAAATATGGGGTTTTGAGTCCCTTTCACTAAGGAAGGTGTAAGTCTTGTCTATTCCATAGTTGGTTTTTGGAACGGTACCTCTGCTTATATCAAACTCTGGTTGATGCATCACCCCACCAGTCCTTCCCCCTTAAGCAGGGATAAGAGTGTTTTCTAAATGTGAGACTCTGTTCTCTTTCCTAACTCAGTTCATGTGTAGCCATGTTTACAGGATCTTCCTAAGTGATATCTTATGATAAGTTTCTTTTTCTGTGTGACTTATTTCACTTAGAATCATCGTACCTGAATCCACTCATTTTGCTGCTACTGGTCTTATGACATTGATTTCATGGCTGAGGGATATTCCATCGTACGTAAGTACCACAATTTTTTGAACCATTTTTATATTTCCTGGGAAATTTAAGGTGTACCCAAGTTGAGGTTCTTGTAAGCAGTGCAGCCCTAAATTTGGGGGTGGCTCTGTCTTATTGATTTTCAGTTTTCCCAAGGTATATTCCCTAGACTGGAAGTGCCCTTGGCTCTGTAGCTCTGTTGTTTACTTGTTTTAGGGAACACAATGCACTCCTCCAGTGAGGCAGTTGGCAACTTACATCCCGCCCATCAGCATAACAATGCTCCCTGTTCTCCAGGGCCTGTCTTGCCTTTCTGGTTTTTACACATTTTGTGGATGTCCCTTTGGCCCGGTGGGAAGTGATACTTCTTTGTAGTGCAGATTTGCATTGACCGCTTGCTTGCTTGGCCAAAAAGGGCGTATGCGTTTTCTCCTGAATATATTCAGGAGAAAACGCATACGCCCTTTTTGGCCAAGTGCATCATTGTCGAAGTTGTGCCCCTCTTCCTGTGCTTTACAGGCGATGCCAGCGTACCTCTTGAAATCTGTTTCCTGCTATTCTGCCTCGCTTTCGAGTCCGCCTCGTTGCCTTCCCTCAACAGATTTTTGGACGATAGTTGTCCTTTATTACTCTGCCAGTTTGTGAGTTGCTGTGCCCCTGAGCTCCATTTTTCTACTCGTTTTTTGTGAGCTGAACGCAAGTCCAAAATTTTGGTTCAGGACCTATACTGGTTCCCGGTGGGTGGCTGGGACTTTGGTTAATTCTTCTTCCTGCCGGGAAATTAGAGTGACATGTGCCCATCGAAATGCCTAACAGCTACTCTCTCATTGGTTCTCCCTCTTCCCTTTCATCCTCTGCCAAATTGGCAACCTGTGCGAACCAGGAGGTTAAAGGGGCTGTCTCTCCAAGTTGGGAGATTGATAGTAAAGCAGTTGGAAAGTCAAACCGGAGCACCAGGAGAGGGACTATTCGTTGAGTTTTAGAAACCTTTCGTATTCACAATGTGTCCATTCTCTAAGTTTCCCGTACATATTATAGCTGTAGTTATATTCCCTTCAACCTGGAGAGTTGGGACCCATAGAATGGGTGCCATGCATTACAGCTTTAAAGGGTCTGCATTTGCTCACCCAGTGTCACCAATCCTCTCATTCCCAAGTGTCCAGCCTCATGCCACATCCAGCTGTCATTGTAGATAGGGTCATTCCAGGTTGCATCAGAGACCCTGAAGGAATTGTAAAGAATTTCCCTGTTTCTTTGTTTTGTTTTTGAAATTCCTTTTTAGAGTGGGTTTGAGCTGATTCTCGCTGCCATGTTTATGCCAGTCTAGACACACTTGATTCCCTTACGGAGACATATCAATACATAGGTTTTAAGATTCTTACTAGTCAGATCTATTCCTCTGCGGGAAATATGGGGTTTTGAGTCCCTTTCACTGAGGAAGGTGTAGGTCTTGTCTATTCCATAGTTGGTTTTTGGAACGGTACCTGTGCTTATATCAAACTCTGGTTTGATGCATCACCCCACCTCTCCTTCCCCCTTAAGCAGGCATAAGAGTGTTTTCTAAATGTGAGACTCTGTTCTCTTGCCTAACTCAGTTCATGTGTAGCCATGTTTACAGGATCTTCCTAAGTGATATCTTATGATAAGTTTCTTTTTCTGTGTGACTTATTTCACTTAGAATCATCGTACCTGAATCCACTCATTTTGCTGCTACTGGTATTATGACATTGATTTCATGGCTAAGGGATATTCCATCGTATGTAAGTTCCACAATTTTTTGAACCATTTTTATATTTCCTGGGATATTTAAGGTGTACCCAAGTTGAGGTTCTTGTAAGCCGTGCAGCCCTATATTTGGGGGTGACTCTGTCTTATTGATTTTCAGTTTTCCCAAGGTAGATTCCCTAGACTGGAAGTGCCCTTGGCTCTGTAGCTCTGTTGTTTACTTGTTTTAGGGAACACAATGCACTCCTCCAGTGAGGCAGTTGGCAACTTACATCCCGCCCATCAGCATAACAAGGCTCCCTGTTCTCCAGGGCCTGTCTTGCCTTTCTGGTTTTTACACATTTTGTGGATGTCCCATTGGACCGGTGGGAAGTGATACTTCTTTGTTGTGCAGATTTGCATTGCCCGCTTGCTTGCTTGGCCAAAAAGGGCGTATGCGTTTTCTCCTGAATATATTCAGGAGAAAACGCATACGCACTTTTTGGCCAAGTGCATCATTGTCGAAGTTGTGCCCCTCTTCCTGTGCTTTACAGGCGATGCCAACGTACCTCTTGAAATCTGTTTCCTGCTATTCTGCCTCGCTTTCGAGTCCGCCTCGTTGCCTTCCCTCAACAGATTTTTGGACGATAGTTCTCCTTTATTACTCTGCCAATTTGTGAGTTGCTGTGCCCCTGAGCTCCATTTTTCAACTCGTTTTTTGTGAGCTGAACGCAAGTCCAAAATTTTGGTTCAGGACCTATACTGGTTCCCAGTGGGTGGCTGGGACTTTGGTTAATTCTTCTTCCTGCCGGGAAATTAGAGTGACATGTGCCCATCCAAATGCCTAACAGCTACTCTCTCATTGGTTCTCCCTCTTCCCTTTCATCCTCTGCCAAATTGGCAACCTGTGCGAACCAGGAGGTTAAAGGGGCTGTCTCTCCAAGTTGGGAGATTGATAGTAAAGCAGTTGGAAAGTCAAACCGGAGCACCAGGAGAGGGACTATTCGTTGAGTTTTAGAAACCTTTCGTATTCACAGTGTGTCCAGTCTCTAGGTTTCCCGTACATATTATAGCTGTAGTAATATTCCCTTCAACCTGGAGAGTTGGGACCCATGTATTGGGTGCTATGCATTACTGCATTAAAGGGTCTGCATTTGCTCACCCAGTCTCACCAATACTCTCAGTCCCAAGTGTCCAGCCTCATGCCACATCCAGCTGTCATTGTAGATAAGGTCATTCCAGGTTGCATCAGAGACCCTGAAGGAATTGTAAAGAATTTCCCTGTTTCTTTGTTTTGTTTTTGAAATTCCTTTTTAGAGTGGGTTTGAGCTGATTCTCGCTGCCATGTTTATGCCAGTCTAGACACACTTGATTCCCTTACGGAGACATATCAATACATAGGTTTTAAGATTCTTACTAGTCAGATCTATTCCTCTGTGGGAAATATGGGGTTTTGAGTCCCTTTCACTGAGGAAGGTGTAGGTCTTGTCTATTCCATAGTTGGTTTTTGGAACGGTACCTCTGCTTATATCAAACTCTGGTTGATGCATCACCCCACCTCTCCTTCCCCCTTAAGCAGGGATAAGAGTGTTTTCTAAATGTGAGACTCTGTTCTCTTTCCTAACTCAGTTCATGTGTAGCCATGTTTACAGGATCTTCCTAAGTGATATCTTATGATAAGTTTCTTTTTCTGTGTGACTTATTTCACTTAGAATCATCGTACCTGAATCCACTCATTTTGCTGCTACTGGTCTTATGACATTGATTTCATGGCTGAGGGATATTCCATCGTACGTAAGTTCCACAATGTTTGGAACCATTTTTATATTTCCTGGGATATTTCAGGTGTACCCAGGTTGAGGTTCTTGTAAGCAGTGCAGCCCTCAATTTGGGGGTGGCTCTGTCTTATGGATTTTCAGTTTCCCCAAGGTATATTCCCTAGACCGGAAGTGCCCTTGGCTCTGTAGCTCTGTTGTTTACTTGTTTTAGGGAACACAATGCACTCCTCCAGTGAGGCAGTTGGCAACTTACATCCCGCCCATCAGCATAACAAGGCTCCCTGTTCTCCAGGGCCTGTCTTGCCTTTCTGGTTTTTACACATTTTGTGGATGTCCCATTGGACCGGTGGGAAGTGATACTTCTTTGTTGTGCAGATTTGCATTGCCCGCTTGCTTGCTTGGCCAAAAAGGGCGTATGCGTTTTCTCCTGAATATATTCAGGAGAAAACGCATACGCCCTTTTTGGCCAAGTGCATCATTGTCGAAGTTGTGCCCCTCTTCCTGTGCTTTACAGGCGATGCCAACGTACCTCTTGAAATCTGTTTCCTGCTATTCTGCCTCGCTTTCGAGTCCGCCTCGTTGCCTTCCCTCAACAGATTTTTGGACGATAGTTGTCGTTTTTTTCTCTGCCAGTTTGTGAATTGAATGTTCCCCTGAGCTCCATTTTTCTACTCGTTTTTTGTGAGCTGAACGCAAGTCCAAAATTTTGGTTCAGGACCTATACTGGTTCCCGGTGGGTGGCTGGGTCTTTGGTTAATTCTTCTTCCTGCCGGGAAATTAGAGTGACATGTGCCCATCCAAATGCCTAACAGCTACTCTCTCATTGGTTCTCCCTCTTCCCTTTCATCCTCTGCCAAATTGGCAACCTGTGTGAACCAGGAGGTTAAAGGGGCTGTCTCTCCAAGTTGGGAGATTGATAGTAAAGCAGTTGGAAAGTCAAACCGGAGCACCAGGAGAGGGACTATTCGTTGAGTTTTAGAAACCTTTCGTATTCACAGTGTGTCCATTCTCTAGGTTTCCCGTACATATTATAGCTGTAGTAATATTCCCTTCAACCTGGAGAGTTGGGACCCATGTAATGGGTGCTATGCATTACTGCATTAAAGGGTCTGCATTTGCTCACCCAGTCTCACCAATACTCTCAGTCCCAAGTGTCCAGCCTCATGCCACATCCAGCTGTCATTGTAGATAGGGTCATTCCAGGTTGCATCAGAGACCCTGAAGGAATTGTAAAGAATTTCCCTGTTTCTTTGTTTTGTTTTTGAAATTCCTTTTTAGAGTGGGTTTGAGCTGATTCTCGCTGCCATGTTTATGCCAGTCTAGACACACTTGATTCCCTTACGGAGACATATCAATACATAGGTTTTAAGATTCTTACTAGTCAGATCTATTCCTCTGCGGGAAATATGGGGTTTTGAGTCCCTTTCACTGAGGAAGGTGTAGGTCTTGTCTATTCCATAGTTGGTTTTTGGAACGGTACCTCTGCTTATATCAAACTCTGGTTGATGCATCACCCCACCTCTCCTTCCCCCTTAAGCAGGGATAAGAGTGTTTTCTAAATGTGAGACTCTGTTCTCTTTCCTAACTCAGTTCATGTGTAGCCATGTTTACAGGATCTTCCTAAGTGATATCTTATGATAAGATTCTTTTTCTGTGTGACTTATTTCACTTAGAATCATCGTACCTGAATCCACTCATTTTGCTGCTACTGGTCTTATGACATTGATTTCATGGCTGAGGGATATTCCATCGTACGTAAGTTCCACAATGTTTGGAACCATTTTTATATTTCCTGGGATATTTCAGGTGTACCCAGGTTGAGGTTCTTGTAAGCAGTGCAGCCCTCAATTTGGGGGTGGCTCTGTCTTATGGATTTTCAGTTTCCCCAAGGTATATTCCCTAGACCGGAAGTGCCCTTGGCTCTGTAGCTCTGTTGTTTACTTGTTTTAGGGAACACAATGCACTCCTCCAGTGAGGCAGTTGGCAACTTACATCCCGCCCATCAGCATAACAAGGCTCCCTGTTCTCCAGGGCCTGTCTTGCCTTTCTGGTTTTTACACATTTTGTGGATGTCCCATTGGACCGGTGGGAAGTGATACTTCTTTGTTGTGCAGATTTGCATTGCCCGCTTGCTTGCTTGGCCAAAAAGGGCGTATGCGTTTTCTCCTGAATATATTCAGGAGAAAACGCATACGCCCTTTTTGGCCAAGTGCATCATTGTCGAAGTTGTGCCCCTCTTCCTGTGCTTTACATGCGATGCCAACGTACCTCTTGAAATCTGTTTCCTGCTATTCTGCCTCGCTTTCGAGTCCGCCTCGTTGCCTTCCCTCAACAGATTTTTGGACGATAGTTGTCGTTTTTTTCTCTGCCAGTTTGTGAATTGAATGTGCCCCTGAGCTCCATTTTTCAACTCGTTTTTTGTGAGCTGAACGCAAGTCCAAAATTTTGGTTCAGGACCTATACTGGTTCCCGGTGGGTGGCTGAGACTTTGGTTAATTCTTCTTCCTGCCGGGAAGTTAGAGTGACATGTGCCCATCCAAATGCCTAACAGCTACTCTCTCATTGGTTCTCCCTCTTCCCTTTCATCCTCTCCCAAATTGGCAACCTTTGCGAACCAGGAGGTTAAAGGGGCTGTCTCTCCAAGTTGGGAGATTGATAGTAAAGCAGTTGGAAAGTCAAACCGGAGCACCAGGAGAGGGACTATTCGTTGAGTTTTAGAAACCTTTCGTTTTCACAGAGTGTCCATTCTCTAGGTTTCCCGTACATATTATAGCTGTAGTAATATTCCCTTCAACCTGGAGAGTTGGGACCCATGTAATGGGTGCTATGCATTACTGCATTAAAGGGTCTGCATTTGCTCACCCAGTCTCACCAATACTCTCAGTCCCAAGTGTCCAGCCTCATGCCACATCCAGCTGTCATTGTAGATAAGGTCATTCCAGGTTGCATCAGAGACTGTGAAGGAATTGTAAAGAATTTCTCTGTTTCTTTGTTTTGTTTTTGAAATACCTGTTTAGAGTGGGTTTGAGCTGATTCTCGCTGCCATGTTTATGCCAGTCTAGACACACTTGATTCCCTTACGGAGACATATCAATACATAGGTTTTAAGATTCTTACTAGTCAGATCTATTCCTCTGCGGGAAATATGGGGTTGTGAGTCCCTTTCAATGAGGAAGGTGTAGGTCTTGTCTATTCCATAGTTGGTTTTTGGAACGGTACCTGTGCTTATATCAAACTCTGGTTGATGCATCACCCCACCTCTCCTTCCCCCTTAAGCAGGCATAAGAGTGTTTTCTAAATGTGAGACTCTGTTCTCTTTCCTAACTCAGTTCATTTGTAGCCATGTTTACAAGATCTTCCTAAGTGATATCTTATGATAAGTTTCTTTTTCTGTGTGACTTATTTCACTTAGAATCATCGTACCTGAATCCACTCATTTTGCTGCTACTGGTCTTATGACATTGATTTCATGGCTAAGGGATATTCCATCGTATGTAAGTTCCACAATTTTTTGAACCATTTTTATATTTCCTGGGATATTTAAGGTGTACCCAAGTTGAGGTTCTTGTAAGCAGTGCAGCCCTAAGTTTGGGGGTGGCTCTGTCTTATTGATTTTCAGTTTTCCCAAGGTAGATTCCCTAGACTGGAAGTGCCCTTGGCTCTGTAGCTCTGTTGTTTACTTGTTTTAGGGAACACAATGCACTCCTCCAGTGAGGCAGTTGGCAACTTACATCCCGCCCATCAGCATAACAAGGCTCCCTGTTCTCCAGGGCCTGTCTTGCCTTTCTGGTTTTTACACATTTTGTGGATGTCCCTTTGGACCGTTGGGAAGTGATACTTCTTTGTTGTGCAGATTTGCATTGCCCGCTTGCTTGCTTGGCCAAAAAGGGCGTATGCGTTTTCTCCTGAATATATTCAGGAGAAAACGCATACGCCCTTTTTGGCCAAGTGCATCATTGTCGAAGTTGTGCCCCTCTTCCTGTGCTTTACAGGTGATGCCAACGTACCTCTTGAAATCTGTTTCCTGCTATTCTGCCTCGCTTTCGAGTCCGCCTCGTTGCCTTCCCTCAACAGATTTTTGGACGATAGTTGTCCTTTATTACTCTGACAGTTTGTGAGTTGCTGTGCCCCTGAGCTCCATTTTTCAACTCGTTTTTTGTGAGCTGAACGCAAGTCCAAAATTTTGGTTCAGGAGCTATACTGGTTCCCGGTGGGTGGCTGAGACTTTGGTTAATTCTTGTTCCTGCCGGGAAGTTAGAGTGACATGTGCCCATCCAAATGCCTAACAGCTACTCTCTCATTGGTTCTCCCTCTTCCCTTTCATCCTCTGCCAAATTGGCAACCTGTGCGAACCAGGAGGTTAAAGGGGCTGTCTCTCCAAGTTGGGAGATTGATAGTAAAGCAGTTGGAAAGTCAAACTGGAGCATCAGGAGAGGGACTATTCGTTGAGTTTTAGAAACCTTTCGTATTCACAATGTGTCCATTCTCTAAGTTTCCCGTACATATTATAGCTGTAGTAATATTCCCTTCAACCTGGAGAGTTGGGACCCATGGAATGGGTGCCATGCATTACAGCTTTAAAGGGTCTGCATTTGCTCACCCAGTGTCACCAATCCTCTCATTCCCAAGTGTCCAGCCTCATGCCACATCCAGCTGTCATTGTAGATAGGGTCATTCCAGGTTGCATCAGAGACCCTGAAGGAATTGTAAAGAATTTCCCTGTTTCTTTGTTTTGTTTTTGAAATTCCTTTTTAGAGTGGGTTTGAGCTGATTCTCGCTGCCATGTTTATGCCAGTCTAGACACACTTGATTCCCTTACGGAGACATATCAATACATAGGTTTTAAGATACTTACTAGTCAGATCTATTCCTCTGCGGGAAATATGGGGTTTTGAGTCCCTTTCACTGAGGAAGGTGTAGGTCTTGTCTATTCCATAGTTGGTTTTTGGAACGGTACCTCTGCTTATATCAAACTCTGGTTGATGCATCACCCCACCTCTCCTTCCCCCTTAAGCAGGCATAAGAGTGTTTTCTAAATGTGAGACTCTGTTCTCTTTCCTAACTCAGTTCATGTGTAGCCATGTTTACAGGATCTTCCTAAGTGATATCTTATGATAAGTTTCTTTTTCTGTGTGACTTATTTCACTTAGAATCATCGTACCTGAATCCACTCATTTTGCTGCTACTGGTCTTATGACATTGATTTCATGGCTGAGGGATATTCCATCGTACGTAAGTTCCACAATTTTTTGAACCATTTTTATATTTCCTGGGAAATTTAAGGTGTACCCAAGTTGAGGTTCTTGTAAGCAGTGCAGCCCTAAATTTGGGGGTGGCTCTGTCTTATTGATTTTCAGTTTTCCCAAGGTATATTCCCTAGACTGGAAGTGCCCTTGGCTCTGTAGCTCTCTTTTTTACTTGTTTTAGGGAAAACAATGCACTCCTCCAGTGAGGCAGTTGGCAACTTACATCCCGCCCATCAGCATAACAAGGCTCCCTGTTCTCCAGGGCCTGTCTTGCCTTTCTGGTTTTTACACATTTTGTGGATGTCCCTTTGGACCGGTGGGAAGTGATACTTCTTTGTAGTGCAGATTTGCATTGCCCGCTTGCTTGCTTGGCCAAAAAGGGCGTATGCGTTTTCTCCTGAATATATTCAGGAGAAAACGCATACGCCCTTTTTGGCCAAGTGCATCATTGTCGAAGTTGTGCCCCTCTTCCTGTGCTTTACAGGAGATGCCAACGTACCTCTTGAAATCTGTTTCCTGCTATTCTGCCTCACTTTCGAGTCCGCCTCGTTGCCTTCCCTCAACAGATTTTTGGACGATAGTTGTCCTTTATTACTCTGACAGTTTGTGAGTTGCTGTGCCCCTGAGCTCCATTTTTCAACTCGATTTTTTTGTGAGCTGAACGCAAGTCCAAAATTTTGGTTCAGGACCTATACTGGTTCCCGGTGGGTGGCTGAGACTTTGGTTAATTCTTCTTCCTGCCGGGAAGTTAGAGTGACATGTGCCCATCCAAATGCCTAACAGCTACTCTCTCATTGGTTCTCCCTCTTCCCTTTCATCCTCTGCCAAATTGGCAACCTGTGCGAACCAGGAGGTTAAAGGGGCTGTCTCTCCAAGTTGGGAGATTGATAGTAAAGCAGTTGGAAAGTCAAACCGGAGCGCCAGGAGAGGGACTATTCGTTGAGTTTTAGAAATCTTTCGTATTCACAATGTGTCCATTCTCTAGGTTTCCCATACATATTATAGCTGTAGTAATATTCCCTTCAACCTGGAGAGTTGGGACCCATGGAATGGGTGCTATGCATTACTGCATTAAATGGTCTGCATTTGCTCACCCAGTCTCACCAATACTCTCAGTCCCAAGTGTCCAGCCTCATGCCACATCCAGCTGTCATTGTAGATAGGGTCATTCCAGGTTGCATCAGAGACCCTGAAGGAATTGTAAAGAATTTCCCTGTTTCTTTGTTTTGTTTTTGAAATTCCTTTTTAGAGTGGGTTTGAGCTGATTCTCGCTGCCATGTTTATGCCAGTCTAGACACACTTGATTCCGTTACGGAGACATATCAATACATAGGTTTTAAGATTCTTACTAGTCAGATCTATTCCTCTGCGGGAAATATGGGGTTTTGAGTCCCTTTCACTGAGGAAGGTGTAGGTCTTGTCTATTCCATAGTTGGTTTTTGGAACGGTACCTGTGCTTATATCAAACTCTGGTTTGATGCATCTCCCCACCTCTCCTTCCCCCTTAAGCAGGCATAAGAGTGTTTTCTAATTGTGAGACTCTCTTCTCTTGCCTAACTCAGTTCATGTGTAGCCATGTTTACAGGATCTTCCTAAGTGATATCTTATGATAAGTTTCTTTTTCTGTGTGACTTATTTCACTTAGAATCATCGTACCTGAATCCACTCATTTTGCTGCTACTGGTCTTATGACATTGATTTCATGGCTAAGGGATATTCCATTGTATGTAAGTTCCACAATTTTTTGAACCATTTTTATATTTCCTGGGATATTTCAGGTGTACCCAGGTTGAGGTTCTTGTAAGCAGTGCAGCCCTCAATTTGGGGGTGGCTCTGTCTTATGGATTTTCAGTTTCCCCAAGGTATATTCCCTAGACCGGAAGTGCCCTTGGCTCTGTAGCTCTGTTGTTTACTTGTTTTAGGGAACACAATGCACTCCTCCAGTGAGGCAGTTGGCAACTTACATCCCGCCCATCAGCATAACAAGGCTCCCTGTTCTCCAGGGCCTGTCTTGCCTTTCTGGTTTTTACACATTTTGTGGATGTCCCATTGGACCGGTGGGAAGTGATACTTCTTTGTTGTGCAGATTTGCATTGCCCGCTTGCTTGCTTGGCCAAAAAGGGCGTATGCGTTTTCTCCTGAATATATTCAGGAGAAAACGCATACGCCCTTTTTGGCCAAGTGCATCATTGTCGAAGTTGTGCCCCTCTTCCTGTGCTTTACAGGCGATGCCAACGTACCTCTTGAAATCTGTTTCCTGCTATTCTGCCTCGCTTTCGAGTCCACCTCGTTGCCTTCCCTCAACAGATTTTTGGACGATAGTTGTCGTTTTTTTCTCTGCCAGTTTGTGAATTGAATGTGCCCCTGAGCTCCATTTTTCTACTCGTTTTTTGTGAGCTGAACGCAAGTCCAAAATTTTGGTTCAGGACCTATACTGGTTCCTGGTGGGTGGCTGGGTCTTTGGTTAATTCTTCTTCCTGCCGGGAAATTAGAGTGACATGTGCCCATCCAAATGCCTAACAGCTACTCTGTCATTGGTTCTCCCTCTTCCCTTTCATCCTCTGCCAAATTGGCAACCTGTGCGAACCAGGAGGTTAAAGGGGCTGTCTCTCCAAGTTGGGAGATTGATAGTAAAGCAGTTGGAAAGTCAAACCGGAGCACCAGGAGAGGGACTATTCGTTGAGTTTTAGAAACCTTTCGTATTCACAGTGTGTCCATTCTCTAGGTTTCCCGTACATATTATAGCTGTAGTAATATTCCCTTCAACCTGGAGAGTTGGGACCCATGTAATGGGTGCTATGCATTACTGCATTAAAGGGTCTGCATTTGCTCACCCAGTCTCACCAATACTCTCAGTCCCAAGTGTCCAGCCTCATGCCACATCCAGCTGTCATTGTAGATAGGGTCATTCCAGGTTGCATCAGAGACCCTGAAGGAATTGTAAAGAATTTCCCTGTTTCTTTGTTTTGTTTTTGAAATTCCTTTTTAGAGTGGGTTTGAGCTGATTCTCGCTGCCATGTTTATGCCAGTCTAGACACACTTGATTCCCTTACGGAGACATATCAATACATAGGTTTTAAGATTCTTACTAGTCAGATCTATTCCTCTGCGGGAAATATGGGGTTTTGAGTCCCTTTCACTGAGGAAGGTGTAAGTCTTGTCTATTCCATAGTTGGTTTTTGGAACGGTACCTCTGCTTATATCAAACTCTGGTTGATGCATCACCCCACCTCTCCTTCCCCCTTAAGCAGGGATAAGAGTGTTTTCTAAATGTGAGACTCTGTTCTCTTTCCTAACTCAGTTCATGTGTAGCCATGTTTACAGGATCTTCCTAAGTGATATCTTATGATAAGTTTCTTTTTCTGTGTGACTTATTTCACTTAGAATCATCGTACCTGAATCCACTCATTTTGCTGCTACTGGTCTTATGACATTGATTTCATGGCTGAGGGATATTCCATCGTACGTAAGTACCACAATTTTTTGAACCATTTTTATATTTCCTGGGAAATTTAAGGTGTACCCAAGTTGAGGTTCTTGTAAGCAGTGCAGCCCTAAATTTGGGGGTGGCTCTGTCTTATTGATTTTCAGTTTTCCCAAGGTATATTCCCTAGACTGGAAGTGCCCTTGGCTCTGTAGCTCTGTTGTTTACTTGTTTTAGGGAACGCAATGCACTCCTCCAGTGAGGCAGTTGGCAACTTACATCCCACCCATCAGCATAACAAGGCTCCCTGTTCTCCAGGGCCTGTCTTGCCTTTCTGGTTTTTACACATTTTGTGGATGTCCCTTTGGCCCGGTGGGAAGTGATACTTCTTTGTAGTGCAGATTTGCATTGCCCGCTTGCTTGCTTGGCCAAAAAGGGCGTATGCGTTTTCTCCTGAATATATTCAGGAGAAAACGCATACGCCCTTTTTGGCCAAGTGCATCATTGTCGAAGTTGTGCCCCTCTTCCTGTGCTTTACAGGCGATGCCAGCGTACCTCTTGAAATCTGTTTCCTGCTATTCTGCCTCGCTTTCGAGTCCGCCTCGTTGCCTTCCCTCAACAGATTTTTGGACGATAGTTGTCCTTTATTACTCTGCCAGTTTGTGAGTTGCTGTGCCCCTGAGCTCCATTTTTCTACTCGTTTTTTGTGAGCTGAACGCAAGTCCAAAATTTTGGTTCAGGACCTATACTGGTTCCCGGTGGGTGGCTGGGACTTTGGTTAATTCTTCTTCCTGCCGGGAAATTAGAGTGACATGTGCCCATCGAAATGCCTAACAGCTACTCTCTCATTGGTTCTCCCTCTTCCCTTTCATCCTCTGCCAAATTGGCAACCTGTGCGAACCAGGAGGTTAAAGGGGCTGTCTCTCCAAGTTGGGAGATTGATAGTAAAGCAGTTGGAAAGTCAAACCGGAGCACCAGGAGAGGGACTATTCGTTGAGTTTTAGAAACCTTTCGTATTCACAATGTGTCCATTCTCTAAGTTTCCCGTACATATTATAGCTGTAGTTATATTCCCTTCAACCTGGAGAGTTGGGACCCATAGAATGGGTGCCATGCATTACAGCTTTAAAGGGTCTGCATTTGCTCACCCAGTGTCACCAATCCTCTCATTCCCAAGTGTCCAGCCTCATGCCACATCCAGCTGTCATTGTAGATAGGGTCATTCCAGGTTGCATCAGAGACCCTGAAGGAATTGTAAAGAATTTCCCTGTTTCTTTGTTTTGTTTTAGAAATTCCTTTTTATAGTCGGTTTGAGCTGATTCTCGCTGCCATGTTTATGCCAGTCTAGACACACTTGATTCCGTTACGGAGACATATCAATACATAGGTTTTAAGATTCTTACTAGTCAGATCTATTCCTCTGCGGGAAATATGGGGTTTTGAGTCCCTTTCACTGAGGAAGGTGTAGGTCTTGTCTATTCCATAGTTGGTTTTTGGAACGGTACCTGTGCTTATATCAAACTCTGGTTTGATGCATCACCCCACGTCTCCTTCCCCCTTAAGCAGGCATAAGAGTGTTTTCTAAATGTGAGACTCTGTTCTCTTGCCTAACTCAGTTCATGTGTAGCCATGTTTACAGGATCTTCCTAAGTGATATCTTATGATAAGTTTCTTTTTCTGTGTGACTTATTTCACTTAGAATCATCGTACCTGAATCCACTCATTTTGCTGCTACTGGTATTATGACATTGATTTCATGGCTAAGGGATATTCCATCGTATGTAAGTTCCACAATTTTTTGAACCATTTTTATATTTCCTGGGATATTTAAGGTGTACCCAAGTTGAGGTTCTTGTAAGCCGTGCAGCCCTATATTTGGGGGTGACTCTGTCTTATTGATTTTCAGTTTTCCCAAGGTAGATTCCCTAGACTGGAAGTGCCCTTGGCTCTGTAGCTCTGTTGTTTACTTGTTTTAGGGAACACAATGCACTCCTCCAGTGAGGCAGTTGGCAACTTACATCCCGCCCATCAGCATAACAAGGCTCCCTGTTCTCCAGGGCCTGTCTTGCCTTTCTGGTTTTTACACATTTTGTGGATGTCCCATTGGACCGGTGGGAAGTGATACTTCTTTGTTGTGCAGATTTGCATTGCCCGCTTGCTTGCTTGGCCAAAAAGGGCGTATGCGTTTTCTCCTGAATATATTCAGGAGAAAACGCATACGCCCTTTTTGGCCAAGTGCATCATTGTCGAAGTTGTGCCCCTCTTCCTGTGCTTTACAGGCGATGCCAACGTACCTCTTGAAATCTGTTTCCTGCTATTCTGCCTCGCTTTCGAGTCCGCCTCGTTGCCTTCCCTCAACAGATTTTTGGACGATAGTTCTCCTTTATTACTCTGCCAGTTTGTGAGTTGCTGTGCCCCTGAGCTCCATTTTTCAACTCGTTTTTTGTGAGCTGAACGCAAGTCCAAAATTTTGGTTCAGGACCTATACTGGTTCCCAGTGGGTGGCTGGGACTTTGGTTAATTCTTCTTCCTGCCGGGAAATTAGAGTGACATGTGCCCATCCAAATGCCTAACAGCTACTCTCTCATTGGTTCTCCCTCTTCCCTTTCATCCTCTGCCAAATTGGCAACCTGTGCGAACCAGGAGGTTAAAGGGGCTGTCTCTCCAAGTTGGGAGATTGATAGTAAAGCAGTTGGAAAGTCAAACCGGAGCACCAGGAGAGGGACTATTCGTTGAGTTTTAGAAACCTTTCGTATTCACAGTGTGTCCAGTCTCTAGGTTTCCCGTACATATTATAGCTGTAGTAATATTCCCTTCAACCTGGAGAGTTGGGACCCATGTATTGGGTGCTATGCATTACTGCATTAAAGGGTCTGCATTTGCTCACCCAGTCTCACCAATACTCTCAGTCCCAAGTGTCCAGCCTCATGCCACATCCAGCTGTCATTGTAGATAAGGTCATTCCAGGTTGCATCAGAGACCCTGAAGGAATTGTAAAGAATTTCCCTGTTTCTTTGTTTTGTTTTTGAAATTCCTTTTTAGAGTGGGTTTGAGCTGATTCTCGCTGCCATGTTTATGCCAGTCTAGACACACTTGATTCCCTTACGGAGACATATCAATACATAGGTTTTAAGATTCTTACTAGTCAGATCTATTCCTCTGCGGGAAATATGGGGTTTTGAGTCCCTTTCACTGAGGAAGGTGTAGGTCTTGTCTATTCCATAGTTGGTTTTTGGAACGGTACCTCTGCTTATATCAAACTCTGGTTGATGCATCACCCCACCTCTCCTTCCCCCTTAAGCAGGGATAAGAGTGTTTTCTAAATGTGAGACTCTGTTCTCTTTCCTAACTCAGTTCATGTGTAGCCATGTTTACAGGATCTTCCTAAGTGATATCTTATGATAAGTTTCTTTTTCTGTGTGACTTATTTCACTTAGAATCATCGTACCTGAATCCACTCATTTTGCTGCTACTGGTCTTATGACATTGATTTCATGGCTGAGGGATATTCCATCGTACGTAAGTTCCACAATGTTTGGAACCATTTTTATATTTCCTGGGATATTTCAGGTGTACCCAGGTTGAGGTTCTTGTAAGCAGTGCAGCCCTCAATTTGGGGGTGGCTCTGTCTTATGGATTTTCAGTTTCCCCAAGGTATATTCCCTAGACCGGAAGTGCCCTTGGCTCTGTAGCTCTGTTGTTTACTTGTTTTAGGGAACAGAATGCACTCGTCCAGTGAGGCAGTTGGCAACTTACATCCCACCCATCAGCATAACAAGGCTCCCTGTTCTCCAGGGCCTGTCTTGCCTTTCTGGTTTTTACACATTTTGTGGATGTCCCATTGGACCGGTGGGAAGTGATACTTCTTTGTTGTGCAGATTTGCATTGCCCGCTTGCTTGCTTGGCCAAAAAGGGCGTATGCGTTTTCTCCTGAATATATTCAGGAGAAAACGCATACGCCCTTTTTGGCCAAGTGCATCATTGTCGAAGTTGTGCCCCTCTTCCTGTGCTTTACAGGCGATGCCAACGTACCTCTTGAAATCTGTTTCCTGCTATTCTGCCTCGCTTTCGAGTCCGCCTCGTTGCCTTCCCTCAACAGATTTTTGGACGATAGTTGTCGTTTTTTTCTCTGCCAGTTTGTGAATTGAATGTGCCCCTGAGCTCCATTTTTCTACTCGTTTTTTGTGAGCTGAACGCAAGTCCAAAATTTTGGTTCAGGACCTATACTGGTTCCCGGTGGGTGGCTGGGTCTTTGGTTAATTCTTCTTCCTGCCGGGAAATTAGAGTGACATGTGCCCATCCAAATGCCTAACAGCTACTCTCTCATTGGTTCTCCCTCTTCCCTTTCATCCTCTGCCAAATTGGCAACCTGTGTGAACCAGGAGGTTAAAGGGGCTGTCTCTCCAAGTTGGGAGATTGATAGTAAAGCAGTTGGAAAGTCAAACCGGAGCACCAGGAGAGGGACTATTCGTTGAGTTTTAGAAACCTTTCGTATTCACAGTGTGTCCATTCTCTAGGTTTCCCGTACATATTATAGCTGTAGTAATATTCCCTTCAACCTGGAGAGTTGGGACCCATGTAATGGGTGCTATGCATTACTGCATTAAAGGGTCTGCATTTGCTCACCCAGTCTCACCAATACTCTCAGTCCCAAGTGTCCAGCCTCATGCCACATCCAGCTGTCATTGTAGATAGGGTCATTCCAGGTTGCATCAGAGACCCTGAAGGAATTGTAAAGAATTTCCCTGTTTCTTTGTTTTGTTTTTGAAATTCCTTTTTAGAGTGGGTTTGAGCTGATTCTCGCTGCCATGTTTATGCCAGTCTAGACACACTTGATTCCCTTACGGAGACATATCAATACATAGGTTTTAAGATTCTTACTAGTCAGATCTATTCCTCTGCGGGAAATATGGGGTTTTGAGTCCCTTTCACTGAGGAAGGTGTAGGTCTTGTCTATTCCATAGTTGGTTTTTGGAACGGTACCTCTGCTTATATCAAACTCTGGTTGATGCATCACCCCACCTCTCCTTCCCCCTTAAGCAGGGATAAGAGTGTTTTCTAAATGTGAGACTCTGTTCTCTTTCCTAACTCAGTTCATGTGTAGCCATGTTTACAGGATCTTCCTAAGTGATATCTTATGATAAGATTCTTTTTCTGTGTGACTTATTTCACTTAGAATCATCGTACCTGAATCCACTCATTTTGCTGCTACTGGTCTTATGACATTGATTTCATGGCTGAGGGATATTCCATCGTACGTAAGTTCCACAATGTTTGGAACCATTTTTATATTTCCTGGGATATTTCAGGTGTACCCAGGTTGAGGTTCTTGTAAGCAGTGCAGCCCTCAATTTGGGGGTGGCTCTGTCTTATGGATTTTCAGTTTCCCCAAGGTATATTCCCTAGACCGGAAGTGCCCTTGGCTCTGTAGCTCTGTTGTTTACTTGTTTTAGGGAACACAATGCACTCCTCCAGTGAGGCAGTTGGCAACTTACATCCCGCCCATCAGCATAACAAGGCTCCCTGTTCTCCAGGGCCTGTCTTGCCTTTCTGGTTTTTACACATTTTGTGGATGTCCCATTGGACCGGTGGGAAGTGATACTTCTTTGTTGTGCAGATTTGCATTGCCCGCTTGCTTGCTTGGCCAAAAAGGGCGTATGCGTTTTCTCCTGAATATATTCAGGAGAAAACGCATACGCCCTTTTTGGCCAAGTGCATCATTGTCGAAGTTGTGCCCCTCTTCCTGTGCTTTACAGGCGATGCCAACCTACCTCTTGAAATCTGTTTCCTGCTATTCTGCCTCGCTTTCGAGTCCGCCTCGCTGCCTTCCCTCAACAGATTTTTGGACGATAGTTGTCGTTTTTTTCTCTGCCAGTTTGTGAATTGAATGTGCCCCTGAGCTCCATTTTTCAACTCGTTTTTTGTGAGCTGAACGCAAGTCCAAAATTTTGGTTCAGGACCTATACTGGTTCCCGGTGGGTGGCTGAGACTTTGGTTAATTCTTCTTCCTGCCGGGAAGTTAGAGTGACATGTGCCCATCCAAATGCCTAACAGCTACTCTCTCATTGGTTCTCCCTCTTCCCTTTCATCCTCTCCCAAATTGGCAACCTTTGCGAACCAGGAGGTTAAAGGGGCTGTCTCTCCAAGTTGGGAGATTGATAGTAAAGCAGTTGGAAAGTCAAACCGGAGCACCAGGAGAGGGACTATTCGTTGAGTTTTAGAAACCTTTCGTTTTCACAGAGTGTCCATTCTCTAGGTTTCCCGTACATATTATAGCTGTAGTAATATTCCCTTCAACCTGGAGAGTTGGGACCCATGTAATGGGTGCTATGCATTACTGCATTAAAGGGTCTGCATTTGCTCACCCAGTCTCACCAATACTCTCAGTCCCAAGTGTCCAGCCTCATGCCACATCCAGCTGTCATTGTAGATAAGGTCATTCCAGGTTGCATCAGAGACTGTGAAGGAATTGTAAAGAATTTCTCTGTTTCTTTGTTTTGTTTTTGAAATTCCTTTTTAGAGTGGGTTTGAGCTGATTCTCGCTGCCATGTTTATGCCAGTCTAGACACACTTGATTCCCTTACGGAGACATATCAATACATAGGTTTTAAGATTCTTACTAGTCAGATCTATTCCTCTGCGGGAAATATGGGGTTGTGAGTCCCTTTCAATGAGGAAGGTGTAGGTCTTGTCTATTCCATAGTTGGTTTTTGGAACGGTACCTGTGCTTATATCAAACTCTGGTTGATGCATCACCCCACCTCTCCTTCCCCCTTAAGCAGGCATAAGAGTGTTTTCTAAATGTGAGACTCTGTTCTCTTTCCTAACTCAGTTCATTTGTAGCCATGTTTACAAGATCTTCCTAAGTGATATCTTATGATAAGTTTCTTTTTCTGTGTGACTTATTTCACTTAGAATCATCGTACCTGAATCCACTCATTTTGCTGCTACTGGTCTTATGACATTGATTTCATGGCTAAGGGATATTCCATCGTATGTAAGTTCCACAATTTTTTGAACCATTTTTATATTTCCTGGGATATTTAAGGTGTACCCAAGTTGAGGTTCTTGTAAGCAGTGCAGCCCTAAGTTTGGGGGTGGCTCTGTCTTATTGATTTTCAGTTTTCCCAAGGTAGATTCCCTAGACTGGAACTGCCCTTGGCTCTGTAGCTCTGTTGTTTACTTGTTTTAGGGAACACAATGCACTCCTCCAGTGAGGGAGTTGGCAACTAACATCCCGCACATCAGCATAACAAGGCTCCCTGTTCTCCAGGGCCTGTCTTGCCTTTCTGGTTTTTACACATTTTGTGGATGTCCCTTTGGACCGGTGGGAAGTGATACTACTTTGTAGTGCAGATTTGCATTGCCCGCTTGCTTGCTTGGCCAAAAAGGGCGTATGCGTTTTCTCCTGAATATATTCAGGAGAAAACGCATACGCCCTTTTTGGCCAAGTGCATCATTGTCGAAGTTGTGCCCCTCTTCCTGTGCTTTACAGGCGATTCCAACGTACCTGTTGATATCTGTTTCCTGCTATTCTGCCTCGCTTTCGAGTCCGCCTCGGTGCCTTCCCTCAACAGATTTTTGGACAACAGTTGTCGTTTATTACTCTGCCAGTTTGTGAATTGAATGTGCCCCTGAGCTCCATTATTCAACTCGTTTTTTGTGAGCTGAACGCAAGTCCAAAATTTTGGTTCAGGACCTATACTGGTTCCCGGTGGGTGGCTGAGACTTTGGTTAATTCTTGTTCCTGCCGGGAAATTAGAGTGACATGTGCCCATCCAAATGCCTAACAGCTACTCTCTCATTGGTTCTCCCTCTTCCCTTTCCTCCTCTGCCAAATTGGCAACCTGTGCGAACGAGGAGGTTAAAGGGGCTGTCTCTCCAAGTTGGGAGATTGATAGTAAAGCAGTTGGAAAGTCAAACCGGAGCACCAGGAGAGGGACTATTCGTTGAGTTTTAGAAACCTTTCGTATTCACAATGTGTCCATTCTCTAAGTTTCCCATACATATTATAGCTGTAGTAATATTCCCTTCAACCTGGAGAGTTGGGACCCATGGAATGGGTGCCATGCATTACAGCTTTAAAGGGTCTGCATTTGCTCACCCAGTCTCACCAATCCTCTCATTCCCAAGTGTCCAGCCTCATGCCACATCCAGCTGTCATTGTAGATAGGGTCATTCCAGGTTGCATCAGAGACCCTGAAGGAATTGTAAAGAATTTCCCTGTTTCTTTGTTTTGTTTTAGAAATTCCTTTTTATAGTCGGTTTGAGCTGATTCTCGCTGCCATGTTTATGCCAGTCTAGACACACTTGATTCCGTTATGGAGACATATCAATACATAGGTTTTAAGATTCTTACTAGTCAGATCTATTCCTCTGCGGGAAATATGGGGTTTTGAGTCCCTTTCACTGAGGAAGGTGTAGGTCTTGTCTATTCCATAGTTGGTTTTTGGAACGGTACCTGTGCTTATATCAAACTCTGGTTTGATGCATCACCCCACCTCTCCTTCCCCCTTAAGCAGGCATAAGAGTGTTTTCTAAATGTGAGACTCTGTTCTCTTGCCTAACTCAGTTCATGTGTAGCCATGTTTACAGGATCTTCCTAAGTGATATCTTATGATAAGTTTCTTTTTCTGTGTGACTTATTTCACTTAGAATCATCGTACCTGAATCCACTCATTTTGCTGCTACTGGTCTTATGACATTGATTTCATGGCTAAGGGATATTCCATCGTATGTAAGTTCCACAATTTTTTGAACCATTTTTATATTTCCTGGGATATTTAAGGTGTACCCAAGTTGAGGTTCTTGTAAGCAGTGCAGCCCTAAGTTTGGGGGTGGCTCTGACTTATTGATTTTCAGTTTTCCCAAGGTAGATTCCCTAGACTGGAACTGCCCTTGGCTCTGTAGCTCTGTTGTTTACTTGTTTTAGGGAACACAATGCACTCCTCCAGTGAGGCAGTTGGCAACTAACATCCCGCCCATCAGCATAACAAGGCTCCCTGTTCTGCAGGGCCTGTCTTGCCTTTCTGGTTTTTACACATTTTGTGGATGTCCCTTTGGACCGGTGGGAAGTGATACTTCTTTGTAGTGCAGATTTGCATTGCCCGCTTGCTTGCTTGGCCAAAAAGGGCGTATGCGTTTTCTCCTGAATATATTCAGGAGAAAACGCATACGCCCTTTTTGGCCAAGTGCATCATTGTCGAAGTTGTGCCCCTCTTCCTGTGCTTTACAGGCGATTCCAACGTACCTGTTGAAATCTGTTTCCTGCTATTCTGCCTCGCATTCGAGTCCGCCTCGGTGCCTTCCCTCAACAGATTTTTGGACAACAGTTGTCGTTTATTACTCTGCCAGTTTGTGAATTGAATGTGCCCCTGAGCTCCATTATTCAACTCGTTTTTTGTGAGCTGAACGCAAGTCCAAAATTTTGGTTCAGGACCTATACTGGTTCCCGGTGGGTGGCTGAGACTTTGGTTAATTCTTGTTCCTGCCGGGAAATTAGAGTGACATGTGCCCATCCAAATGCCTAACAGCTACTCTCTCATTGGTTCTCCCTCTTCCCTTTCATCCTCTGCCAAATTGGCAACCTGTGCGAACCAGGAGGTTAAAGGGGCTGTCTCTCCAAGTTGGGAGATTGATAGTAAAGCAGTTGGAAAGTCAAACCGGAGCACCAGGAGAGGGACTCTTCGTTGAGTTTTAGAAACCTTTCGTATTCACAATGTGTCCATTCTCTAAGTTTCCCGTACATATTATAGCTGTAGTAATATTCCCTTCAACCTGGAGAGTTGGGACCCATGGAATGGGTGCCATGCATTACAGCTTTAAAGGGTCTGCATTTGCTCACCCAGTGTCACCAATCCTCTCATTCCCAAGTGTCCAGCCTCATGCCACATCCAGCTGTCATTGTAGATAGGGTCATTCCAGGTTGCATCAGAGACCCTGAAGGAATTGTAAAGAATTTCCCTGTTTCTTTGTTTTGTTTTTGAAATTCCTTTTTATAGTGGGTTTGAGCTGATTCTCGCTGCCATGTTTATGCCCGTCTAGACACACTTGATTCCGTTACGGAGACATATCAATACATAGGTTTTAAGATTCTTACTAGTCAGATCTATTCCTCTGCGGGAAATATGGGGTTTTGAGTCCCTTTCACTGAGGAAGGTGTAGGTCTTGTCTATTCCATAGTTGGTTTTTGGAACGGTACCTGTGCTTATATCAAACTCTGGTTTGATGCATCTCCCCACCTCTCCTTCCCCCTTAAGCAGGCATAAGAGTGTTTTCTAAATGTGAGACTCTGTTCTCTTGCCTAACTCAGTTCATGTGTAGCCATGTTTACAGGATCTTCCTAAGTGATATCTTATGATAAGTTTCTTTTTCTGTGTGACTTATTTCACTTAGAATCATCGTACCTGAATCCACTCATTTTGCTGCTACTGGTCTTATGACATTGATTTCATGGCTAAGGGATATTCCATCGTATGTAAGTTCCACAATTTTTTGAACCATTTTTATATTTCCTGGGATATTTAAGGTGTACCCAAGTTGAGGTTCTTATAAGCAGTGCAGCCCTAAGTTTGGGGGTGACTCTGTCTTATTGATTTTCAGTTTTCCCAAGGTATATTCCCTAGACTGGAAGTGCCCTTGGCTCTGTAGCTCTGTTGTTTACTTGTTTTAGGGAACACAGTGCACTCCTCCAGTGAGGCAGTTGGCAACTTACATCCCGCCCATCAGCATAACAAGGCTCCCTGTTCTCCAGGGCCTGTCTTGCCTTTCTGGTTTTTACACATTTTGTGGATGTCCCTTTGGACCGGTGGGAAGTGATACTTCTTTGTTGTGCAGATTTGAATTGCCCGCTTGCTTGCTTGGCCAAAAAGGGCGTATGCGTTTTCTCCTGAATATATTCAGGAGAAAACGCATACGCCCTTTTTGGCCAAGTGCATCATTGTCGAAGTTGTGCCCCTCTTCCTGTGCTTTACAGGTGATTCCAACGTACCTCTTGAAATCTGTTTCCTGCTATTCTGCCTCGCTTTCGAGTCCCCCTCATTGCCTTCCCTCAACATATTTTTGGACGATAGTTGGCCTTTATTACTCTGCCATTTTGTGAATTTCTGTGCCCCTGAACTCCATTTTTCAACTCGTTATTTGTGAGCTGAACGCAAGTCCAAAATTTTGGTTCAGGACCTATACTGGTTCCTGGTGGGTGGCTGAGACTTTGGTTAATTCTTCTTCCTGCCGGGAAATTAGAGTGACATGTGCCCATCCAAATGCCTAACAGCTACTCTCTCATTGGTTCTCCCTCTTCCCTTTCATCCTCTGCCAAATTGGCAACCTGTGCGAACCAGGAGGTTAAAGGGGCTCTCTCTCCAAGTTGGGAGATTGATAGTAAAGCAGTTGGAAAGTCAAACCGTAGCACCAGGAGTGGGACTATTCGTTGAGTTTTAGAAACCTTTCATATTCACAGTGTGTCCATTCTCTAGGATTCCCGTACATGTTATAGCTGTAGTAATATTCCCTTCAACCTGGAGAGTTGGGACCCATGGAATGGGTGCCATGCATTACTGCTTTAAGGTTCTGCATTTTCTCACCCAGTCTCACCAATACTCTCAGTCCCAAGTGTCCAGCCTCATGCCACATCCAGCTGTCATTTTAGAGAGGGTCATCCAGGTTGCATCAGAGACCCTGAAGGAACTGTAAAGAATTTCCCTGTTTCTTTGTTTTGTATTTGAAGGTCCTTTTTATAGAGGGTTTGAGCTGATTCTTGATGCCATGTTTATGCCAGTCTAGACACACTTGATTCCCTTACGGAGACATATCAATACATATGTTTTAAGATTCTTACTAGTCAGATATATTCCATTGCGGGAAATATGGGGGTTTGAGTCCCTTTCACTGAGGAAGGTGTAGGTCTTCTCTATTCCATAGTTGGTGTTTGGAACGGTACCTGTGCTTATATCAAACTCTGGTTTGATGCATCACCCCACCTCTCCTTCCCCCTTAAGCAGGCATAAGAGTGTTTTCTAAATGTGAGACTCTGTTCTCTTTCCTAACTCAGTTCATGTGTAGCCATGTTTACAGGATCTTCCTAAGTGATATCTTATGATAAGTTTCTTTTTCTGTGTGACTTATTTCACTTAGAATCATCGTACCTGAATCCACTCATTTTGCTGCTTCTGGTCTTATGACATTGATTTCATGGCTGAGGGATATTCCATGGTACGTAAGTTCCACAATTTTTTGAACCATTTTTATATTTCCTGGGATATTTAAGGTGTACCCAAGTTGAGGTTCTTGTAAGCAGTGCAGCCCTAAATTTGGGGGTGGCTCTGTCTTATTGATTTTCAGTTTACCCAACGTAGATTCCCTAGACTGGAAGTGCCCTTGGCTCTGTAGCTCTGTTGTTTACTTGTTTTAGGGAACACAATGCACTCCTCCAGTGAGGCAGTTGGCAACTTACATCCCGCCCATCAGCATAACAAGGCTCCCTGTTCTGCAGGGCCTGTCTTGCCTTTCTGGTTTTTACACATTTTGTGGATGTCCCTTTGGACCGGTGGGAAGTGATACTTCTTTGTAGTGCAGATTTGCATTGCCCGCTTGCTTGCTTGGCCAAAAAGGGCGTATGCGTTTTCTCCTGAATATATTCAGGAGAAAACGCATACGCCCTTTTTGGCCAAGTGCATCATTGTCGAAGTTGTGCCCCTCTTCCTGTGCTTTACAGGCAATTCCAACTTACCTCTTGAAATCTGTTTCCTGCTATTCTGCCTCGCTTTCGAATCCGCCTCGTTGCCTTCCCGCAACAGATTTTTGGACGATAGTTTGCCTCGATTACTCTGCCAGTTTGTGAATTGCTGTGCCCCTGAGCTCCATTTTTCAACTCATTTTTTGTGAGCTGAACGCAAGTCCAAAATTTTGGTTCAGGACCTATACTGGTTCCCGGTGGGTGGCTGAGACTTTGGTTAATTCTTCTTCCTGGCGGGAAATTAGAGTGACATATGCCCATCCAAATGCCTAACAGCTACTCTCTCATTGGTTCTCCCTCTTCCCTTTCATCCTCTGCCAAATTGGCAACCTGTGCGAACCAGGAGGTTAAAGGGGCTGTCTCTCCAAGTTGGGAGATTGATAGTAAAGCAGTTGGAAAGTCATCCAGAGCACCAGGAGAGGGACTATTCGTTGAGTTTTAGAAACCTTTCGTATTCACAGTGTGTCCATTCTCTAGGTTCCCCGTACATATTATAGCTGTAGTAATATTCCCTTCAACCTGGAGAGTTGGGACCCATGGAATGGGTGCCATGCATTACTGCATTAAAGGGTCTGCATTTGCTCACCCAGTCTCACCAATCCTCTCAGTCCCAAGTGTCCAGCCTCATGCCACATCCAGCTGTCATTGTAGATAGGGTCATTCCAGGTTGCATCAGAGATCCTGAAGGAATTGTAAACAATTTCCCTGTTTCTTTGTTATGTTTTTGAAATTCCTTTTTAGAGTGGGTTCGAGCTGATTATCGCTGCCATGTTTATGCCAGTCTAGACAGGCTTGATTCCCTTACGGAGACATATCAATACATAGGTTTTAAGATTCTTACTAGTCAGATATATTCCTCAGCGGGAAATATGGGGTTGTGAGTCCCTTTCACTGAGGAAGGTGTAGGTCTTGTCTATTCCATAGTTGGTTTTTGGAACGGTACCTGTGCTTATATCAAACTCTGGTTTGATGCATCACCCCACCTCTCCTTCCCCCTTAAGCAGGCATAAGAGTGTTTTCTAAATGTGAGACTCTGTTCTCTTTCCTAACTCAGTTCATGTGTAGCCATGTTTACAGGATCTTCCTAAGTGATATCTTATGATAAGTTTCTTTTCCTGTGTGACTTATTTCACTTAGAATCATCGTACCTGAATCCATTCATTTTGCTGCTACTGGTCTTATGACATTGATTTCATGGCTGAGGGATATTCCATCGTACATAATTTCCACAAATTTTGAACCATTTTTATATTTCCTGGGATATTTAAGGTGTACCCAAGTTGAGATTCTTGTAAGCAGTGCAGCCCTAAATTTGGGGGTGGCTCTGTCTTATTGATTTTCAGTTTTCCCATGGTAGATTCCCTAGACTGGAAGTGCCCTTGGCTCTGTAGCTCTGTTGTTTACTTGTTTTAGGGAACACAATGCACTCCTCCAGTGAGGCAGTTGGCAACTTACATCCCGCCCATCAGCATAACAAGGCTCCCTGTTCTCCAGGGCCTGTCTTGCCTTTCTGGTTTTTACACATTTTGTGGATGTCCCTTTTGACCGGTGGGAAGTGATACTTCTTTGTAATGCAGATTTGCATTGCCAGCTTGCTTGCTTGGCCAAAAAGGGCGTATGCGTTTTCTCCTGGATATATTCAGGAGAAAACGCGTACGCCCTTTTTGGCCACGTGCATCATTGTCGAAGTTGTGCCCCTCTTCCTGTGCTTTACAGGCGATTCCTACGTACCTCTTGAAATCTGTTTCCTGCTATTCTGCCTCGCATTCGAGTCTGCCTCGTTGTCTTCCCTCAACAGATTTTTGGACGATAGTTGGCCTTGATTACTCTGCCAGTTTGTGAATTGCTGTGCCCATGAGCTCCATTATTCAACTCGTTTTTTGTGAGGTGAACGCAAGTCCAAAATTTTGGTTCAGGACCTATACTGGTTCCCGGTGGGTGGCTGAGACTTTGGTTAATTTTGCTTCCTGCTGGGAAATTAGAGTGTCATGTGCCCATCCAAAGGACTAACAACTACTCTCTCATTGGTTTTCCCTCTTCCCTTTCATACTCTGCCAAATTGGCAACCTGTGCGAACCAGGAGGTTAAAGGGGTTGTCTCTCCAAGTTGGGAGATTGATAGTAAAGCAGTTGGAAAGTCAAACTGGAGCACCAGGAGAGGGACTATTCGTTGAGTTTTAGAAACCTTTCATGTTTACAGTGTGTCCATTCTATAGGTTTCCCGTACATGTTATAGCTGTAGTAATATTCCCTTCAACCTGGAGAGTTGGGACCCATGGAATGGGTGCCATGCATTACTGCTTTAAAGGGTCTGCATTTGCTCACCCAATCTCACCAATCCTCAAGCCAATTGTCCAGCCTCATGCCACATCCAGCTGTCATTGTAGATAGGGTCATGCCAGGTTGCATCAGAGTCCCTGAAGGAATTGTAAAGAATTTCCCTGTTTCTTTGTTTTGTTTTTGAAATTCCTTTTTATAGTGGGTTTGAGCTGATTCTCACTGCCATGTTTATGCCAGTCTAGACACACTTGATTCCCTTACGGAGACATATCAATACATAGGTTTTAAGATTCTTACTAGTCAGATATATTCCTCTGCAGGAAATATGGGGATTTGAGTCCCTTTCACTGAGGAAGGTGTAGGTCTTGTCTATTCCATAGTTGGTTTTTGGAACGGTACCTGTGCTTATATCAAACTCTGGTTTGATGCATCACCCCACCTCTCCTTCCCCCTTAAGCAGGCATAAGAGTGTTTTCTAAATGTGAGACTCTGTTCTCTTTCCTAACTCAGTTCATGTGTAGCCATGTTTACAGGATCTTCCTAAGTGATATCTTATGATAAGTTTCTTTTTCTGTGTGACTTATTTCACTTAGAATCATCGTACCTGAATCCACTCATTTTGCTGCTACTGGTCTTATGACATTGATTTCATGGCTGAGGGATATTCCATCGTACATAAGTTCCACAATTTTTTGAACCATTTTTATATTTCCTGCGATATTTAAGGTGTACCTAAGTTGAGGTTCTTGTAAGCAGTGCAGCCCTATATTTGAGGGTGGCTCTGTCTTACTGATATTCAGTTTTCCCAAGGTAGATTCCCTAGACTGGAAGTGCCCTTGGCTCTGTAGCTCTGTTGTTTACTTGTTTTAGGGAACACAATGCACCCCTCCAGTGAGGCATTTGGCAACTTACATCCCGCCCATCAGCATAACAAGGCTCCCTGTTCTCCAGGGCCTGTCTTGCCTTTCTGGTTTTTACACATTTTGTGGATGTCCCTTTGGACTGGTGGGAAGTGATACTTCTTTGTTGTGCAGATTTGCCTTGCCCCCTTGCTTGCTTGGCCAAAAAGGGCGTATGCGTTTTCTCCTGAATATATTCAGGAGAAAACGCATACGCCCTTTTTGGCCAAGTGCATCATTGTCGAAGTTGTGCCCCTCTTCCTGTGCTTTAAAGGCGATTCCAACGTACCTCTTGAAATCTGTTTCCTGCTATTCTGCCTCGCATTCGAGTCCGCCTCGTTGTCTTCCCTCAACAGATTTTTGGACGATAGTTGGCCTTGATTACTCTGCCAGTTTGTGAATTGCTGTGCCCCTGAGCTCCATTTTTCAACTCGTTTTTTGTGAGGTGAACGCAAGTCCAAAATTTTGGTTCAGGACCTATACTGGTTCCCGGTGGGTGGCTGAGACTTTGGTTAATTCTTCTTCCTGCCGGGAAATTAGAGTGACATTTGCCCATCCAAATGCCTAACAGCTACTCTCTCATTGGTTCTCCCTCTTCCCTTTCATCCTCTGCCAAATTGGCAACCTGTGCGAACCAGGAGGTTAAAGGGGCTGTCTCTCCAAGTTGGGAGATTGATAGTAAAGCAGTTGGAAAGTCAAACCAGAGCACCAGGAGAGGGACTATTCATTGAGTTTTAGAGACCTTTCATATTCACATTGTGTCCATTTTCTAGGTTTCCCGTACATGTTATAGCTGTAGTAATATTCCCTTCAACCTGGAGAATTGGGACCCATGGAATGGGTGCCATGCATTACTGCTTTAAATGGTCTGCATTTGCTCACCCAGTCTCACCAATTCTCTCAGTCCCAAGTGTCCAGCATCATGCCATACCCAGCTGTCATTGTAGATAGGGTCATTCCAGGTTGCATCAGAGACCCTGAAGGAATTGTAAAGAATTTCCCTGTTTGTTTGTTTTGTTTTTGAAATTCCTTTTTATAGTGGGTTTGAGCTCATTCTCGCTGCCATGTTTATGCCAGTCTAGACACACTTGTTTCCCTTACGGAGACATATGAATACATAGGTTTAAAGATTCTTAGTAGTCAGATCTATTCCTCTGCGGGAAATATGGGGTTGTGAGTCCCTTTCACTGAGGAAGGTGTAGGTCTTGTCTATTCCATAGTTGGTTTTTGGAACGGTACCTGTGCTTATATCAAACTCTGGTTTGATGCATCACCCCACCTCTCCTTCCCCCTTAAGCAGGCATAAGAGTGTTTTCTAAATGTGAGACTCTGTTCTCTTTCCTAACTCAGTTCATGTGTAGCCAGGTTTACAGGATCTTCCTAAGTGATATCTTATGATAAGTTTCTTTTTCTGTGTGACTTATTTCACTTAGAATCATCGTACCTGAATCCACTCATTTTGCTGCTACTGGTCTTATGACATTGATTTCATGGCTAAGGGATATTCCATCGTATGTAAGTTTCACAATGTTTTGAACCATTTTTATATTTCCTGGGATATTTAAGGTGTACCCAAGTTGAGGTTCTTGTAAGCAGTGCAGCCCTAAATTTGGGGGTGACTCTGTCTTATTGATTTTCAGTTTTCCCAAGGTAGATTCCCTAGACTGGAAGTGCCCTTGGCTCTGTAGCTCTGTTGTTTACTTGTTTTAGGGAACACAATGCACTCCTCCAGTGAGGCAGTTGGCAACTTACATCCCGCCCATCAGCATAACAAGGCTCCCTGTTCTCCAGGGCCTGTCTTGCCTTTCTGGTTTTTACACATTTTGTGGATGTCCCTTTGGACCGGTGGGAAGTGATACTTCTTTGTTGTGCAGATTTGCATTGCCCGCTTGCTTGCTTGGCCAAAAAGGGCGTATGCGTTTTCTCCTGAATATATTCAGGAGAAAACGCATACGCCCTTTTTGGCCAAGTGCATCATTGTCGAAGTTGTGCCCCTCTTCCTGTGCTTTACAGGCGATGCCAACGTACCTCTTGAAATCTGTTTCCTGCTATTCTGCCTCGCTTTCGAGTCCGCCTCGTTGCCTTCCCTCAACAGATTTTTGGACGATAGTTGTCGTTTTTTTCTCTGCCAGTTTGTGAATTGAATGTGCCCCTGAGCTCCATTTTTCTACTCGTTTTTTGTGAGCTGAACGCAAGTCCAAAATTTTGGTTCAGGACCTATACTGGTTCCCGGTGGGTGGCTGGGACTTTGGTTAATTCTTCTTCCTGCCGGGAAATTAGAGTGACATGTGCCCATCCAAATGCCTAACAGCTACTCTCTCATTGGTTCTCCCTCTTCCCTTTCATCCTCTGCCAAATTGGCAACCTGTGCGAACCAGGAGGTTAAAGGGGCTGTCTCTCCAAGTTGGGAGATTGATAGTAAAGCAGTTGGAAAGTCAAACCGGAGCACCAGGAGAGAGACTATTCGTTGAGTTTTAGAAACCTTTCATATTCACAGTGTGTCCAGTCTCTAGGTTTCCCGTACATATTATAGCTGTAGTAATATTCCCTTCAACCTGGAGAGTTGGGACCCATGTAATGGGTGCTATGCATTACTGCATTAAAGGGTCTGCATTTGCTCACCCAGTCTCACCAGTACTCTCAGTCCCAAGTGTCCAGCCTCATGCCACATCCAGCTGTCATTGTAGATAGGGTCATTCCAGGTTGCATCAGAGACCCTGAAGGAATTGTAAAGAATTTCCCTGTTTCTTTGTTTTGTTTTTGAAATTCCTTTTTAGAGTGGGTTTGAGCTGATTCAGGCTGCCATGTTTATGCCAGTCTAGACACACTTGATTCCCTTACGGAGACATATCAATACATAGGTTTTAAGATGCTTACTAGTCAGATCTATTCCTCTGCGGGAAATATGGGGTTTTGAGTCCCTTTCACTGAGGAAGGTGTAGGTCTTGTCTATCCCATAGTTGGTTTTTGGAACGGTACCTGTGCTTATATCAAACTCTGGTTTGATGCATCACCCCACCTCTCCTTCCCCCTTAAGCAGGCATAAGAGTGTTTTCTAAATGTGAGACTCTGTTCTCTTGCCTAACTCAGTTCATGTGTAGCCATGTTTACAGGATCTTCCTAAGTGATATCTTATGATAAGTTTCTTTTTCTGTGTGACTTATTTCACTTAGAATCATCGTACCTGAATCCACTCATTTTGCTGCTACTGGTCTTATGACATTGATTTCATGGCTAAGGGATATTCCATCGTATGTAAGTTCCACAATTTTTTGAACCATTTTTATATTTCCTGGGATATTTAAGGTGTACCCAAGTTGAGGTTCTTGTAAGCAGTGCAGCCCTAAATTTGGGGGTGACACTGTCTTATTGATTTTCAGTTGTCCCAAGGTAGATTCCCTAGACTGGAAGTGCCCTTGGCTCTGTAGCTCTGTTGTTTACTTGTTTTAGGGAACACAATGCACTCCTCCAGTGAGGCAGTTGGCAACTTGCATCCCGCCCATCAGCATAACAAGGCTCCCTGTACTCCAGGGCCTGTCTTGCCTTTCTGGTTTTTACACATTTTGTGGATGTCCCTTTGGACCGTTGGGAAGTGATACTTCTTTGTTGTGCAGATTTGCATTGCCCGCTTGCTTGCTTGGCCAAAAAGGGCGTATGCGTTTTCTCCTGAATATATTCAGGAGAAAACGCATACGCCCTTTTTGGCCAAGTGCATCATTGTCGAAGTTGTGCCCCTCTTCCTGTGCTTTACAGGTGATGCCAACGTACCTCTTGAAATCTGTTTCCTGCTATTCTGCCTCACTTTCGAGTCCGCCTCATTGCCTTCCCTCAACAGATTTTTGGATGATAGTTGTCGTTTTATTCTCTGCCAGTTTGTGAATTGAATGTGTCCCTGAGCTCCATTTTTCTACTCGTTTTTTGTGAGCTGAACGCAAGTCCAAAATTTTGGTTCAGGACCTATACTGGTTCCCGGTGGGTGGCTGGGACTTTGGTTAATTCTTCTTCCTGCCGGGAAATTAGAGTGACATGTGCCCATCCAAATGCCTAACAGCTACTCTCTCATTGGTTCTCCCTCTTCCCTTTCATCCTCTGCCAAATTGGCAACCTTTGCGAACCAGGAGGTTAAAGGGGATGTCTCTCCAAGTTGGGAGATTGATAGTAAAGCAGTTGGAAAGTGAAACCGGAGCACCAGGAGTGGGAATCTTCGTTGAGTTTTAGAAACCTTTCGTATTCACAGTGTGTCCATTCTCTGGGTTTCCCGTACATGTTATAGCTGTAGTAATATTCCCTTCAACCTGGAGAGTTGGGACCCATGGAATGGGTGCCATGCATTACTGCATTAAAGGGTCTGCATTTGCTCACCCAGTCTCACCAATACTCTCAGTCCCAAGTGTCCAGCATCATGCCATATCCAGCTGTCATTGTAGATAAGGTCATTCCAGGTTGCATCAGAGACCCTGAAAGAATTGTAAAGAATTTCCCTTTTTATTTGTTTTGTTTTGAAATTCCTTTTTAGAGTGGGTTTGAGCTGATTCTCGCTGCCATGTTTATGCCAATCTAGACACACTCGATTCCCTTACGGAGACATATCAATACATAGGTTTTAAGATTCTTACTAGTCAGATCTATCCCTCTGCGGGAAATATGGGGTTGTGAGTCCCTTTCACTGAGGAAGGTGTAGGTCTTGTCTATTCCATAGTTGGTTTTTGGAACGGTACCTGTGCTTATATCAAACTCTGGTTTGATGCATCACCCCACCTCTCCTTCCCCCTTAGGCAGGCATAAGAGTGTTTTCTAAATGTGAGACTCTGTTCTCTTGCCTAACTCAGTTCATGTGTAGCCATGTTTAGAGGATCTTCTTAAGTGATATCTTATGATAAGTTTCTTTTTCTGTGTGACTTATTTCACTTAGAATCATCGTACCTGAATCCACTCATTTTGCTGCTACTGGTCTTATGACATTGATTTCATGGCTGAGGGATATTCCATCGTACGTAAGTTCCACAATTTTTTGAACCATTTTTATATTTCCTGGGAAATTTAAGGTGTACCCAAGTTGAGGTTCTTGTAAGCAGTGCAGCCCTCAATTTGGGGGAGGCTCTGTCTTATGGATTTTCAGTTTCCCCAAGGTATATTCCCTAGACCGGAAGTGCCCTTGGCTCTGTAGCTCTGTTGTTTACTTGTTTTAGGGAACACAATGCACTCCTCCAGTGAGGCAGTTGGCAACTTACATCCCGCCCATCAGCATAACAAGGCTCCCTGTTCTCCAGGGCCTGTCTTGCCTTTCTGGTTTTTACACATTTTGTGGATGTCCCATTGGACCGGTGGGAAGTGATACTTCTTTGTTGTGCAGATTTGCATTGCCCGCTTGCTTGCTTGGCCAAAAAGGGCGTATGCGTTTTCTCCTGAATATATTCAGGAGAAAACGCATACGCCCTTTTTGGCCAAGTGCATCATTGTCGAAGTTGTGCCCCTCTTCCTGTGCTTTACAGGCGATGCCAACGTACCTCTTGAAATCTGTTTCCTGCTATTCTGCCTCGCTTTCGAGTCCACCTCGTTGCCTTCCCTCAACAGATTTTTGGACGATAGTTGTCGTTTTTTTCTCTGCCAGTTTGTGAATTGAATGTGCCCCTGAGCTCCATTTTTCTACTCGTTTTTTGTGAGCTGAACGCAAGTCCAAAATTTTGGTTCAGGACGTATACTGGTTCCTGATGGGTGGCTGGGTCTTTGGTTAATTCTTCTTCCTGCCGGGAAATTAGAGTGACATGTGCCCATCCAAATGCCTAACAGCTACTCTCTCATTGGTTCTCCCTCTTCCCTTTCATCCTCTGCCAAATTGGCAACCTGTGCGAACCAGGAGGTTAAAGGGGCTGTCTCTCCAAGTTGGGAGATTGATAGTAAAGCAGTTGGAAAGTCAAACCGGAGCACCAGGAGAGGGACTATTCGTTGAGTTTTAGAAACCTTTCGTATTCACAATGTGTCCATTCTCTAAGTTTCCCGTACATATTATAGCTGTAGTAATATTCCCTTCATCCTGGAGAGTTGGGACCCATGGAATGGGTGCCATGCATTACAGCTTTAAAGGGTCTGCATTTGCTCACCCAGTCTCACCAATCCTCTCATTCCCAAGTGTCCAGCCTCATGCCACATCCAGCTGTCATTGTAGATAGGGTCATTCCAGGTTGCATCAGAGACCCTGAAGGAATTGTAAAGAATTTCCCTGTTTCTTTGTTTTGTTTTTGAAAGTCCTTTTTATAGTGGGTTTGAGCTGATTCTCCCTGCCATGTTTATGCCAGTCTAGACACACTTGATTCCCTTACGGAGACATATCAATACATAGGTTTTAAGATTCTTACTAGTCAGAACTATTCCTCTGCGGGAAATATGGGGTTTTGAGTCCCTTTCACTGAGGAAGGTGTAGGTCTTGTCTATTCCATAGTTGGTTTTTGTAACGGTACCTCTGCTTATATCAAACTCTGGTTGATGCATCACCCCACCTCTCCTTCCCCCTTAAGCAGGGATAAGAGTGTTTTCTAAATGTGAGACTCTGTTCTCTTTCCTAACTCAGTTCATGTGTAGCCATGTTTACAGGATCTTCCTAAGTGATATCTTATGATAAGTTTCTTTTTCTGTGTGACTTATTTCACTTAGAATCATCGTACCTGAATCCACTCATTTTGCTGCTACTGGTCTTAGGACATTGATTTCATGGCTAAGGGATATTCCATCGTACGTAAGTTCCACAATTTTTTGAACCATTTTTATATTTCCTGGGATATTTAAGGTGTACCCAAGTTGAGGTTCTTGTAAGCAGTGCAGCCCTAAATTTGGGGGTGACTCTGTCTTATTGATTTTCAGTTTTCCCAAGGTAGATTCCCTAGACTGGAAGTGCCCTTGGCTCTGTAGCTCTGTTGTTTACTTGTTTTAGGGAACACAATGCACTCCTCCAGTGAGGCAGTTGGCAACTTACATCCCGCCCATCAGCATAACAAGGCTCCCTGTTCTCCAGGGCCTGTCTTGCCTTTCTGGTTTTTACACATTTTGTGGATGTCCCTTTGGACCGGTGGGAAGTGATACTTCTTTGTTGTGCAGATTTGCATTGCCCACTTGCTTGCTTGGCCAAAAAGGGCGTATGCGTTTTCTCCTGAATATATTCAGGAGAAAACGCATACGCCCTTTTTGGCCAAGTGCATCATTGTCGAAGTTGTGCCCCTCTTCCTGTGCTTTACAGGCGATGCCAACGTACCTCTTGAAATCTGTTTCCTGCTATTCTGCCTCGCTTTTGAGTCCGCCGCGTTGCCTTCCCTCAACAGATTTTTTGACGATAGTTGTCGTTTTTTTCTCTGCCAGTTTGTGAATTGAATGTGCCCCTGAGCTCCATTTTTCTACTCGTTTTTTGTGAGCTGAACGCAAGTCCAAAATTTTGGTTCAGGACCTATACTGGTTCCCGGTGGGTGGCTGGGACTTTGGTTAATTCTTCTTCCTGCCGGGAAATTAGAGTGACATGTGCCCATCCAAATGCCTAACAGCTACTCTCTCATTGGTTCTCCCTCTTCCCTTTCATCCTCTGCCAAATTGGCAACCTGTGCGAACCAGGAGGTTAAAGGGGCTGTCTCTCCAAGTTGGGAGATTGATAGTAAAGCAGTTGGAAAGTCAAACCGGAGCACCAGGAGAGAGACTATTCGTTGAGTTTTAGAAACCTTTCGTATTCACAGTGTGTCCAGTCTCTAGGTTTCCCGTACATATTATAGCTGTAGTAATATTCCCTTCAACCTGGAGAGTTGGGACCCATGTAATGGGTGCTATGCATTACTGCATTAAAGGGTCTGCATTTGCTCACCCAGTCTCACCAGTACTCTCAGTCCCAAGTGTCCAGCCTCATGCCACATCCAGCTGTCATTGTAGATAGGGTCATTCCAGGTTGCATCAGAGACCCTGAAGGAATTGTAAAGAATTTCCCTGTTTCTTTGTTTTGTTTTTGAAATTCCTTTTTAGAGTGGGTTTGAGCTGATTCAGGCTGCCATGTTTATGCCAGTCTAGACACACTTGATTCCGTTACGGAGACATATCAATACATAGGTTTTAAGATGCTTACTAGTCAGATCTATCCCTCTGCGGGAAATATGGGGTTGTGAGTCCCTTTCACTGAGGAAGGTGTAGGTCTTGTCTATTCCATAGTTGGTTTTTGGAACGGTACCTGTGCTTATATCAAACTCTGGTTTGATGCATCACCCCACCTCTCCTTCCCCCTTAAGCAGGCATAAGAGTGTTTTCTAAATGTGAGACTCTGTTCTCTTGCCTAACTCAGTTCATGTGTAGCCATGTTTAGAGGATCTTCTTAAGTGATATCTTATGATAAGTTTCTTTTTCTGTGTGACTTATTTCACTTAGAATCATCGTACCTGAATCCACTCATTTTGCTGCTACTGGTCTTATGACATTGATTTCATGGCTGAGGGATATTCCATCGTACGTAAGTTCCACAATTTTTTGAACCATTTTTATATTTCCTGGGAAATTTAAGGTGTACCCAAGTTGAGGTTCTTGTAAGCAGTGCAGCCCTAAATTTGGGGGTGACTCTGTCTTATTGATTTTCAGTTTTCCCAAGGTAGATTCCCTAGACTGGAAGTGCCCTTGGCTCTGTAGCTCTGTTGTTTACTTGTTTTAGGGAACACAATGCACTCCTCCAGTGAGGCAGTTGGCAACTTACATCCCGCCCATCAGCACAACAAGGCTCCCTGTTCTCCAGGGCCTGTCTTGCCTTTCTGGTTTTTACACATTTTGTGGATGTCCCTTTGGACCGGTGGGAAGTGATACTTCTTTGTAGTGCAGATTTGCATTGCCCGCTTGCTTGCTTGGCCAAAAAGGGCGTATGCGTTTTCTCCTGAATATATTCAGGAGAAAACGCATACGCCCTTTTTGGCCAAGTGCATCATTGTCGAAGTTGTGCCCCTCTTCCTGTGCTTTACAGGCGATGCCAACGTACCTCTTGAAATCTGTTTCCTGCTATTCTGCCTCGCTTTCGAGTCCGCCTCGTTGCCTTCCCTCAACAGATTTTTGGACGATAGTTGTCCTTTATTACTCTGCCAGTTTGTGAGTTGCTGTGCCCCTGAGCTCCATTTTTCAACTCGTTTTTTGTGAGCTGAACGCAAGTCCAAAATTTTGGTTCAGGACCTATACTGGTTCCCGGTGGGTGGCTGAGACTTTGGTTAATTCTTCTTCCTGCCGGGAAGTTAGAGTGACATGTGCCCATCCAAATGCCTAACAGCTACTCTCTCATTGGTTCTCCCTCTTCCCTTTCATCCTCTGCCAAATTGGCAACCTGTGCGAACCAGGAGGTTAAAGGGGCTGTCTCTCCAAGTTGGGAGATTGATAGTAAAGCAGTTGGAAAGTCAAACCGGAGCACCAGGAGAGGGACTATTCGTTGAGTTTTAGAAACCTTTCGTATTCACAATGTGTCCATTCTCTAAGTTTCCCGTACATATTATAGCTGTAGTAATATTCCCTTCATCCTGGAGAGTTGGGACCCATGGAATGGGTGCCATGCATTACAGCTTTAAAGGGTCTGCATTTGCTCACCCATTCTCACCAATCCTCTCATTCCCAAGTGTCCAGCCACATGCCACATCCAGCTGTCATTGTAGATAGGGTCATTCCAGGTTGCATCAGAGACCCTGAAGGAATTGTAAAGAATTTCCCTGTTTCTTTGTTTTGTTTTTGAAAGTCCTTTTTATAGTGGGTTTGAGCTGATTCTCCCTGCCATGTTTATGCCAGTCTAGACACACTTGATTCCCTTACGGAGACATATCAATACATAGGTTTTAAGATTCTTACTAGTCAGAACTATTCCTCTGCGGGAAATATGGGGTTTTGAGTCCCTTTCACTGAGGAAGGTGTAGGTCTTGTCTATTCCATAGTTGGTTTTTGTAACGGTACCTCTGCTTATATCAAACTCTGGTTGATGCATCACCCCACCTCTCCTTCCCCCTTAAGCAGGGATAAGAGTGTTTTCTAAATGTGAGACTCTGTTCTCTTTCCTAACTCAGTTCATGTGTAGCCATGTTTACAGGATCTTCCTAAGTGATATCTTATGATAAGTTTCTTTTTCTGTGTGACTTATTTCACTTAGAATCATCGTACCTGAATCCACTCATTTTGCTGCTACTGGTCTTATGACATTGATTTCATGGCTAAGGGATATTCCATCGTACGTAAGTTCCACAATTTTTTGAACCATTTTTATATTTCCTGGGATATTTAAGGTGTACCCAAGTTGAGGTTCTTGTAAGCAGTGCAGCCCTAAATTTGGGGGTGACTCTGTCTTATTGATTTTCAGTTTTCCCAAGGTAGATTCCCTAGACTGGAAGTGCCCTTGGCTCTGTAGCTCTGTTGTTTACTTGTTTTAGGGAACACAATGCACTCCTCCAGTGAGGCAGTTGGCAACTTACATCCCGCCCATCAGCATAACAAGGCTCCCTGTTCTCCAGGGCCTGTCTTGCCTTTCAGGTTTTTACACATTTTGTGGATGTCCCTTTGGACCGGTGGGAAGTGATACTTCTTTGTTGTGCAGATTTGCATTGCCCACTTGCTTGCTTGGCCAAAAAGGGCGTATGCGTTTTCTCCTGAATATATTCAGGAGAAAACGCATACGCCCTTTTTGGCCAAGTGCATCATTGTCGAAGTTGTGCCCCTCTTCCTGTGCTTTACAGGCGATGCCAACGTACCTCTTGAAATCTGTTTCCTGCTATTCTGCCTCGCTTTTGAGTCCGCCGCGTTGCCTTCCCTCAACAGATTTTTGGACGATAGTTGTCGTTTTTTTCTCTGCCAGTTTGTGAATTGAATGTGCCCCTGAGCTCCATTTTTCTACTCGTTTTTTGTGAGCTGAACGCAAGTCCAAAATTTTGGTTCAGGACCTATACTGGTTCCCGGTGGGTGGCTGGGACTTTGGTTAATTCTTCTTCCTGCCGGGAAATTAGAGTGACATGTGCCCATCCAAATGCCTAACAGCTACTCTCTCATTGGTTCTCCCTCTTCCCTTTCATCCTCTGCCAAATTGGCAACCTGTGCGAACCAGGAGGTTAAAGGGGCTGTCTCTCCAAGTTGGGAGATTGATAGTAAAGCAGTTGGAAAGTCAAACCGGAGCACCAGGAGAGAGACTATTCGTTGAGTTTTAGAAACCTTTCGTATTCACAGTGTGTCCAGTCTCTAGGTTTCCCGTACATATTATAGCTGTAGTAATATTCCCTTCAACCTGGAGAGTTGGGACCCATGTAATGGGTGCTATGCATTACTGCATTAAAGGGTCTGCATTTGCTCACCCAGTCTCACCAGTACTCTCAGTCCCAAGTGTCCAGCCTCATGCCACATCCAGCTGTCATTGTAGATAGGGTCATTCCAGGTTGCATCAGAGACCCTGAAGGAATTGTAAAGAATTTCCCTGTTTCTTTGTTTTGTTTTTGAAATTCCTTTTTAGAGTGGGTTTGAGCTGATTCAGGCTGCCATGTTTATGCCAGTCTAGACACACTTGATTCCGTTACGGAGACATATCAATACATAGGTTTTAAGATGCTTACTAGTCAGATCTATTCCTCTGCGGGAAATATGGGGTTTTGAGTCCCTTTCACTGAGGAAGGTGTAGGTCTTGTCTATCCCATAGTTGGTTTTTGGAACGGTACCTGTGCTTATATCAAACTCTGGTTTGATGCATCACCCCACCTCTCCTTCCCCCTTAAGCAGGCATAAGAGTGTTTTCTAAATGTGAGACTCTGTTCTCTTGCCTAACTCAGTTCATGTGTAGCCATGTTTACAAGATCTTCTAAGTGATATCTTATGATAAGTTTCTTTTTCTGTGTGACTTATTTCACTTAGAATCATCGTACCTGAATCCACTCATTTTGCTGCTACTGGTCTTATGACATTGATTTCATGGCTAATGGATATTCCATCGTATGTAAGTTCCACAATTTTTTGAACCATTTTTATATTTCCTGGGATATTTAAGGTGTACCCAAGTTGAGGTTCTTGTAAGCAGTGCAGCCCTAAATTTGGGGGTGACACTGTCTTATTGATTTTCAGTTGTCCCAAGGTAGATTCCCTAGACTGGAAGTGCCCTTGGCTCTGTAGCTCTGTTGTTTACTTGTTTTAGGGAACACAATGCACTCCTCCAGTGAGGCAGTTGGCAACTTGCATCCCGCCCATCAGCATAACAAGGCTCCCTGTACTCCAGGGCCTGTCTTGCCTTTCTGGTTTTTACACATTTTGTGGATGTCCCTTTGGACCGTTGGGAAGTGATACTTCTTTGTTGTGCAGATTTGCATTGCCAGCTTGCTTGCTTGGCCAAAAAGGGCGTATGCGTTTCCTCCTGAATATATTCAGGAGAAAACGCATACGCCCTTTTTGGCCAAGTGCATCATTGTCGAAGTTGTGCCCCTCTTCCTGTGCTTTACAGGCGATGCCAACGTACCTCTTGAAATCTGTTTCCTGCTATTCTGCCTCACTTTCGAGTCCGCCTCATTGCCTTCCCTCAACAGATTTTTGGATGATAGTTGTCGTTTTATTCTCTGCCAGTTTGTGAATTGAATGTGTCCCTGAGCTCCATTTTTCTACTCGTTTTTTGTGAGCTGAACGCAAGTCCAAAATTTTGGTTCAGGACCTATACTGGTTCCCGGTGGGTGGCTGGGACTTTGGTTAATTCTTCTTCCTGCCGGGAAATTAGAGTGACATGTGCCCATCCAAATGCCTAACAGCTACTCTCTCATTGGTTCTCCCTCTTCCCTTTCATCCTCTGCCAAATTGGCAACCTGTGCGAACCAGGAGGTTAAAGGGGCTGTCTCTCCAAGTTGGGAGATTGATAGTAAAGCAGTTGGAAAGTCAAACCGGAGCACCAGGAGTGGGACTCTTCGTTGAGTTTTAGAAACCTTTCGTATTCACAGTGTGTCCATTCTCTTGGTTTCCCGTACATGTTATAGCTGTAGTAATATTCCCTTCAACCTGGAGAGTTGGGACCCATGGAATGGGTGCCATGCATTACTGCATTAAAGGGTCTGCATTTGCTCACCCAGTCTCACCAATACTCTCAGTCCCAAGTGTCCAGCATCATGCCATATCCAGCTGTCATTGTAGATAAGGTCATTCCAGGTTGCATCAGAGACCCTGAAAGAATTGTAAAGAATTTCCCTTTTTATTTGTTTTGTTTTTGAAATTCCTTTTTAGAGTGGGTTTGAGCTGATTCTCGCTGCCATGTTTATGCCAATCTAGACACACTTGATTCCCTTACGGAGACATATCAATACATAGGTTTTAAGATTCTTACTAGTCAGATCTATTCCTCTGCGGGAAATATGGGGTTGTGAGTCCCTTTCACTGAGGAAGGTGTAGGTCTTGTCTATTCCATAGTTGGTTTTTCGAACGGTACCTGTGCTTATATCAAACTCTGGTTTGATGCATCACCCCACCTCTCCTTCCCCCTTAGGCAGGCATAAGAGTGTTTTCTAAATGTGAGACTCTGTTCTCTTTCCTAACTCAGTTCATGTGTAGCCATGTTTAGAGGATCTTCTTAAGTGATATCTTATGATAAGTTTCTTTTTCTGTGTGACTTATTTCACTTAGAATCATCGTACCTGAATCCACTCATTTTGCTGCTACTGGTCTTATGACATTGATTTCATGGCTGAGGGATATTCCATCGTACGTAAGTTCCACAATTTTTTGAACCATTTTTATATTTCCTGGGAAATTTAAGGTGTACCCAAGTTGAGGTTCTTGTAAGCAGTGCAGCCCTAAATTTGGGGGTGGCTCTGTCTTATTGATTTTCAGTTTTCCCAAGGTATATTCCCTAGACTGGAAGTGCCCTTGGCTCTGTAGCTCTGTTGTTTACTTGTTTTAGGGAACACAATGCACTCCTCCAGTGAGGCAGTTGGCAACTTACATCCCGCCCATCAGCATAACAAGGCTCCCTGTTCTCCAGGGCCTGTCTTGCCTTTCTGGTTTTTACACATTTTGTGGATGTCCCTTTGGACCGGTGGGAAGTGATACTTCTTTGTTGTGCAGATTTGCATTGCCCGCTTGCTTGCTTGGCCAAAAAGGGCGTATGCGTTTTCTCCTGAATATATTGAGGAGAAAACGCATACGCCCTTTTTGGCCAAGTGCATCATTGTCGAAGTTGTGCCCCTCTTCCTGTGCTTTACAGGCGATGCCAACGTACCTCTTGAAATCTGTTTCCTGCTATTCTGCCTCGCTTTCGAGTCCGCCGCGTTGCCTTCCCTCAACAGATTTTTGGACGATAGTTCTCCTTTATTACTCTGCCAGTTTGTGAGTTGCTGTGCCCCTGAGCTCCATTTTTCAACTCGTTTTTTGTGAGCTGAACGCAAGTCCAAAATTTTGGTTCAGGACCTATACTGGTTCCCGGTGGGTGGCTGGGACTTTGGTTAATTCTTCTTCCTGCCGGGAAATTAGAGTGACATGTGCCCATCCAAATGCCTAACAGCTACTCTCTTATTGGTTCTCCCTCTTCCCTTTCATCCTCTGCCAAATTGGCAACCTGTGCGAACCAGGAGGTTAAAGGGGCTGTCTCTCCAAGTTGGGAGATTGATAGTAAAGCAGTTGGAAAGTCAAACCGGAGCACCAGGAGTGGGACTATTCGTTGAGTTTTAGAAACCTTTCGTATTCACAGTGTGTCCAGTCTCTAGGTTTCCCGTACATATTATAGCTGTAGTAATATTCCCTTCAACCTGGAGAGTTGGGACCCATGTAATGGGTGCTATGCATTACTGCATTAAAGGGTCTCCATTTGCTCACCCAGTCTCACCAATACTCTCAGTCCCAAGTGTCCAGCCTCATGCCACATCCAGCTGTCATTGTAGATAGGGTCATTCCAGGTTGCATCAGAGACCCTGAAGGAATTGTAAAGAATTTCCCTGTTTCTTTGTTTTGTTTTTGAAATTCCTTTTTAGAGTGGGTTTGAGCTGATTCTCGCTGCCATGTTTATGCCAGTCTAGACACACTTGATTCCCTTACGGAGACATATCAATACATAGGTTTTAAGATTCTTACTAGTCAGATCTATTACTCTGCGGGAAATATGGGGTTTTGAGTCCCTTTCACTGAGGAAGGTGTAGGTCTTGTCTATTCCATAGTTGGTTTTTGGAACGGTACCTCTGCTTATATCAAACTCTGGTTGATGCATCACCCCCCCTCTCCTTCCCCCTTAAGCAGGGATAAGAGTGTTTTCTAAATGTGAGACTCTGTTCTCTTTCCTAACTCAGTTCATGTGTAGCCATGTTTACAGGATCTTCCTAAGTGATATCTTATGATAAGTTTCTTTTTCTGTGTGACTTATTTCACTTAGAATCATCGTACCTGAATCCACTCATTTTGCTGCTACGGGTCTTATGACATTGATTTCATGGCTGAGGGATATTCCATCGTACGTAAGTACCACAAATTTTTGAACCATTTTTATATTTCCTGGGAAATTTAAGGTGTACCCAAGTTGAGGTTCTTGTAAGCAGTGCAGCCCTAAATTTGGGAGTGGCTCTGTCTTATTGATTTTCAGTTTTCCCAAGGTATATTCCCTAGACTGGAAGTGCCCTTGGCTCTGTAGCTCTGTTGTTTACTTGTTTTAGGGAACACAATGCACTCCTCCAGTGAGGCAGTTGGCAACTTACATCCCGCCCATCAGCATAACAAGGCTCCCTGTTCTCCAGGGCCTGTCTTGCCTTTCTGGTTTTTACACATTTTGTGGATGGCCCTTTGGACCGGTGGGAAGTGATACTTCTTTGTAGTGCAGATTTGCATTGCCCGCTTGCTTGCTTGGCCAAAAAGGGCGTATGCGTTTTCTCCTGAATATATTCAGGAGAAAACGCATACGCCCTTTTTGGCCAAGTGCATCATTGTCGAAGTTGTGCCCCTCTTCCTGTGCTTTACAGGCGATGCCAGCGTACCTCTTGAAATCTGTTTCCTGCTATTCTGCCTCGCTTTCGAGTCCGCCTCGTTGCCTTCCCTCAACAGATTTTTGGACGATAGTTGTCCTTTATTACTCTGACAGTTTGTGAGTTGCTGTGCCCCTGAGCTCCATTTTTCAACTCGTTTTTTTGTGAGCTGAACGCAGGTCCAAAATTTTGGTTCAGGACCTCTACTGGTTCTCGGTGGGTGGCTGAGACTTTGGTTAATTCTTGTTCCTGCCGGGAAATTAGAGTGACATGTGCCCATCCAAATGCCTAACAGCTACTCTCTCATTGGTTCTCCCTCTTCCCTTTCATCCTCTGCCAAATTGGCAACCTGTGCGAACCAGGAGGTTAAAGGGGCTGTCTCTCCAAGTTGGGAGATTGATAGTAAAGCAGTTGGAAAGTCAAACCGGAGCACCAGGAGAGGGACTATTCGTTGAGTTTTAGAAACCTTTCGTATTCACAGTGTGTCCAGTCTCTAGGTTTCCCGTATATATTATAGCTGTAGTAATATTCCCTTCAACCTGGAGAGTTGGGACCCATGTAATGGGTGCTATGCATTACTGCATTAAAGGGTCTGCATTTGTTCACCCAGTCTCACCAATACTCTCAGTCCCAAGTGTCCAGCCTCATGCCACATCCAGCTGTCATTGTAGATAGGGTCATTCCAGGTTGCATCAGAGACCCTGAAGGAATTGTAAAGAATTTCCCTGTTTCTTTGTTTTGTTTTTGAAAGTCCTTTTTAGAGTGGGTTTGAGCTGATTCTCGCTGCCATGTTTATGCCAGTCTAGACACACTTGATTCCCTTACGGAGACATATCAATACATAGGTTTTAAGATTTTTACTAGTCAGATCTATTCCTCTGTGGGAAATATGGGGTTGTGAGTCCCTTTCACTGAGGAAAGTGTAGGTCTTGTCTATTCCATAGTTGGTTTTTGGAACGGTACCTCTGCTTATATCAAACTCTGGTTGATGCATCACCCCACCTCTCCTTCCCCCTTAAGCAGGGATAAGAGTGTTTTCTAAATGTGAGACTCTGTTCTCTTTCCTAACTCAGTTCATGTGTAGCCATGTTTACAGGATCTTCCTAAGTGATATCTTATGATAAGTTTCTTTTTCTGTGTGACTTATTTCACTTAGAATCATCGTACCTGAATCCACTCATTTTGCTGCTACTGGTCTTATGACATTGATTTCATGGCTGAGGGATATTCCATCGTACGTAAGTTCCACAATTTTTTGAACCATTTTTATATTTCCTGGGAAATTTTAGGTGTACCCAAGTTGAGGTTCTTGTAAGCAGTGCAGCCCTAAATTTGGGGGTGGCTCTGTCTTATTGATTTTCAGTTTTCCCAAGGTAGATTCCCTAGACTGGAAGTGCCCTTGGCTCTGTAGCTCTGTTGTTTACTTGTTTTAGGGAACAGAATGCACTCCTCCAGTGAGGCAGTTGGCAACTTACATCCCGCCCATCAGCATAACAAGGCTCCCTGTTCTCCAGGGCCTGTCTTGTCTTTCTGGTTTTTACACATTTTGTGGATGTCCCTTTGGACCGGTGGGAAGTGATACTTCTTTGTAGTGCAGATTTGCATTGCCCGCTTGCTTGCTTGGCCAAAAAGGGCGTATGCGTTTCCTCCTGAATATATTCAGGAGAAAACGCATACGCCCTTTTTGGCCAAGTGCATCATTGTCGAAGTTGTGCCCCTCTTCCTGTGCTTTACAGGCGATGCCAACGTACCTCTTGAAATCTGTTTCCTGCTATTCTGCCTCGCTTTCGAGTCCGCCTCGTTGCCTTCCCTCAACAGATTTTTGGACGATAGTTGTCCTTTATTACTCTGCCCGTTTGTGCGTTGCTGTGCCCCTGAGCTCCATTTTTCAACTCGTTTTTTGTGAGCTGAACGCAAGTCCAAAATTTTGGTTCAGGACCTATACTGGTTCCTGGTGGGTGGCTGAGACTTTGGTTGATTCTTCTTCCTGCCGGGAAGTTAGAGTGACATGTGCCCATCCAAATGCCTAACAGCTACTCTCTCATTGGTTCTCCCTCTTCCCTTTCATCCTCTGCCAAATTGGCAACCTTTGCGAACCAAGAGGTTAAAGGGGCTGTCTCTCCAAGTTGGGAGATTGACAGTAAAGCAGTTGGAAAGTCACACCGGAGCACCAGGAGAGGGACTATTCGTTGAGTTTTAGAAACCTTTCGTATTCACAGAGTATCCATTCTCTAGGTTTCCCGTACATATTATAGCTGTAGTAATATTCCCTTCAACCTGGAGAGTTGGGACCCATGTAATGGGTGCTATGCATTACTGCATTAAAGGGTCTGCCTTTGCTCACCCAGTCTCACCAATACTCTCAGTCCCAAGTGTCCAGCCTCATGCCACATCCAGCTGTCATTGTAGATAAGGTCATTCCAGGTTGCATCAGAGACCCTGAAGGAATTGTAAAGAATTTCCCTGTTTCTTTCTTTTGTTTTTGAAATTCCTTTTTAGAGTGGGTTTGAGCTGATTCTCGCTGCCATGTTTATGCCAGTCTAGACACACTTGATTCCGTTACGGAGACATATCAATACATAGGTTTTAAGATTTTTACTAGTCAGATCTATTCCTCTGCGGGAAATATGGGGTTTTGAGTCCCTTTCACTGAGGAAGGTGTAGGTCTTGTCTATTCCATAGTTGGTTTTTGGAACGGTACCTCTGCTTATATCAAACTCTGGTTGATGCATCACCCCACCTCTCCTTCCCCCTTAAGCAGGGATAAGAGTGTTTTCTAAATGTGAGACTCTGTTCTCTTTCCTAACTCTGTTCATGTGTAGCCATGTTTACAGGATCTTCCTAAGTAATATCTTATGATAAGTTTCTTTTTCTGTGTGACTTATTTCACTTAGAATCATCGTACCTGAATCCACTCATTTTGCTTCTACTGGTCTTATGACATTGATTTCATGGCTAAGGGATATTCCATCGTATGTAAGTTCCACAGTTTTTTGAACCATTTTTATATTTCCTGGGATATTTAAGGTGTACCCAAGTTGAGGTTCTTGTAAGCAGTGCAGCCCTAAGTTTGGGGGTGGCTCTGTCTTATTGATTTTCAGTTTTCCCAAGGTAGATTCCCTAGACTGGAAGTGCCCTTGGCTCTGTAGCTCTGTTGTTTACTTGTTTTAGGGAACAGAATGCACTCCTCCAGTGAGGCAGTTGGCAACTTACATCCCGCCCATCAGCATAACAAGGCTCCCTGTTCTCCAGGGCCTGTCTTGTCTTTCTGGTTTTTACACATTTTGTGGATGTCCCTTTGGACCGGTGGGAAGTGATACTTCTTTGTAGTGCAGATTTGCATTGCCCGCTTGCTTGCTTGGCCAAAAAGGGCGTATGCGTTTTCTCCTGAATATATTCAGGAGAAAACGCATACGCCCTTTTTGGCCAAGTGCATCATTGTCGAAGTTGTGCCCCTCTTCCTGTGCTTTACAGGCGATTCCAACGTACATCTTGAAATCTGTTTCCTGCTATTCTGACTCGATTTCGTATCCTCCTCGTTGCCTTCCCTCAGCAGATTTTTGGACGATAGTTGTCCTTTATTACTCTGCCAGTTTGTGAATTGCTGTGCCCCTGAGCTCCATTTTTCAACTCGTTTTTAGTGAGCTGAACGCAAGTCCAAAATTTTGGTTCAGGACCTATACAGGTTCCCGGTGGGTGGCTGAGACTTTGGTTAATTCTTCTTCCTGCCGGGTAGTTAGAGTGATATGTGCCCATCCAAATGCCTAACAGCTACTCTCTCATTGGTTCTCTCTCTTCCCTTTCATCCTCTGCCAAATTGGCAACCTGTGCGAACCAGGAGGTTAAAGGGGCTGTCTCTCCATGTTGGGAGATTGATAGTAAAGCAGTTGGAAAGTCAAACCGGAGCACCAGTAGAGGGACAATTCGTTGAGTTTTAGAAACATTTCGTATTCACCGTGTGTCCATTCTCTAGGTTACCCGTACATGTTATAGCTGTAGTAATATTGCCTTCAACCTGGAGAGTTGGGACCCATGGAATGGGTGCCATGCATTATTGCTTTAAAGTGTCTGCATTTGCTCACCCAATCTCACCAATCCTCTCAGTCCCAAGTGTCCAGCCTCATGCCACATCCAGCTATCATTGTAGATAGGGTCATTCCAGGTTGCATCAGAGACCCTGAAGGAATTGTAAAGAATTTCCCTGTTTCTTTGTTTTGTTTTTGAAATTCCATTTTATAGTGGGTTTGAGCTGATTCTCGCTGCCATGTTTATGCCAGTCTAGACACACTTGATTCCCTTACGGAGACATATCAATACATAGGTTTTAAGATTTTTACTAGTCAGATCTATTCCTCTGCGGGAAATATGGGGTTTTGAGTCCCTTTCACTGAGGAAGGTGTAGGTCTTGTCTATTCCATAGTTGGTTTTTGGAACGGTACCTCTGCTTATATCAAACTCTGGTTGATGCATCACCCCACCTCTCCTTCCCCCTTAAGCAGGCATAAGAGTGTTTTCTAAATGTGAGACTCTGTTCTCTTTCCTAACTCAGTTCATGTGTAGCCATGTTTACAGGATCTTCCTAAGTGATATCTTATGATAAGTTTCTTTTTCTGTGTGACTTATTTCACTTAGAATCATCGTACCTGAATCCACTCATTTTGCTGCTACTGGTCTTATGATATTGATTTCATGGCTAAGGGATATTCCATCGTACGTAAGTTCCACAATTTTTTGAACCATTTTTATATTTCCTGGGATATTTAAGGTGTACCCAAGTTGAGGTTCTTGTAAGCAGTGCAGCCCTAAGTTTGGGGGTGGCTCTGTCTTATTGATTTTCAGTTTTCCCAAGGTAGATTCCCTAGACTGGAAGTGCCCTTGGCTCTGTAGCTCTCTTGTTTACTTGTTTTAGGGAACACAATGCACTCCTCCAGTGAGGCAGTTGGCAACTTACATCCCGCCCATCAGCATAACAAGGCTCCCTGTTCTCCAGGGCCTGTCTTGCCTTTCTGGTTTTTACACATTTTGTGGATGTCCCTTTGGACCGGTGGGAAGTGATACTTCTTTGTAGTGAAGATTTGCATTGCCCGCTTGCTTGCTTGGCCAAAAAGGGCGTATGCGTTTCCTCCTGAATATATTCAGGAGAAAACGCATACGCCCTTTTTGGCCAAGTGCATCATTGTCGAAGTTGTGCCCCTCTTCCTGTGCTTTACAGGCGATTCCAACGTACCTCTTGAAATCTGTTTCCTGCTATTCTGCCTCGCTTTCGAGTCCGCCTCGTTGCCTTCCCTCAACAGATTTTTGGACGACAGTTGTCGTTTATTACTCTGCCAGTTTGTGAATTGAATGTGCCCCTGAGCTCCATTATTCAACTCGTTTTTTGTGAGCTGAACGCAAGTCCAAAATTTTGGTTCAGGACCTCTACTGGTTCCCGGTGGGTGGCTGAGACTTTGGTTAATTCTTGTTCCTGCCGGGAAATTAGAGTGACATGTGCCCATCCAAATGCCTAACAGCTACTCTCTCATTGGTTCTCCCTCTTCCCTTTCATCCTCTGCCAAATTGGCAACCTGTGAGAACCAGGAGGTTAAAGGGGATGTCTCTCCAAGTTGGGAGATTGATAGTAAAGCAGTTGGAAAGTCAAACCGGAGCACCAGGAGAGGGACTATTCGTTGAGTTTTAGAAACCTTTCGTATTCACAATGTGTCCATTCTCTAAGTTTCCCGTACATATTATAGCTGTAGTAATATTCCCTTCAACCTGGAGAGTTGGGACCCATGGAATGGGTGCCATGCATTACAGCTTTAAAGGGTCTGCATTTGCTCACCCAGTGTCACCAATCCTCTCATTCCCAAGTGTCCAGCCTCATGCCACATCCAGCTGTCATTGTAGATAGGGTCATTCCAGGTTGCATCAGAGACCCTGAAGGAATTGTAAAGAATTTCCCTGTTTCTTTGTTTTGTTTTTGAAAGTCCTTTTTATAGTGGGTTTGAGCTGATTCTCGCTGCCATGTTTATGCCAGTCTAGACACACTTGATTCCCTTACGGAGACATATCAATACATAGGTTTTAAGATTCTTACTACTCAGATCTATTCCTCTGCGGGAAATATGGGGTTGTGAGTCCCTTTCACTGAGGAAGGTGTAGGTCTTGTCTATTCCATAGTTGGTTTTTGGAACGTTACCTCTGCTTATATCAAACTCTGGTTGATGCATCACCCCACCTCTCCTTCCCCCTTAAGCAGGGATAAGAGTGTTTTCTAAATGTGAGACTCTGTTCTCTTTCCTAACTCAGTTCATGTGTAGCCATGTTTACAGGATCTTCCTAAGTGATATCTTATGATAAGTTTCTTTTTCTGTGTGACTTATTTCACTTAGAATCATCGTACCTGAATCCACTCATTTTGCTGCTACTGGTCTTATGACATTGATTTCATGGCTGAGGGATATTCCATCGTACGTAAGTTCCACAATTTTTTGAACCATTTTTATATTTCCTGGGGAATTTAAGGTGTACCCAAGTTGAGGTTCTTGTAAACAGTGCAGCCCTAAATTTGTGGGTGGCTGTGTCTTATTGATTTTCAGTTTTCCCAAGGTAGATTCCCTAGACTGGAAGTGCCCTTGGCTCTGTAGCTCTGTTGTTTACTTGTTTTAGGGAACACAATGCACTCCTCCAGTGAGGCAGTTGGCAACTTACATCCCGCCCATCAGCATAACAAGGCTCCCTGTTCTCCAGGTCCTGTCTTGCCTTTCTGGTTTTTACACATTTTGTGGATGTCCCTTTGGACCGGTGGGAAGTGATACTTCTTTGTAGTGCAGATTTGCATTGCCCGCTTGCTTGCTTGGCCAAAAAGGGCGTATGCGTTTTCTCCTGAATATATTCAGGAGAAAACGCATACGCCCTTTTTGGCCAAGTGCATCATTGTCGAAGTTGTGCCCCTCTTCCTGTGCTTTACAGGCGATTCCAACGTACCTCTTGAAATCTGTTTCCTGCTATTCTGCCTCGCTTTCGAGTCCGCCTCGTTGCCTTCCCTCAACAGATTTTTGGACGATAGTTGTCCTTTATTACTCTGCCAGTTTGTGAGTTGCTGTGCCCCTGAGCTCCATTTTTCAACTCGTTTTTTGTGAGCTGAACGCAAGTCCAAAATTTTGGTTCAGGAACTATACTGGTTCCCGGTCGGTGGCTGGGACTTTGGTTAATTCTTCTTCCTGCCGGGAAATTAGAGTGACATGTGCCCATCCAAATGCCTAACAGCTACTCTCTCATTGGTTCTCCCTCTTCCCTTTCATCCTCTGCCAAATTGGCAACCTGTGCGAACCAGGAGGTTAAAGGGGCTGTCTCTCCAAGTTGGGAGATTGATAGTAAAGCAGTTGGAAAGTCAAACCGGAGCACCAGGAGAGGGACTATTCGTTGAGTTTTAGAAACCTTTCGTATTCACAATGTGTCCATTCTCTAAGTTTCCCTTACATATTATAGCTGTAGTAATATTCCCTTCAACCTGGAGAGTTGGGACCCATGGAATGGGTGCCATGCATTACAGCTTTAAAGGGTCTGCATTTGCTCACCCAGTCTCACCAATCCTCTCATTCCCAAGTGTCCAGCCTCATGCCACATCCAGCTGTCATTGTAGATAAGGTCATTCCAGGTTGCATCAGAGACCCTGAAGGAATTGTAAAGAATTTCCCTGTTTCTTTGTTTTGTTTTTGAAAGTCCTTTTTATAGTGGGTTTGAGCTGATTCTCGCTGCCATGTTTATGCCAGTCTAGACACACTTGATTCCCTTACGGAGACATATCAATACATAGGTTTTAAGATTCTTACTACTCAGATCTATTCCTCTGCGGGAAATATGGGGTTTTGAGTCCCTTTCACTGAGGAAGGTGTAGGTCTTGTCTATTCCATAGTTGGTTTTTGGAACGGTACCTGTGCTTATATCAAACTCTGGTTTGATGCATCACCCCACCTCTCCTTCCCCCTTAAGCAGGCATAAGAGTGTTTTCTAAATGTGAGACTCTGTTCTCTTGCCTAACTCAGTTCATGTGTAGCCAGGTTTACAGGATCTTCCTAAGTGATATCTTATGATAAGTTTCTTTTTCTGTGTGACTTATTTCACTTAGAATCATTGTACCTGAATCCACTCATTTTGCTGCTACTGGTCTTATGACATTGATTTCATGGCTAAGGGATATTCCATCGTATGTAAGTTCCACAATTTTTTGAACCATTTTTATATTTCCTGGGATATTTAAGGTGTACCCAAGTTGAGGTTCTTGTAAGCAGTGCAGCCCTAAATTTGGGGGTGACTCTGTCTTATTGATTTTCAGTTTTCCCAAGGTAGATTCCCTAGACTGGAAGTGCCCTTGGCTCTGTAGCTCTGTTGTTTACTTGTTTTAGGGAACACAATGCACTCCTCCAGTGAGGCAGTTGTCAACTTACATCCCGCCCATCAGCATAACAAGGCTCCCTGTTCTCCAGGGCCTGTCTTGCCTTTCTGGTTTTTACACATTTTGTGGATGTCCCTTTGGACCGGTGGGAAGTGATACTTCTTTGTTGTGCAGATTTGCATTGCCCGCTTGCTTGCTTGGCCAAAAAGGGCGTATGCGTTTTCTCCTGAATATATTCAGGAGAAAACGCATACGCCCTTTTTGGCCAAGAGCATCATTGTCGAAGTTGTGCCCCTCTTCCTGTGCTTTACAGGCGATGCCAACGTACCTCTTGAAATCTGTTTCCTGCTATTCTGCCTCGCTTTCGAGTCCGCCTCGTTGCCTTCCCTCAACAGATTTTTGGACGATAGTTGTCGTTTTTTTCTCTGCCAGTTTGTGAATTGAATGTGCCCCTGAGCTCCATTTTTCTACTCGTTTTTTGTGAGCTGAACGCAAGTCCAAAATTTTGGTTCAGGACCTATACTGGTTCCCGGTGGGTGGCTGGGACTTTGGTTAATTCTTCTTCCTGCCGGGAAATTAGAGTGACATGTGCCCATCCAAATGCCTAACAGCTACTCTCTCATTGGTTCTCCCTCTTCCCTTTCATCCTCTGCCAAATTGGCAACGTGTGCGAACCAGGAGGTTAAAGGGGCTGTCTCTCCAAGTTCGGAGATTGATAGTAAAGCAGTTGGAAAGTCAAACCGGAGCACCAGGAGAGAGACTATTCGTTGAGTTTTAGAAACCTTTCGTATTCACAGTGTGTCCAGTCTCTAGGTTTCCCGTACATATTATAGCTGTAGTAATATTCCCTTCAACCTGGAGAGTTGGGACCCATGTAATGGGTGCTATGCATTACTGCATTAAAGGGTCTGCATTTGCTCACCCAGTCTCACCAGTACTCTCAGTCCCAAGTGTCCAGCCTCATGCCACATCCAGCTGTCATTGTAGATAGGGTCATTCCAGGTTGCATCAGAGACCCTGAAGGAATTGTAAAGAATTTCCCTGTTTCTTTGTTTTGTTTTTGAAATTACTTTTTAGAGTGGGTTTGAGCTGATTCAGGCTGCCATGTTTATGCCAGTCTAGACACACTTGATTCCCTTACGGAGACATATCAATACATAGGTTTTAAGATGCTTACTAGTCAGATCTATTCCTCTGCGGGAAATATGGGGTTTTGAGTCCCTTTCACTGAGGAAGGTGTAGGTCTTGTCTATTCCATAGTTGGTTTTTGGAACGGTACCTGTGCTTATATCAAACTCTGGTTTGATGCATCACCCCACCTCTCCTTCCCCCTTAAGCAGGCATAAGAGTGTTTTCTAAATGTGAGACTCTGTTCTCTTGCCTAACTCAGTTCATGTGTAGCCATGTTTACAGGATCTTCCTAAGTGATATCTTATGATAAGTTTCTTTTTCTGTGTGACTTATTTCACTTAGAATCATCGTACCTGAATCCACTCATTTTGCTGCTACTGGTCTTATGACATTGATTTCATGGCTAAGGGATATTCCATCGTATGTAAGTTCCACAATTTTTTGAACCATTTTTATATTTCCTGGGATATTTAAGGTGTACCCAAGTTGAGGTTCTTGTAAGCAGTGCAGCCCTAAATTTGGGGGTGACACTGTCTTATTGATTTTCAGTTGTCCCAAGGTAGATTCCCTAGACTGGAAGTGCCCTTGGCTCTGTAGCTCTGTTGTTTACTTGTTTTAGGGAACACAATGCACTCCTCCAGTGAGGCAGTTGGCAACTTGCATCCCGCCCATCAGCATAACAAGGCTCCCTGTACTCCAGGGCCTGTCTTGCCTTTCTGGTTTTTACACATTTTGTGGATGTCCCTTTGGACCGTTGGGAAGTGATACTTCTTTGTTGTGCAGATTTGCATTGCCCGCTTGCTTGCTTGGCCAAAAAGGGCGTATGCGTTTTCTCCTGCAGGAGAAAACGCATACGCCCTTTTTGGCCAAGTGCATCATTGTCGAAGTTGTACCCCTCTTCCTCTGCTTTACAGGTGATGCCAACGTACCTCTTGAAATCTGTTTCCTGCTATTCTGCCTCACTTTCGAGTCCGCCTCATTGCCTTCCCTCAACAGATTTTTGGATGATAGTTGTCGTTTTATTCTCTGCCAGTTTGTGAATTGAATGTGTCCCTGAGCTCCATTTTTCTACTCGTTTTTTGTGAGCTGAACGCAAGTCCAAAATTTTGGTTCAGGACCTATACTGGTTCCCGGTGGGTGGCTGGGACTTTGGTTAATTCTTCTTCCTGCCGGGAAATTAGAGTGACATGTGCCCATCCAAATGCCTAACAGCTACTCTCTCATTGGTTCTCCCTCTTCCCTTTCATCCTCTGCCAAATTGGCAACCTGTGCGAACCAGGAGGTTAAAGGGGCTGTCTCTCCAAGTTGGGAGATTGATAGTAAAGCAGTTGGAAAGTGAAACCGGAGCACCAGGAGTGGGACTCTTCGTTGAGTTTTAGAAACCTTTCGTATTCACAGTGTGTCCATTCTCTTGGTTTCCCGTACATGTTATAGCTGTAGTAATATTCCCTTCAACCTGGAGAGTTGGGACCCATGGAATGGGTGCCATGCATTACTGCATTAAAGGGTCTGCATTTGCTCACCCAGTCTCACCAATACTCTCAGTCCCAAGTGTCCAGCATCATGCCATATCCAGCTGTCATTGTAGATAAGGTCATTCCAGGTTGCATCAGAGACCCTGAAAGAATTGTAAAGAATTTCCCTTTTTATTTGTTTTGTTTTTGAAATTCCTTTTTAGAGTGGGTTTGAGCTGATTCTCGCTGCCATGTTTATGCCAATCTAGACACACTTGATTCCCTTACGGAGACATATCAATACATAGGTTTTAAGATTCTTACTAGTCAGATCTATTCCTCTGCGGGAAATATGGGGTTGTGAGTCCCTTTCACTGAGGAAGGTGTAGGTCTTGTCTATTCCATAGTTGGTTTTTCGAACGGTACCTGTGCTTATATCAAACTCTGGTTTGATGCATCACCCCACCTCTCCTTCCCCCTTAGGCAGGCATAAGAGTGTTTTCTAAATGTGAGACTCTGTTCTCTTTCCTAACTCAGTTCATGTGTAGCCATGTTTAGAGGATCTTCTTAAGTGATATCTTATGATAAGTTTCTTTTTCTGTGTGACTTATTTCACTTAGAATCATCGTACCTGAATCCACTCATTTTGCTGCTACTGGTCTTATGACATTGATTTCATGGCTGAGGGATATTCCATCGTACGTAAGTTCCACAATTTTTTGAACCATTTTTATATTTCCTGGGAAATTTAAGGTGTACCCAAGTTGAGGTTCTTGTAAGCAGTGCAGCCCTAAATTTGGGGGTGACTCTGTCTTATTGATTTTCAGTTTTCCCAAGGTATATTCCCTAGACTGGAAGTGCCCTTGGCTCTGTAGCTCTGTTGTTTACTTGTTTTAGGGAACACAATGCACTCCTCCAGTGAGGCAGTTGGCAACTTACATCCCGCCCATCAGCACAACAAGGCTCCCTGTTCTCCAGGGCCTGTCTTGCCTTTCTGGTTTTTACACATTTTGTGGATGTCCCTTTGGACCGGTGGGAAGTGATACTTCTTTGTAGTGCAGATTTGCATTGCCCGCTTGCTTGCTTGGCCAAAAAGGGCGTATGCGTTTTCTCCTGAATATATTCAGGAGAAAACGCATACGCCCTTTTTGGCCAAGTGCATCATTGTCGAAGTTGTGCCCCTCTTCCTGTGCTTTACAGGCGATGCCAACGTACCTCTTGAAATCTGTTTCCTGCTATTCTGCCTCGCTTTCGAGTCCGCCTCGTTGCCTTCCCTCAACAGATTTTTGGACGATAGTTGTCCTTTATTACTCTGCCAGTTTGTGAGTTGCTGTGCCCCTGAGCTCCATTTTTCAACTCGTTTTTTGTGAGCTGAACGCAAGTCCAAAATTTTGGTTCAGGACCTATACTGGTTCCCGGTGGGTGGCTGAGACTTTGGTTAATTCTTCTTCCTGCCGGGAAGTTAGAGTGACATGTGCCCATCCAAATGCCTAACAGCTACTCTCTCATTGGTTCTCCCTCTTCCCTTTCATCCTCTGCCAAATTGGCAACCTGTGCGAACCAGGAGGTTAAAGGGGCTGTCTCTCCAAGTTGGGAGATTGATAGTAAAGCAGTTGGAAAGTCAAACCGGAGCACCAGGAGAGGGACTATTCGTTGAGTTTTAGAAACCTTTCGTATTCACAATGTGTCCATTCTCTAAGTTTCCCGTACATATTATAGCTGTAGTAATATTCCCTTCATCCTGGAGAGTTGGGACCCATGGAATGGGTGCCATGCATTACAGCTTTAAAGGGTCTGCATTTGCTCACCCAGTCTCACCAATCCTCTCATTCTCAAGTGTCCAGCCTCATGCCACATCCAGCTGTCATTGTAGATAGGGTCATTCCAGGTTGCATCAGAGACCCTGAAGGAATTGTAAAGAATTTCCCTGTTTCTTTGTTTTGTTTTTGAAAGTCCTTTTTATAGTGGGTTTGAGCTGATTCTCCCTGCCATGTTTATGCCAGTCTAGACACACTTGATTCCCTTACGGAGACATATCAATACATAGGTTTTAAGATTCTTACTAGTCAGAACTATTCCTCTGCGGGAAATATGGGGTTTTGAGTCCCTTTCACTGAGGAAGGTGTAGGTCTTGTCTATTCCATAGTTGGTTTTTGTAACGGTACCTCTGCTTATATCAAACTCTGGTTGATGCATCACCCCACCTCTCCTTCCCCCTTAAGCAGGGATAAGAGTGTTTTCTAAATGTGAGACTCTGTTCTCTTTCCTAACTCAGTTCATGTGTAGCCATGTTTACAGGATCTTCCTAAGTGATATCTTATGATAAGTTTCTTTTTCTGTGTGACTTATTTCACTTAGAATCATCGTACCTGAATCCACTCATTTTGCTGCTACTGGTCTTATGACATTGATTTCATGGCTAAGGGATATTCCATCGTACGTAAGTTCCACAATTTTTTGAACCATTTTTATATTTCCTGGGATATTTAAGGTGTACCCAAGTTGAGGTTCTTGTAAGCAGTGCAGCCCTAAATTTGGGGGTGACTCTGTCTTATTGATTTTCAGTTTTCCCAAGGTAGATTCCCTAGACTGGAAGTGCCCTTGGCTCTGTAGCTCTGTTGTTTACTTGTTTTAGGGAACACAATGCACTCCTCCAGTGAGGCAGTTGGCAACTTACATCCCGCCCATCAGCATAACAAGGCTCCCTGTTCTCCAGGGCCTGTCTTGCCTTTCTGGTTTTTACACATTTTGTGGATGTCCCTTTGGACCGGTGGGAAGTGATACTTCTTTGTTGTGCAGATTTGCATTGCCCACTTGCTTGCTTGGCCAAAAAGGGCGTATGCGTTTTCTCCTGAATATATTCAGGAGAAAACGCATACGCCCTTTTTGGCCAAGTGCATCATTGTCGAAGTTGTGCCCCTCTTCCTGTGCTTTACAGGCGATGCCAACGTACCTCTTGAAATCTGTTTCCTGCTATTCTGCCTCGCTTTTGAGTCCGCCGCGTTGCCTTCCCTCAACAGATTTTTGGACGATAGTTGTCGTTTTTTTCTCTGCCAGTTTGTGAATTGAATGTGCCCCTGAGCTCCATTTTTCTACTCGTTTTTTGTGAGCTGAACGCAAGTCCAAAATTTTGGTTCAGGACCTATACTGGTTCCCGGTGGGTGGCTGGGACTTTGGTTAATTCTTCTTCCTGCCGGGAAATTAGAGTGACATGTGCCCATCCAAATGCCTAACAGCTACTCTCTCATTGGTTCTCCCTCTTCCCTTTCATCCTCTGCCAAATTGGCAACCTGTGCGAACCAGGAGGTTAAAGGGGCTGTCTCTCCAAGTTGGGAGATTGATAGTAAAGCAGTTGGAAAGTCAAACCGGAGCACCAGGAGAGAGACTATTCGTTGAGTTTTAGAAACCTTTCGTTTTCACAGTGTGTCCAGTCTCTAGGTTTCCCGTACATATTATAGCTGTAGTAATATTCCCTTCAACCTGGAGAGTTGGGACCCATGTAATGGGTGCTATGCATTACTGCATTAAAGGGTCTGCATTTGCTCACCCAGTCTCACCAGTACTCTCAGTCCCAAGTGTCCAGCCTCATGCCACATCCAGCTGTCATTGTAGATAGGGTCATTCCAGGTTGCATCAGAGACCCTGAAGGAATTGTAAAGAATTTCCCTGTTTCTTTGTTTTGTTTTTGAAATTCCTTTTTAGAGTGGGTTTGAGCTGATTCAGGCTGCCATGTTTATGCCAGTCTAGACACACTTGATTCCGTTACGGAGACATATCAATACATAGGTTTTAAGATGCTTACTAGTCAGATCTATTCCACTGCGGGAAATATGGGGTTTTGAGTCCCTTTCACTGAGGAAGGTGTAGGTCTTGTCTATCCCATAGTTGGTTTTTGGAACGGTACCTTTGCTTATATCAAACTCTGGTTTGATGCATCACCCCACCTCTCCTTCCCCCTTAAGCAGGCATAAGAGTGTTTTCTAAATGTGAGACTCTGTTCTCTTGCCTAACTCAGTTCATGTGTAGCCATGTTTACAGGATCTTCCTAAGTGATATCTTATGATAAGTTTCTTTTTCTGTGTGACTTATTTCACTTAGAATCATCGTACCTGAATCCACTCATTTTGCTGCTACTGGTCTTATGACATTGATTTCATGGCTAATGGATATTCCATCGTATGTAAGTTCCACAATTTTTTGAACCATTTTTATATTTCCTGGGATATTTAAGGTGTACCCAAGTTGAGGTTCTTGTAAGCAGTGCAGCCCTAAATTTGGGGGTGACACTGTCTTATTGATTTTCAGTTGTCCCAAGGTAGATTCCCTAGACTGGAAGTGCCCTTGGCTCTGTAGCTCTGTTGTTTACTTGTTTTAGGGAACACAATGCACTCCTCCAGTGAGGCAGTTGGCAACTTGCATCCCGCCCATCAGCATAACAAGGCTCCCTGTACTCCAGGGCCTGTCTTGCCTTTCTGGTTTTTACACATTTTGTGGATGTCCCTTTGGACCGTTGGGAAGTGATACTTCTTTGTTGTGCAGATTTGCATTGCCAGCTTGCTTGCTTGGCCAAAAAGGGCGTATGCGTTTTCTCCTGAATATATTCAGGAGAAAACGCATACGCCCTTTTTGGCCAAGTGCATCATTGTCGAAGTTGTGCCCCTCTTCCTGTGCTTTACAGGCGATGCCAACGTACCTCTTGAAATCTGTTTCCTGCTATTCTGCCTCACTTTCGAGTCCGCCTCGTTGCCTTCCCTCAACAGATTTTTGGACGATAGTTGTCCTTTATTACTCTGACAGTTTGTGAGTTGCTGTGCCCCTGAGCTCCATTTTTCAACTCGTTTTTTGTGAGCTGAACGCAAGTCCAAAATTTTGGTTCAGGACCTATACTGGTTCCCGGTGGGTGGCTGGGACTTTGGTTAATTCTTCTTCCTGCCGGGAAATTAGAGTGACATGTGCCCATCCAAATGCCTAACAGCTACTCTCTCATTGGTTCTCCCTCTTCCCTTTCATCCTCTGCCAAATTGGCAACCTGTGCGAACCAGGAGGTTAAAGGGGCTGTCTCTCCAAGTTGGGAGATTGATAGTAAAGCAGTTGGAAAGTCAAACCGGAGCACCAGGAGTGGGACTCTTCGTTGAGTTTTAGAAACATTTCATATTCACAGTGTGTCCATTCTCTTGGTTTCCCGTACATGTTATAGCTGTAGTAATATTCCCTTCAACCTGGAGAGTTGGGACCCATGGAATGGGTGCCATGCATTACTGCATTAAAGGGTCTGCATTTGCTCACCCAGTCTCACCAATACTCTCAGTCCCAAGTGTCCAGCATCATGCCATATCCAGCTGTCATTGTAGATAAGGTCATTCCAGGTTGCATCAGAGACCCTGAAAGAATTGTAAAGAATTTCCCTTTTTATTTGTTTTGTTTTTGAAATTCCATTTTAGAGTGGGTTTGAGCTGATTCTCGCTGCCATGTTTATGCCAATCTAGACACACTTGATTCCCTTATGGAGACATATCAATACATAGGTTTTAAGATTCTTACTAGTCAGATCTATTCCTCTGCGGGAAATATGGGGTTGTGAGTCCCTTTCACTGAGGAAGGTGTAGGTCTTGTCTATTCCATAGTTGGTTTTTGGAACGGTACCTGTGCTTATATCAAACTCTGGTTTGATGCATCACCCCACCTCTCCTTCCCCCTTAGGCAGGCATAAGAGTGTTTTCTAAATGTGAGACTCTGTTCTCTTTCCTAACTCAGTTCATGTGTAGCCATGTTTAGAGGATCTTCTTAAGTGATATCTTATGATAAGTTTCCTTTTCTGTGTGACTTATTTCACTTAGAATCATCGTACCTGAATCCACTCATTTTGCTGCTACTGGTCTTATGACATTGATTTCATGGCTGAGGGATATTCCATCGTACGTAAGTTCCACAATTTTTTGAACCATTTTTATATTTCCTGGGATATTTAAGGTGTACCCAAGTTGAGGTTCTTGTAAGCAGTGCAGCCCTAAATTTGGGGGTGGCTCTGTCTTATTGATTTTCAGTTTTCCCAAGGTAGATTCCCTAGACTGGAAGTGCCCTTGGCTCTGTAGCTCTGTTGTTTACTTGTTTTAGGGAACACAATGCACTCCTCCAGTGAGGCAGTTGGCAACTTACATCCCGCCCATCAGCATAACAAGGCTCCCTGTTCTCCAGGGCCTGTCTTGCCTTTCTGGTTTTTACACATTTTGTGGATGTCCCTTTGGACCGGTGGGAAGTGATACTTCTTTGTTGTGCAGATTTGCATTGCCCGCTTGCTTGCTTGGCCAAAAAGGGCGTATGCGTTTTCTCCTGAATATATTGAGGAGAAAACGCATACGCCCTTTTTGGCCAAGTGCATCATTGTCGAAGCTGTGCCCCTCTTCCTGTGCTTTACAGGCGATGCCAACGTACCTCTTGAAATCTGTTTCCTGCTATTCTGCCTCGCTTTCGAGTCCGCCGCGTTGCCTTCCCTCAACAGATTTTTGGACGATAGTTGTCGTTTTTTTCTCTGCCAGTTTGTGAATTGAATGTGCCCCTGAGCTCCATTTTTCTACTCGTTTTTTGTGAGCTGAACGCAAGTCCAAAATTTTGGTTCAGGACCTATACTGGTTCCCGGTGGGTGGCTGGGACTTTGGTTAATTCTTGTTCCTGCCGGGAAATTAGAGTGACATGTGCCCATCCAAATGCCTAACAGCTACTCTCTCATTGGTTCTCCCTCTTCCCTTTCATCCTCTGCCAAATTGGCAACCTGTGCGAACCAGGAGGTTAAAGGGGCTGTCTCTCCAAGTTGGGAGATTGATAGTAAAGCAGTTGGAAAGTCAAACCGGAGCACCAGGAGAGAGACTATTCGTTGAGTTTTAGAAACCTTTCGTATTCACAGTGTGTCCAGTCTCTAGGTTTCCCGTACATATTATAGCTGTAGTAATATTCCCTTCAACCTGGAGAGTTGGGACCCATGGAATGGGTGCTATGCATTACTGCATTAAAGGGTCTGCATTTGCTCACCCAGTGTCACCAATCCTCTCATTCCCAAGTGTCCAGCCTCATGCCACATCCAGCTGTCATTGTAGATAGGGTCATTCCAGGTTGCATCAGAGACCCTGAAGGAATTGTAAAGAATTTCCCTGTTTCTTTGTTTTGTTTTTGAAAGTCCTTTTTATAGTGGGTTTGAGCTGATTCTCGCTGCCATGTTTATGCCAGTCTAGACACACTTGATTCCGTTACGGAGACATATCAATACATAGGTTTTAAGATTCTTACTACTCAGATCTATTCCTCTGCGGGAAATATGGGGTTTTGAGTCCCTTTCACTGAGGAAGGTGTAGGTCTTGTCTATTCCATAGTTGGTTTTTGGAACGTTACCTCTGCTTATATCAAACTCTGGTTGATGCATCACCCCACCTCTCCTTCCCCCTTAAGCAGGGATAAGAGTGTTTTCTAAATGTGAGACTCTGTTCTCTTTCCTAACTCAGTTCATGTGTAGCCATGTTTACAGGATCTTCCTAAGTGATATCTTATGATAAGTTTCTTTTTCTGTGTGACTTATTTCACTTAGAATCATCGTACCTGAATCCACTCATTTTGCTGCTACTGGTCTTATGACATTGATTTCATGGCTGAGGGATACTCCATCGTACGTAAGTTCCACAATTTTTTAAACCACTTTTATATTTCCTGGGAAATTTAAGGTGTACCCAAGTTGAGGTTCTTGTAAGCAGTGCAGCCCTAAATTTTGGGGTGGCTCTGTCTTAGTGATTTTCAGTTTTCCCAAGGTAGATTCCCTAGACTGGAAGTGCCCTTGGCTCTGTAGCTCTGTTGTTTACTTGTTTTAGGGAACACAATGCACTCCTCCAGTGAGGCAGTTGTCAACTTACATCCCGCCCATCAGCATAACAAGGCTCCCTGTTCTCCAGGGCCTGTCTTGCCTTTCTGGTTTTTACACATTTTGTGGATGTCCCTTTGGACCGGTGGGAAGTGATACTTCTTTGTAGTGCAGATTTGCATTGCCCGCTTGCTTGCTTGGCCAAAAAGGGCGTATGCGTTTTCTCCTGAATATATTCAGGAGAAAACGCATACGCCCTTTTTGGCCAAGTGCATCATTGTCGAAGTTGTGCCCCTCTTCCTGTGCTTTACAGGCGATTCCAACGTACCTCTTGAAATCTGTTTCCTGCTATTCTGCCTCGCTTTCGAGTCCGCCTCGTTGCCTTCCCTCAACAGATTTTTGGACGACAGTTGTCGTTTATTACTCTGCCAGTTTGTGAATTGAATGTGCCCCGGAGCTGCATTATTCAACTCGTTTTTTGTGAGCTGAACGCAAGTCCAAAATTTTGGTTCAGGACCTATACTGGTTCCCGGTGGGTGGCTGAGACTTTTGTTAATTCTTGTTCCTGCCGGGAAATTAGAGTGACATGTGCCCATCCAAATGCCTAACAGCTACTCTCTCATTGGTTCTCCCTCTTCCCTTTCATCCTCTGCCAAATTGGCAACCTGTGCGAACCAGGAGGTTAAAGGGGCTGTCTCTCCAAGTTGGGAGATTGATAGTAAAGCAGTTGGAAAGTCAAACCGGAGCACCAGGAGAGGGACTATTCGTTGAGTTTTAGAAACCTTTCGTATTCACAGTGTGTCCAGTCTCTAGGTTTCCCGTACATATTATAGCTGTAGTAATATTCCCTTCAACCTGGAGAGTTGGGACCCATGTAATGGGTGCTATGCATTACTGCATTAAAGGGTCTGCATTTGCTCACCCAGTCTCACCAATACTCTCAGTCCCAAGTGTCCAGCCTCATGCCACATCCAGCTGTCATTGTAGATAGGGTCATTCCAGGTTGCATCAGAGACCCTGAAGGAATTGTAAAGAATTTCCCTGTTTCTTTGTTTTGTTTTTGAAATTCCTTTTTAGAGTGGGTTTGAGCTGATTCTCGCTGCCATGTTTATGCCAGTCTAGACACACTTGATTCCCTTACGGAGACATATCAATACATAGGTTTTAAGATTTTTACTAGTCAGATCTATTCCTCTGCGGGAAATATGGGGTTTTGAGTCCCTTTCACTGAGGAAGGTGTAGGTCTTGTCTATTCCATAGTTGGTTTTTGGAACGGTACCTCTGCTTATATCAAACTCTGGTTGATGCATCACCCCACCTCTCCTTCCCCCTTAAGCAGGGATAAGAGTGTTTTCTAAATGTGAGACTCTGTTCCCTTTCCTAACTCAGTTCATGTGTAGCCATGTTTACAGGATCTTCCTAAGTGATATCTTATGATAAGTTTCTTTTTCTGTGTGACTTATTTCACTTAGAATCATCGTACCTGAATCCACTCATTTTGCTGCTACTGGTCTTATGACATTGATTTCATGGCTAAGGGATATTCCATCGTACGTAAGTTCCACAATTTTTTGAACCATTTTTATATTTCCTGGGATATTTAAGGTGTAACCAAGTTGAGGTTCTTGTAAGCAGTGCAGCCCTAAATTTGGGGGTGACTCTGTCTTATTGATTTTCAGTTTTCCCAAGGTAGATTCCCTAGACTGGAAGTGCCCTTGGCTCTGTAGCTCTGTTGTTTACTTGTTTTAGGGAACACAATGCACTCCTCCAGTGAGGCAGTTGGCAACTTACATCCCGCCCATCAGCATAACAAGGCTCCCTGTTCTCCAGGGCCTGTCTTGCCTTTCTGGTTTTTACACATTTTGTGGATGTCCCTTTGGACCGGTGGGAAGTGATACTTCTTTGTTGTGCAGATTTGCATTGCCCACTTGCTTGCTTGGCCAAAAAGGGCGTATGCGTTTTCTCCTGAATATATTCAGGAGAAAACGCATACGCCCTTTTTGGCCAAGTGCATCATTGTCGAAGTTGTGCCCCTCTTCCTGTGCTTTACAGGCGATGCCAACGTACCTCTTGAAATCTGTTTCCTGCTATTCTGCCTCGCTTTCGAGTCCGCCTCGTTGCCTTCCCTGAACAGATTTTTGGACGATAGTTGTCGTTTTTTTCTCTGCCAGTTTGTGAATTGAATGTGCCCCTGAGCTCCATTTTTCTACTCGTTTTTTGTGAGCTGAACGCAAGTCCAAAATTTTGGTTCAGGACCTATACTGGTTCCCGGTGGGTGGCTGGGACTTTGGTTAATTCTTCTTCCTGCCGGGAAATTAGAGTGACATGTGCCCATCCAAATGCCTAACAGCTACTCTCTCATTGGTTCTCCCTCTTCCCTTTCATCCTCTGCCAAATTGGCAACCTGTGCGAACCAGGAGGTTAAAGGGGCTGTCTCTCCAAGTTGGGAGATTGATAGTAAAGCAGTTGGAAAGTCAAACCGGAGCACCAGGAGAGAGACTATTCGTTGAGTTTTAGAAACCTTTCGTATTCACAGTGTGTCCAGTCTCTAGGTTTCCCGTACATATTATAGCTGTAGTAATATTCCCTTCAACCTGGAGAGTTGGGACCCATGTAATGGGTGCTATGCATTACTGCATTAAAGGGTCTGCATTTGCTCACCCAGTCTCACCAGTACTCTCAGTCCCAAGTGTCCAGCCTCATGCCACATCCAGCTGTCATTGTAGATAGGGTCATTCCAGGTTGCATCAGAGACCCTGAAGGAATTGTAAAGAATTTCCCTGTTTCTTTGTTTTGTTTTTGAAATTACTTTTTAGAGTGGGTTTGAGCTGATTCAGGCTGCCATGTTTATGCCAGTCTAGACACACTTGATTCCCTTACGGAGACATATCAATACATAGGTTTTAAGATGCTTACTAGTCAGATCTATTCCTCTGCGGGAAATATGGGGTTTTGAGTCCCTTTCACTGAGGAAGGTGTAGGTCTTGTCTATTCCATAGTTGGTTTTTGGAACGGTACCTGTGCTTATATCAAACTCTGGTTTGATGCATCACCCCACCTCTCCTTCCCCCTTAAGCAGGCATAAGAGTGTTTTCTAAATGTGAGACTCTGTTCTCTTGCCTAACTCAGTTCATGTGTAGCCATGTTTACAGGATCTTCCTAAGTGATATCTTATGATAAGTTTCTTTTTCTGTGTGACTTATTTCACTTAGAATCATCGTACCTGAATCCACTCATTTTGCTGCTACTGGTCTTATGACATTGATTTCATGGCTAAGGGATATTCCATCGTATGTAAGTTCCACAATTTTTTGAACCATTTTTATATTTCCTGGGATATTTAAGGTGTACCCAAGTTGAGGTTCTTGTAAGCAGTGCAGCCCTAAATTTGGGGGTGACACTGTCTTATTGATTTTCAGTTTTCCCAAGGTATATTCCCTAGACTGGAAGTGCCCTTGGCTCTGTAGCTCTGTTGTTTACTTGTTTTAGGGAACACAATGCACTCCTCCAGTGAGGCAGTTGGCAACTTACATCCCGCCCATCAGCATAACAAGGCTCCCTGTTCTCCAGGGCCTGTCTTGCCTTTCTGGTTTTTACACATTTTGTGGATGTCCCTTTGGACCGTTGGGAAGTGATACTTCTTTGTTGTGCAGATTTGCATTGCCCGCTTGCTTGCTTGGCCAAAAAGGGCGTATGCGTTTTCTCCTGAATATATTCAGGAGAAAACGCATACGCCCTTTTTGGCCAAGTGCATCATTGTCGAATTTGTGCCCCTCTTCCTCTGCTTTACAGGTGATGCCAACGTACCTCTTGAAATCTGTTTCCTGCTATTCTGCCTCACTTTCGAGTCCGCCTCATTGCCTTCCCTCAACAGATTTTTGGATGATAGTTGTCGTTTTATTCTCTGCCAGTTTGTGAATTGAATGTGTCCCTGAGCTCCATTTTTCTACTCGTTTTTTGTGAGCTGAACGCAAGTCCAAAATTTTGGTTCAGGACCTATACTGGTTCCCGGTGGGTGGCTGGGACTTTGGTTAATTCTTCTTCCTGCCGGGAAATTAGAGTGACATGTGCCCATCCAAATGCCTAACAGCTACTCTCTCATTGGTTCTCCCTCTTCCCTTTCATCCTCTGCCAAATTGGCAACCTGTGCGAACCAGGAGGTTAAAGGGGCTGTCTCTCCAAGTTGGGAGATTGATAGTAAAGCAGTTGGAAAGTCAAACCGGAGCACCAGGAGTGGGACTCTTCGTTGAGTTTTAGAAACCTTTCGTATTCACAGTGTGTCCATTCTCTTGGTTTCCCGTACATGTTATAGCTGTAGTAATATTCCCTTCAACCTGGGGAGTTGGGACCCATGGAATGGGTGCCATGCATTACTGCATTAAAGGGTCTGCATTTGCTCACCCAGTCTCACCAATACTCTCAGTCCCAAGTGTCCAGCATCATGCCATATCCAGCTGTCATTGTAGATAAGGTCATTCCAGGTTGCATCAGAGACCCTGAAAGAATTGTAAAGAATTTCCCTTTTTATTTGTTTTGTTTTTGAAATTCCTTTTTAGAGTGGGTTTGAGCTGATTCTCGCTTCCATGTTTATGCCAATCTAGACACACTTGATTCCCTTACGGAGACATATCAATACATAGGTTTTAAGATTCTTGCTAGTCAGATCTATTCCTCTGCGGGAAATATGGGGTTGTGAGTCCCTTTCACTGAGGAAGGTGTAGGTCTTGTCTATTCCATAGTTGGTTTTTGGAACGGTACCTGTGCTTATATCAAACTCTGGTTTGATGCATCACCCCACCACTCCTTCCACCTTAGGCAGGCATAAGAGTGTTTTCTAAATGTGAGACTCTGTTCTCTTTCCTAACTCAGTTCATGTGTAGCCATGTTTAGAGGATCTTCTTAAGTGATATCTTATGATAAGTTTCTTTTTCTGTGTGACTTATTTCACTTACAATCATCGTACCTGAATCCACTCATTTTGCTGCTACTGGTCTTATGACATTGATTTCATGGCTAAGGGATATTCCATCGTATGTAAGTTCCACAATTTTTTGAACCATTTTTATATTTCCTGGGATATTTAAGGTGTACCCAAGTTGAGGATCTTGTAAGCAGTGCAGCCCTAAATTTGGGGGTGACACTGTCTTATTGATTTTCAGTTGTCCCAAGGTAGATTCCCTAGACTGGAAGTGCCCTTGGCTCTGTAGCTCTGTTGTTTACTTGTTTTAGGGAACACAATGCACTCCTCCAGTGAGGCAGTTGGCAACTTGCATCCCGCCCATCAGCATAACAAGGCTCCCTGTACTCCAGGGCCTGTCTTGCCTTTCTGGTTTTTACACATTTTGTGGATGTCCCTTTGGACCGTTGGGAAGTGATACTTCTTTGTTGTGCAGATTTGCATTGCCCGCTTGCTTGCTTGGCCAAAAAGGGCGTATGCGTTTTCTCCTGAATATATTCAGGAGAAAACGCATACGCCCTTTTTGGCCAAGTGCATCATTGTCGAAGTTGTGCCCCTCTTCCTCTGCTTTACAGGTGATGCCAACGTACCTCTTGAAATCTGTTTCCTGCTATTCTGCCTCACTTTCGAGTCCGCCTCATTGCCTTCCCTCAACAGATTCTTGGATGATAGTTGTCGTTTTATTCTCTGCCAGTTTGTGAATTGAATGTGTCCCTGAGCTCCATTTTTCTACTCGTTTTTTGTGAGCTGAACGCAAGTCCAAAATTTTGGTTCAGGACCTATACTGGTTCCCGGTGGGTGGCTGGGACTTTGGTTAATTCTTCTTCCTGCCGGGAAATTAGAGTGACATGTGCCCATCCAAATGCCTAACAGCTACTCTCTCATTGGTTCTCCCTCTTCCCTTTCATCCTCTGCCAAATTGGCAACCTGTGCGAACCAGGAGGTTAAAGGGGCTGTCTCTCCAAGTTGGGAGATTGATAGTAAAGCAGTTGGAAAGTCAAACCGGAGCACCAGGAGTGGGACTCTTCGTTGAGTTTTAGAAACCTTTCGTATTCACAGTGTGTCCATTCTCTTGGTTTCCCGTACATGTTATAGCTGTAGTAATATTCCCTTCAACCTGGGGAGTTGGGACCCATGGAATGGGTGCCATGCATTACTGCATTAAAGGGTCTGCATTTGCTCACCCAGTCTCACCAATACTCTCAGTCCCAAGTGTCCAGCATCATGCCATATCCAGCTGTCATTGTAGATAAGGTCATTCCAGGTTGCATCAGAGACCCTGAAAGAATTGTAAAGAATTTCCCTTTTTATTTGTTTTGTTTTTGAAATTCCTTTTTAGAGTGGGTTTGAGCTGATTCTCGCTTCCATGTTTATGCCAATCTAGACACACTTGATTCCCTTACGGAGACATATCAATACATAGGTTTTAAGATTCTTACTAGTCAGATCTATTCCTCTGCGGGAAATATGGGGTTGTGAGTCCCTTTCACTGAGGAAGGTGTAGGTCTTGTCTATTCCATAGTTGGTTTTTGGAACGGTACCTGTGCTTATATCAAACTCTGGTTTGATGCATCACCCCACCACTCCTTCCCCCTTAGGCAGGCATAAGAGTGTTTTCTAAATGTGAGACTCTGTTCTCTTTCCTAACTCAGTTCATGTGTAGCCATGTTTAGAGGATCTTCTTAAGTGATATCTTATGATAAGTTTCTTTTTCTGTGTGACTTATTTCACTTACAATCATCGTACCTGAATCCACTCATTTTGCTGCTACTGGTCTTATGACATTGATTTCATGGCTGAGGGATATTCCATCGTACGTAAGTTCCACAATTTTTTGAACCATTTTTATATTTCCTGGGAAATTTAAGGTGTACCCAAGTTGAGGTTCCTGTAAGCAGTGCAGCCCTAAATTTGGGGGTGACTCTGTCTTATTGATTTTCAGTTTTCCCAAGGTATATTCCCTAGACTGGAAGTGCCCTTGGCTCTGTAGCTCTGTTGTTTACTTGTTTTAGGGAACACAATGCACTCCTCCAGTGAGGCAGTTGGCAACTTACATCCCGCCCATCAGCACAACAAGGCTCCCTGTTCTCCAGGGCCTGTCTTGCCTTTCTGGTTTTTACACATTTTGTGGATGTCCCTTTGGACCGGTGGGAAGTGATACTTCTTTGTAGTGCAGATTTGCATTGCCCGCTTGCTTGCTTGGCCAAAAAGGGCGTATGCGTTTTCTCCTGAATATATTCAGGAGAAAACGCATACGCCCTTTTTGGCCAAGTGCATCATTGTCGAAGTTGTGCCCCTCTTCCTGTGCTTTACAGGCGATGCCAACGTACCTCTTGAAATCTGTTTCCTGCTATTCTGCCTCGCTTTCGAGTCCGCCTCGTTGCCTTCCCTCAACAGATTTTTGGACGATAGTTGTCCTTTATTACTCTGCCAGTTTGTGAGTTGCTGTGCCCCTGAGCTCCATTTTTCAACTCGTTTTTTGTGAGCTGAACGCAAGTCCAAAATTTTGGTTCAGGACCTATACTGGTTCCCGGTGGGTGGCTGAGACTTTGGTTAATTCTTCTTCCTGCCGGGAAGTTAGAGTGACATGTGCCCATCCAAATGCCTAACAGCTACTCTCTCATTGGTTCTCCCTCTTCCCTTTCATCCTCTGCCAAATTGGCAACCTGTGCGAACCAGGAGGTTAAAGGGGCTGTCTCTCCAAGTTGGGAGATTGATAGTAAAGCAGTTGGAAAGTCAAACCGGAGCACCAGGAGAGGGACTATTCGTTGAGTTTTAGAAACCTTTCGTATTCACAATGTGTCCATTCTCTAAGTTTCCCGTACATATTATAGCTGTAGTAATATTCCCTTCAACCTGGAGAGTTGGGACCCATGGAATGGGAGCCATGCATTACAGCTTTAAAGGGTCTGCATTTGCTCACCCAGTCTCACCAATCCTCTCATTCCCAAGTGTCCAGCCTCATGCCACATCCAGCTGTCATTGTAGATAGGGTCATTCCAGGTTGCATCAGAGACCCTGAAGGAATTGTAAAGAATTTCCCTGTTTCTTTGTTTTGTTTTTGAAAGTCCTTTTTATAGTGGGTTTGAGCTGATTCTCCCTGCCATGTTTATGCCAGTCTAGACACACTTGATTCCCTTACGGAGACATATCAATACATAGGTTTTCAGATTCTTACTAGTCAGAACTATTCCTCTGCGGGAAATATGGGGTTTTGAGTCCCTTTCACTGAGGAAGGTGTAGGTCTTGTCTATTCCATAGTTGGTTTTTGGAACGGTACCTCTGCTTATATCAAACTCTGGTTGATGCATCACCCCACCTCTCCTTCCCCCTTAAGCAGGGATAAGAGTGTTTTCTAAATGTGAGACTCTGTTCCCTTTCCTAACTCAGTTCATGTGTAGCCATGTTTACAGGATCTTCCTAAGTGATATCTTATGATAAGTTTCTTTTTCTGTGTGACTTATTTCACTTAGAATCATCGTACCTGAATCCACTCATTTTGCTGCTACTGGTCTTATGACATTGATTTCATGGCTAAGGGATATTCCATCGTACGTAAGTTCCACAATTTTTTGAACCATTTTTATATTTCCTGGGATATTTAAGGTGTAACCAAGTTGAGGTTCTTGTAAGCAGTGCAGCCCTAAATTTGGGGGTGACTCTGTCTTATTGATTTTCAGTTTTCCCAAGGTAGATTCCCTAGACTGGAAGTGCCCTTGGCTCTGTAGCTCTGTTGTTTACTTGTTTTAGGGAACACAATGCACTCCTCCAGTGAGGCAGTTGGCAACTTGCATCCCGCCCATCAGCATAACAAGGCTCCCTGTACTCCAGGGCCTGTCTTGCCTTTCTGGTTTTTACACATTTTGTGGATGTCCCTTTGGACCGTTGGGAAGTGATACTTCTTTGTTGTGCAGATTTGCATTGCCCGCTTGCTTGCTTGGCCAAAAAGGGCGTATGCGTTTTCTCCTGAATATATTCAGGAGAAAACGCATACGCCCTTTTTGGCCAAGTGCATCATTGTCGAAGTTGTGCCCCTCTTCCTCTGCTTTACAGGTGATGCCAACGTACCTCTTGAAATCTGTTTCCTGCTATTCTGCCTCACTTTCGAGTCCGCCTCATTGCCTTCCCTCAACAGATTCTTGGATGATAGTTGTCGTTTTATTCTCTGCCAGTTTGTGAATTGAATGTGTCCCTGAGCTCCATTTTTCTACTCGTTTTTTGTGAGCTGAACGCAAGTCCAAAATTTTGGTTCAGGACCTATACTGGTTCCCGGTGGGTGGCTGGGACTTTGGTTAATTCTTCTTCCTGCCGGGAAATTAGAGTGACATGTGCCCATCCAAATGCCTAACAGCTACTCTCTCATTGGTTCTCCCTCTTCCCTTTCATCCTCTGCCAAATTGGCAACCTGTGCGAACCAGGAGGTTAAAGGGGCTGTCTCTCCAAGTTGGGAGATTGATAGTAAAGCAGTTGGAAAGTCAAACCGGAGCACCAGGAGTGGGACTCTTCGTTGAGTTTTAGAAACCTTTCGTATTCACAGTGTGTCCATTCTCTTGGTTTCCCGTACATGTTATAGCTGTAGTAATATTCCCTTCAACCTGGGGAGTTGGGACCCATGGAATGGGTGCCATGCATTACTGCATTAAAGGGTCTGCATTTGCTCACCCAGTCTCACCAATACTCTCAGTCCCAAGTGTCCAGCATCATGCCATATCCAGCTGTCATTGTAGATAAGGTCATTCCAGGTTGCATCAGAGACCCTGAAAGAATTGTAAAGAATTTCCCTTTTTATTTGTTTTGTTTTTGAAATTCCTTTTTAGAGTGGGTTTGAGCTGATTCTCGCTTCCATGTTTATGCCAATCTAGACACACTTGATTCCCTTACGGAGACATATCAATACATAGGTTTTAAGATTCTTACTAGTCAGATCTATTCCTCTGCGGGAAATATGGGGTTGTGAGTCCCTTTCACTGAGGAAGGTGTAGGTCTTGTCTATTCCATAGTTGGTTTTTGGAACGGTACCTGTGCTTATATCAAACTCTGGTTTGATGCATCACCCCACCACTCCTTCCCCCTTAGGCAGGCATAAGAGTGTTTTCTAAATGTGAGACTCTGTTCTCTTTCCTAACTCAGTTCATGTGTAGCCATGTTTAGAGGATCTTCTTAAGTGATATCTTATGATAAGTTTCTTTTTCTGTGTGACTTATTTCACTTACAATCATCGTACCTGAATCCACTCATTTTGCTGCTACTGGTCTTATGACATTGATTTCATGGCTGAGGGATATTCCATCGTACGTAAGTTCCACAATTTTTTGAACCATTTTTATATTTCCTGGGAAATTAAAGGTGTACCCAAGTTGAGGTTCCTGTAAGCAGTGCAGCCCTAAATTTGGGGGTGACTCTGTCTTATTGATTTTCAGTTTTCCCAAGGTATATTCCCTAGACTGGAAGTGCCCTTGGCTCTGTAGCTCTGTTGTTTACTTGTTTTAGGGAACACAATGCACTCCTCCAGTGAGGCAGTTGGCAACTTACATCCCGCCCATCAGCACAACAAGGCTCCCTGTTCTCCAGGGCCTGTCTTGCCTTTCTGGTTTTTACACATTTTGTGGATGTCCCTTTGGACCGGTGGGAAGTGATACTTCTTTGTAGTGCAGATTTGCATTGCCCGCTTGCTTGCTTGGCCAAAAAGGGCGTATGCGTTTTCTCCTGAATATATTCAGGAGAAAACGCATACGCCCTTTTTGGCCAAGTGCATCATTGTCGAAGTTGTGCCCCTCTTCCTGTGCTTTACAGGCGATGCCAACGTACCTCTTGAAATCTGTTTCCTGCTATTCTGCCTCGCTTTCGAGTCCGCCTCGTTGCCTTCCCTCAACAGATTTTTGGACGATAGTTGTCCTTTATTACTCTGCCAGTTTGTGAGTTGCTGTGCCCCTGAGCTCCATTTTTCAACTCGTTTTTTGTGAGCTGAACGCAAGTCCAAAATTTTGGTTCAGGACCTATACTGGTTCCCGGTGGGTGGCTGAGACTTTGGTTAATTCTTCTTCCTGCCGGGAAGTTAGAGTGACATGTGCCCATCCAAATGCCTAACAGCTACTCTCTCATTGGTTCTCCCTCTTCCCTTTCATCCTCTGCCAAATTGGCAACCTGTGCGAACCAGGAGGTTAAAGGGGCTGTCTCTCCAAGTTGGGAGATTGATAGTAAAGCAGTTGGAAAGTCAAACCGGAGCACCAGGAGAGGGACTATTCGTTGAGTTTTAGAAACCTTTCGTATTCACAATGTGTCCATTCTCTAAGTTTCCCGTACATATTATAGCTGTAGTAATATTCCCTTCAACCTGGAGAGTTGGGACCCATGGAATGGGAGCCATGCATTACAGCTTTAAAGGGTCTGCATTTGCTCACCCAGTCTCACCAATCCTCTCATTCCCAAGTGTCCAGCCTCATGACACATCCAGCTGTCATTGTAGATAGGGTCATTCCAGGTTGCATCAGAGACCCTGAAGGAATTGTAAAGAATTTCCCTGTTTCTTTGTTTTGTTTTTGAAAGTCCTTTTTATAGTGGGTTTGAGCTGATTCTCCCTGCCATGTTTATGCCAGTCTAGACACACTTGATTCCCTTACGGAGACATATCAATACATAGGTTTTCAGATTCTTACTAGTCAGAACTATTCCTCTGCGGGAAATATGGGGTTTTGAGTCCCTTTCACTGAGGAAGGTGTAGGTCTTGTCTATTCCATAGTTGGTTTTTGGAACGGTACCTCTGCTTATATCAAACTCTGGTTGATGCATCACCCCACCTCTCCTTCCCCCTTAAGCAGGGATAAGAGTGTTTTCTAAATGTGAGACTCTGTTCCCTTTCCTAACTCAGTTCATGTGTAGCCATGTTTACAGGATCTTCCTAAGTGATATCTTATGATAAGTTTCTTTTTCTGTGTGACTTATTTCACTTAGAATCATCGTACCTGAATCCACTCATTTTGCTGCTACTGGTCTTATGACATTGATTTCATGGCTAAGGGATATTCCATCGTACGTAAGTTCCACAATTTTTTGAACCATTTTTATATTTCCTGGGATATTTAAGGTGTAACCAAGTTGAGGTTCTTGTAAGCAGTGCAGCCCTAAATTTGGGGGTGACTCTGTCTTATTGATTTTCAGTTTTCCCAAGGTAGATTCCCTAGACTGGAAGTGCCCTTGGCTCTGTAGCTCTGTTGTTTACTTGTTTTAGGGAACACAATGCACTCCTCCAGTGAGGCAGTTGGCAACTTACATCCCGCCCATCAGCATAACAAGGCTCCCTGTTCTCCAGGGCCTGTCTTGCCTTTCTGGTTTTTACACATTTTGTGGATGTCCCTTTGGACCGGTGGGAAGTGATACTTCTTTGTTGTGCAGATTTGCATTGCCCACTTGCTTGCTTGGCCAAAAAGGGCGTATGCGTTTTCTCCTGAATATATTCAGGAGAAAACGCATACGCCCTTTTTGGCCAAGTGCATCATTGTCGAAGTTGTGCCCCTCTTCCTGTGCTTTACAGGCGATGCCAACGTACCTCTTGAAATCTGTTTCCTGCTATTCTGCCTCGCTTTCGAGTCCGCCGCGTTGCCTTCCCTCAACAGATTTTTGGACGATAGTTGTCGTTTTTTTCTCTGCCAGTTTGTGAATTGAATGTGCCCCTGAGCTCCATTTTTCTACTCGTTTTTTGTGAGCTGAACGCAAGTCCAAAATTTTGGTTCAGGACCTATACTGGTTCCCGGTGGGTGGCTGGGACTTTGGTTAATTCTTCTTCCTGCCGGGAAATTAGAGTGACATGTGCCCATCCAAATGCCTAACAGCTACTCTCTCATTGGTTCTCCCTCTTCCCTTTCATCCTCTGCCAAATTGGCAACCTGTGCGAACCAGGAGGTTAAAGGGGCTGTCTCTCCAAGTTGGGAGATTGATAGTAAAGCAGTTGGAAAGTCAAACCGGAGCACCAGGAGAGAGACTATTCGTTGAGTTTTAGAAACCTTTCGTATTCACAGTGTGTCCAGTCTCTAGGTTTCCCGTACATATTATAGCTGTAGTAATATTCCCTTCAACCTGGAGAGTTGGGACCCATATAATGGGTGCTATGCATTACTGCATTAAAGGGTCTGCATTTGCTCACCCAGTCTCACCAGTACTCTCAGTCCCAAGTGTCCAGCCTCATGCCACATCCAGCTGTCATTGTAGATAGGGTCATTCCAGGTTGCATCAGAGACCCTGAAGGAATTGTAAAGAATTTCCCTGTTTCTTTGTTTTGTTTTTGAAATTCCTTTTTAGAGTGGGTTTGAGCTGATTCAGGCTGCCATGTTTATGCCAGTCTAGACACACTTGATTCCGTTACGGAGACATATCAATACATAGGTTTTAAGATGCTTACTAGTCAGATCTATTCCTCTGCGGGAAATATGGGGTTTTGAGTCCCTTTCACTGAGGAAGGTGTAGGTCTTGTCTATTCCATAGTTGGTTTTTGGAACGGTACCTGTGCTTATATCAAACTCTGGTTTGATGCATCACCCCACCTCTCCTTCCCCCTTAAGCAGGCATAAGAGTGTTTTCTAAATGTGAGACTCTGTTCTCTTGCCTAACTCAGTTCATGTGTAGCCATGTTTACAGGATCTTCCTAAGTGATATCTTATGATAAGTTTCTTTTTCTGTGTGACTTATTTCACTTAGAATCATCGTACCTGAATCCACTCATTTTGCTGCTACTGGTCTTATGACATTGATTTCATGGCTAAGGGATATTCCATCGTATGTAAGTTCCACAATTTTTTGAACCATTTTTATATTTCCTGGGATATTTAAGGTGTACCCAAGTTGAGGTTCTTGTAAGCAGTGCAGCCCTAAATTTGGGGGTGACACTGTCTTATTGATTTTCAGTTGTCCCAAGGTAGATTCCCTAGACTGGAAGTGCCCTTGGCTCTGTAGCTCTGTTGTTTACTTGTTTTAGGGAACACAATGCACTCCTCCAGTGAGGCAGTTGGCAACTTGCATCCCGCCCATCAGCATAACAAGGCTCCCTGTACTCCAGGGCCTGTCTTGCCTTTCTGGTTTTTACACATTTTGTGGATGTCCCTTTGGACCGTTGGGAAGTGATACTTCTTTGTTGTGCAGATTTGCATTGCCAGCTTGCTTGCTTGGCCAAAAAGGGCGTATGCGTTTTCTCCTGAATATATTCAGGAGAAAACGCATACGCCCTTTTTGGCCAAGTGCATCATTGTCGAAGTTGTGCCCCTCTTCCTGTGCTTTACAGGTGATGCCAACGTACCTCTTGAAATCTGTTTCCTGCTATTCTGCCTCACTTTCGAGTCCGCCTCATTGCCTTCCCTCAACAGATTTTTGGATGATAGTTGTCGTTTTATTCTCTGCCAGTTTGTGAATTGAATGTGTCCCTGAGCTCCATTTTTCTACTCGTTTTTTGTGAGCTGAACGCAAGTCCAAAATTTTGGTTCAGGACCTATACTGGTTCCTGGTGGGTGGCTGGGACTTTGGTTAATTCTTCTTCCTGCCAGGAAATTAGAGTGACATGTGCCCATCCAAATGCCTAACAGCTACTCTCTCATTGGTTCTCCCTCTTCCCTTTCATCCTCTGCCAAATTGGCAACCTGTGCGAACCAGGAGGTTAAAGGGGCTGTCTCTCCAAGTTGGGAGATTGATAGTAAAGCAGTTGGAAAGTCAAACCGGAGCACCAGGAGAGGGACTATTCGTTGAGTTTTAGAAACCTTTCGTATTCACAGTGTGTCCATTCTCTTGGTTTCCCGTACATGTTATAGCTGTAGTAATATTCCCTTCAACCTGGAGAGTTGGGACGCATGGAATGGGTGCCATGCATTACTGCATTAAAGGGTCTGCATTTGCTCACCCAGTCTCACCAATACTCTCAGTCCCAAGTGTCCAGCATCATGCCATATCCAGCTGTCATTGTAGATAAGGTCATTCCAGGTTGCATCAGAGACCCTGAAAGAATTGTAAAGAAGTTCCCTTTTTATTTGTTTTGTTTTTGAAATTCCTTTTTAGAGTGGGTTTGAGCTGATTCTCGCTGCCATGTTTATGCCAATCTAGACACACTTGATTCCCTTACGGAGACATATCAATACATAGGTTTTAAGATTCTTACTAGTCAGATCTATTCCTCTGCGGGAAATATGGGGTTGTGAGTCCCTTTCACTGAGGAAGGTGTAGGTCTTGTCTATTCCATAGTTGGTTTTTGGAACGGTACCTGTGCTTATATCAAACTCTGGTTTGATGCATCACCCCACCTCTCCTTCCCCCTTAGGCAGGCATAAGAGTGTTTTCTAAATGTGAGACTCTGTTCTCTTTCCTAACTCAGTTCATGTGTAGCCATGTTTAGAGGATCTTCTTAAGTGATATCTTATGATAAGTTTCTTTTTCTGTGTGACTTATTTCACTTAGAATCATCGTACCTGAATCCACTCATTTTGCTGCTACTGGTCTTATGACATTGATTTCATGGCTGAGGGATATTCCATCGTACGTAAGTTCCACAATTTTTTGAACCATTTTTATATTTCCTGGGAAATTTAAGGTGTACCCAAGTTGAGGTTCTTGTAAGCAGTGCAGCCCTAAATTTGGGGGTGGCTCTGTCTTATTGATTTTCAGTTTTCCCAAGGTATATTCCCTAGACTGGAAGTGCCCTTGGCTCTGTAGCTCTGTTGTTTACTTGTTTTAGGGAACACAATGCACTCCTCCAGTGAGGCAGTTGGCAACTTACATCCCGCCCATCAGCATAACAAGGCTCCCTGTTCTCCAGGGCCTGTCTTGCCTTTCTGGTTTTTACACATTTTGTGGATGTCCCTTTGGACCGGTGGGAAGTGATACTTCTTTGTAGTGCAGATTTGCATTGCCCGCTTGCTTGCTTGGCCAAAAAGGGCGTATGCGTTTTCTCCTGAATATATTCAGGAGAAAACGCATACGCCCTTTTTGGCCAAGTGCATCATTGTCGAAGTTGTGCCCCTCTTCCTGTGCTTTACAGGCGATGCCAACGTACCTCTTGAAATCTGTTTCCTGCTATTCTGCCTCGCTTTCGAGTCCGCCTCGTTGCCTTCCCTCAACAGATTTTTGGACGATAGTTGTCCTTTATTACTCTGCCAGTTTGTGAGTTGCTGTGCCCCTGAGCTCCATTTTTCAACTCGTTTTTTGTGAGCTGAACGCAAGTCCAAAATTTTGGTTCAGGACCTATACTGGTTCCCGGTGGGTGGCTGAGACTTTGGTTAATTCTTCTTCCTGCCGGGAAGTTAGAGTGACATGTGCCCATCCAAATGCCTAACAGCTACTCTCTCATTGGTTCTCCCTCTTCCCTTTCATCCTCTGCCAAATTGGCAACCTGTGCGAACCAGGAGGTTAAAGGGGCTGTCTCTCCAAGTTGGGAGATTGATAGTAAAGCAGTTGGAAAGTCAAACCGGAGCACCAGGAGAGGGACTATTCGTTGAGTTTTAGAAACCTTTCGTATTCACAATGTGTCCATTCTCTAAGTTTCCCGTACGTATTATAGCTGTAGTAATATTCCCTTCAACCTGGAGAGTTGGGACCCATGGAATGGGTGCCATGCATTACAGCTTTAAAGGGTCTGCATTTGATCACCCAGTCTCACCAATCCTCTCATTCCCAAGTGTCCAGCCTCATGCCACATCCAGCTGTCATTGTAGATAGGGTCATTCCAGGTTGCATCAGAGACCCTGAAGGAATTGTAAAGAATTTCCCTGTTTCTTTGTTTTGTTTTTGAAAGTCCTTTTTATAGTTGGTTTGAGCTGATTCTCCCTGCCATGTTTATGCCAGTCTAGACACACTTGATTCCCTTACGGAGACATATCAATACATAGGTTTTAAGATTCTTACTAGTCAGAACTATTCCTCTGCGGGAAATATGGGGTTTTGAGTCCCTTTCACTGAGGAAGGTGTAGGTCTTGTCTATTCCATAGTTGGTTTTTGGAACGGTACCTCTGCTTATATCAAACTCTGGTTGATGCATCACCCCACCTCTCCTTCCCCCTTAAGCAGGGATAAGAGTGTTTTTTAAATGTGAGACTGTGTTCTCTTTCCTAACTCAGTTCATGTGTAGCCATGTTTACAGGATCTTCCTAAGTGATATCTTATGATAAGTTTCTTTTTCTGTGTGACTTATTTCACTTAGAATCATCGTACCTGAATCCACGCATTTTGCTGCTACTGGTCTTATGACATTGATTTCATGGCTAAGGGATATTCCATCGTATATAAGTTCCACAATTTTGTGAACCATTTTTATATTTCCTGGGATATTTAAGGTGTACCCAAGTTGAGGTTCTTGTAAGCAGTGCAGCCCTAAATTTGGGGGTGACTCTGTCTTATTGATTTTCAGTTTTCCCAAGGTAGATTCCCTAGACTGGAAGTGCCCTTGGCTCTGTAGCTCTGTTGTTTACTTGTTTTAGGGAACACAATGCACTCCTCCAGTGAGGCAGTTGGCAACTTACATCCCGCCCATCAGCATAACAAGGCTCCCTGTTCTCCAGGGCCTGTCTTGCCTTTCTGGTTTTTACACATTTTGTGGATGTCCCTTTGGACCGGTGGGAAGTGACACTTCTTTGTTGTGCAGATTTGCATTGCCCGCTTGCTTGCTTGGCCAAAAAGGGCGTATGCGTTTTCTCCTGAATTCAGGAGAAAACGCATACGCCCTTTTTGGCCAAGTGCATCATTGTCGAAGTTGTGCCCCTCTTCCTGTGCTTTACAGGCGATGCCAACGTACCTCTTAAAATCTGTTTCCTGCTATTCTGCCTCGCTTTCGAGTCCGCCGTGTTGCCTTCCCTCAACAGATTTTTGGACGATAGTTGTCGTTTTTTTCTCTGCCAGTTTGTGAATTGAATGTGCCCCTGAGCTCCATTTTTCTACTCGTTTTTTGTGAGCTGAACGCAAGTCCAAAATTTTGGTTCAGGACCTATACTGGTTCCCGGTGGGTGGCTGGGACTTTGGTTAATTCTTCTTCCTGCCGGGAAATTAGAGTGACATGTGCCCATCCAAATGCCTAACAGCTACTCTCTCATTGGTTCTCCCTCTTCCCTTTCATCCTCTGCCAAATTGGCAACCTGTGCGAACCAGGAGGTTAAAGGGGCTGTCTCTCCAAGTTGGGAGATTGATAGTAAAGCAGTTGGAAAGTCAAACCGGAGCACCAGGAGAGAGACTATTCGTTGAGTTTTAGAAACCTTTCGTATTCACAGTGTGTCCAGTCTCTAGGTTTCCCGTACATATTATAGCTGTAGTAATATTCCCTTCAACCTGGAGAGTTGGGACCCATGTAATGGGTGCTATGCATTACTGCATTAAAGGGTCTGCATTTGCTCACCCAGTCTCACCAGTACTCTCAGTCCCAAGTGTCCAGCCTCATGCCACATCCAGCTGTCATTGTAGATAGGGTCATTCCAGGTTGCATCAGAGACCCTGAAGGAATTGTAAAGAATTTCCCTGTTTCTTTGTTTTGTTTTTGAAATTCCTTTTTAGAGTGGGTTTGAGCTGATTCTCGCTGCCATGTTTATGCCAGTCTAGACACACTTGATTCCGTTATGGAGACATATCAATACATAGGTTTTAAGATGCTTACTAGTCAGATCTATTCCTCTGCGGGAAATATGGGGTTTTGAGTCCCTTTCACTGAGGAAGGTGTAGGTCTTGTCTATTCCATAGTTGGTTTTTGGAACGGTACCTGTGCTTATATCAAACTCTGGTTTGATGCATCACCCCACCTCTCCTTCCCCCTTAAGCAGGCATAAGAGTGTTTTCTAAATGTGAGACTCTGTTCTCTTGCCTAACTCAGTTCATGTGTAGCCATGTTTACAGGATCTTCCTAAGTGATATCTTATGATAAGTTTCTTTTTCTGTGTGACTTATTTCACTTAGAATCATCGTACCTGAATCCACTCATTTTGCTGCTACTGGTCTTATGACATTGATTTCATGGCTAAGGGATATTCCATCGTATGTAAGTTCCACAATTTTTTGAACCATTTTTATATTTCCTGGGAAATTTAAGGTGTACCCAAGTTGAGGTTCTTGTAAGCAGTGCAGCCCTAAATTTGGGGGTGGCTCTGTCTTATTGATTTTCAGTTTTCCCAAGGTATATTCCCTAGACTGGAAGTGCCCTTGGCTCTGTAGCTCTGTTGTTTACTTGTTTTAGGGAACACAATGCACTCCTCCAGTGAGGCAGTTGGCAACTTGCATCCCGCCCGTCAGCATAACAAGGCTCCCTGTTCTCCAGGGCCTGTCTTGCCTTTCTGGTTTTTACACATTTTGTGGATGTCCCTTTGGACCGGTGGGAAGTGATACTTCTTTGTAGTTCAGATTTGCATTGCCCGCTTGCTTGCTTGGCCAAAAAGGGCGTATGCGTTTTCTCCTGAATATATTCAGGAGAAAACGCATACGCCCTTTTTGGCCAAGTGCATCATTGTCGAAGTTGTGCCCCTCTTCCTGTGCTTTACAGGCGATGCCAACGTACCTCTTGAAATCTGTTTCCTGCTATTCTGCCTCGCTTTCGAGTCCGCCTCGTTGCCTTCCCTCAACAGATTTTTGGACGACAGTTGTCGTTTATTACTCTGCCAGTTTGTGAATTGAATGTGCCCCTGAGCTCCATTATTCAACTCATTTTTTGTGAGCTGAACGCAAGTCCAAAATTTTGGTTCAGGACCTATACTGGTTCCCGGTGGGTGGCTGAGACTTTGGTTAATTCTTGTTCCTGCCAGGAAATTAGAGTGACATGTGCCCATCCAAATGCCTAACAGCTACTCTCTCATTGGTTCTCCCTCTTCCCTTTCATCCTCTGCCAAATTGGCAACCTGTGCGAACCAGGAGGTTAAAGGGGCTGTCTCTCTAAGTTGGGAGATTGATAGTAAAGCAGTTGGAAAGTCAAACCGGAGCACCAGGAGAGGGACTATTCGTTGAGTTTTAGAAACCTTTCGTATTCACAGTGTGTCCAGTCTCTAGGTTTCCCGTACATATTATAGCTGTAGTAATATTCCCTTCAACCTGGAGAGTTGGGACCCATGTAATGGGTGCTATGCATTACTGCATTAAAGGGTCTGCATTTGCTCACCCAGTCTCACCAATACTCTCAGTCCCAAGTGTCCAGCCTCATGCCACATCCAGCTGTCATTGTAGATAAGGTCATTCCAGGTTGCATCAGAGACCCTGAAGGAATTGTAAAGAATTTCCCTGTTTCTTTGTTTTGTTTTTGAAATTCCTTTTTAGAGTGGGTTTGAGCTGATTCTCGCTGCCATGTTTATGCCAGTCTAGACACACTTGATTCCCTTACGGAGACATATCAATACATAGGTTTTAAGATTCTTACTAGTCAGATCTATTCCTCTGCGGGAAATATGGGGTTTTGAGTCCCTTTCACTGAGGAAGGTGTAGGTCTTGTCTATTCCATAGTTGGTTTTTGGAACGGTACCTCTGCTTATATCAAACTCTGGTTGATGCATCACCCCACCTCTCCTTCCCCCTTAAGCAGGGATAAGAGTGTTTTCTAAATGTGAGACTCTGTTCTCTTTCCTAACTCAGTTCATGTGTAGCCATGTTTACAGGATCTTCCTAAGTGATATCTTATGATAAGATTCTTTTTCTGTGTGACTTATTTCACTTAGAATCATCGTACCTGAATCCACTCATTTTGCTGCTACTTGTCTTATGACATTGATTTCATGGCTGAGGGATATTCCATCGTACGTAAGTTCCACAATGTTTGGAACCATTTTTATATTTCCTGGGATATTTCAGGTGTACCCAGGTTGAGGTTCTTGTAAGCAGTGCAGCCCTCAATTTGGGGGTGGCTCTGTCTTATGGATTTTCAGTTTCCCCAAGGTATATTCCCTAGACCGGAAGTGCCCTTGGCTCTGTAGCTCTGTTGTTTACTTGTTTTAGGGAACACAATGCACTCCTCCAGTGAGGCAGTTGGCAACTTACATCCCGCCCATCAGCATAACAAGGCTCCCTGTTCTCCAGGGCCTGTCTTGCCTTTCTGGTTTTTACACATTTTGTGGATGTCCCATTGGACCGGTGGGAAGTGATACTTCTTTGTTGTGCAGATTTGCATTGCCCGCTTGCTTGCTTGGCCAAAAAGGGCGTATGCGTTTTCTCCTGAATATATTCAGGAGAAAACGCATACGCCCTTTTTGGCCAAGTGCATCATTGTCGAAGTTGTGCCCCTCTTCCTGTGCTTTACAGGCGATGCCAACGTACCTCTTGAAATCTGTTTCCTGCTATTCTGCCTCGCTTTCGAGTCCACCTCGTTGCCTTCCCTCAACAGATTTTTGCACGATAGTTGTCGTTTTTTTCTCTGCCAGTTTGTGAATTGAATGTGCCCCTGAGCTCCATTTTTCTACTCGTTTTTTGTGAGCTGAACGCAAGTCCAAAATTTTGGTTCAGGACCTATACTGGTTCCCGGTGGGTGGCTGGGACTTTGGTTAATTCTTCTTCCTGCCGGGAAATTAGAGTGACATGTGCCCATCGAAATGCCTAACAGCTACTCTCTCATTGGTTCTCCCTCTTCCCTTTCATCCTCTGCCAAATTGGCAACCTGTGCGAACCAGGAGGTTAAAGGGGCTGTCTCTCCAAGTTGGGAGATTGATAGTAAAGCAGTTGGAAAGTCAAACCGGAGCACCAGGAGAGGGACTATTCGTTGAGTTTTAGAAACCTTTCGTATTCACAATGTGTCCATTCTCTAAGTTTCCCGTACATATTATAGCTGTAGTAATATTCCCTTCAACCTGGAGAGTTGGGACCCATAGAATGGGTGCCATGCATTACAGCTTTAAAGGGTCTGCATTTGCTCACCCAGTGTCACCAATCCTCTCATTCCCAAGTGTCCAGCCTCATGCCACATCCAGCTGTCATTGTAGATAGGGTCATTCCAGGTTGCATCAGAGACCCTGAAGGAATTGTAAAGAATTTCCCTGTTTCTTTGTTTTGTTTTTGAAATTCCTTTTTAGAGTGGGTTTGAGCTGATTCTCGCTGCCATGTTTATGCCAGTCTAGACACACTTGATTCCCTTACGGAGACATATCAATACATAGGTTTTAAGATTCTTACTAGTCAGATCTATTCCTCTGCGGGAAATATGGGGTTTTGAGTCCCTTTCACTGAGGAAGGTGTAGGTCTTGTCTATTCCATAGTTGGTTTTTGGAACGGTACCTGTGCTTATATCAAACTCTGGTTTGATGCATCACCCCACCTCTCCTTCCCCCTTAAGCAGGCATAAGAGTGTTTTCTAAATGTGAGACTCTGTTCTCTTGCCTAACTCAGTTCATGTGTAGCCATGTTTACAGGATCTTCCTAAGTGATATCTTATGATAAGTTTCTTTTTCTGTGTGACTTATTTCACTTAGAATCATCGTACCTGAATCCACTCATTTTGCTGCTACTGGTATTATGACATTGATTTCATGGCTAAGGGATATTCCATCGTATGTAAGTTCCACAATTTTTTGAACCATTTTTATATTTCCTGGGATATTTAAGGTGTACCCAAGTTGAGGTTCTTGTAAGCCGTGCAGCCCTATATATGGGGGTGACTCTGTCTTATTGATTTTCAGTTTTCCCAAGGTAGATTCCCTAGACTGGAAGTGCCCTTGGCTCTGTAGCTCTGTTGTTTACTTGTTTTAGGGAACACAATGCACTCCTCCAGTGAGGCAGTTGGCAACTTACATCCCGCCCATCAGCATAACAAGGCTCCCTGTTCTCCAGGGCCTGTCTTGCCTTTCTGGTTTTTACACATTTTGTGGATGTCCCATTGGACCGGTGGGAAGTGATACTTCTTTGTTGTGCAGATTTGCATTGCCCGCTTGCTTGCTTGGCCAAAAAGGGCGTATGCGTTTTCTCCTGAATATATTCAGGAGAAAACGCATACGCCCTTTTTGGCCAAGTGCATCATTGTCGAAGTTGTGCCCCTCTTCCTGTGCTTTACAGGCGATGCCAACGTACCTCTTGAAATCTGTTTCCTGCTATTCTGCCTCGCTTTCGAGTCCGCCTCGTTGCCTTCCCTCAACAGATTTTTGGACGATAGTTGTCCTTTATTACTCTGCCAGTTTGTGAGTTGCTGTGCCCCTGAGCTCCATTTTTCAACTCGTTTTTTGTGAGCTGAACGCAAGTCCAAAATTTTGGTTCAGGACCTATACTGGTTCCCGGTGGGAGGCTGAGACTTTGGTTAATTCTTCTTCCTGCCGGGAAGTTAGAGTGACATGTGCCCATCCAAATGCCTAACAGCTACTCTCTCATTGGTTCTCCCTCTTCCCTTTCATCCTCTGCCAAATTGGCAACCTGTGCGAACCAGGAGGTTAAAGGGGCTGTCTCTCCAAGTTGGGAGATTGATAGTAAAGCAGTTGGAAAGTCAAACCGGAGCACCAGGAGAGGGACTATTCGTTGAGTTTTAGAAACCTTTCGTATTCACAATGTGTCCATTCTCTAAGTTTCCCGTACGTATTATAGCTGTAGTAATATTCCCTTCAACCTGGAGAGTTGGGACCCATGGAATGGGTGCCATGCATTACAGCTTTAAAGGGTCTGCATTTGCTCACCCAGTCTCACCAATCCTCTCATTCCCAAGTGTCCAGCCTCATGCCACATCCAGCTGTCATTGTAGATAGGGTCATTCCAGGTTGCATCAGAGACCCTGAAGGAATTGTAAAGAATTTCCCTGTTTCTTTGTTTTGTTTTTGAAAGTCCTTTTTATAGTGGGTTTGAGCTGATTCTCCCTGCCATGTTTATGCCAGTCTAGACACACTTGATTCCCTTACGGAGACATATCAATACATAGGTTTTAAGATTCTTACTAGTCAGAACTATTCCTCTGCGGGAAATATGGGGTTTTGAGTCCCTTTCACTGAGGAAGGTGTAGGTCTTGTCTATTCCATAGTTGGTTTTTGGAACGGTACCTCTGCTTATATCAAACTCTGGTTGATGCATCACCCCACCTCTCCTTCCCCCTTAAGCAGGGATAAGAGTGTTTTCTAAATGTGAGACTGTGTTCTCTTTCCTAACTCAGTTCATGTGTAGCCATGTTTACAGGATCTTCCTAAGTGATATCTTATGATAAGTTTCTTTTTCTGTGTGACTTATTTCACTTAGAATCATCGTACCTGAATCCACGCATTTTGCTGCTACTGGTCTTATGACATTGATTTCATGGCTAAGGGATATTCCATCGTATATAAGTTCCACAATTTTGTGAACCATTTTTATATTTCCTGGGATATTTAAGGTGTACCCAAGTTGAGGTTCTTGTAAGCAGTGCAGCCCTAAATTTGGGGGTGACTCTGTCTTATTGATTTTCAGTTTTCCCAAGGTAGATTCCCTAGACTGGAAGTGCCCTTGGCTCTGTAGCTCTGTTGTTTACTTGTTTTAGGGAACACAATGCACTCCTCCAGTGAGGCAGTTGGCAACTTACATCCCGCCCATCAGCATAACAAGGCTCCCTGTTCTCCAGGGCCTGTCTTGCCTTTCTGGTTTTTACACATTTTGTGGATGTCCCTTTGGACCGGTGGGAAGTGACACTTCTTTGTTGTGCAGATTTGCATTGCCCGCTTGCTTGCTTGGCCAAAAAGGGCGTATGCGTTTTCTCCTGAATTCAGGAGAAAACGCATACGCCCTTTTTGGCCAAGTGCATCATTGTCGAAGTTGTGCCCCTCTTCCTGTGCTTTACAGGCGATGCCAACGTACCTCTTGAAATCTGTTTCCTGCTATTCTGCCTCGCTTTCGAGTCCGCCGCGTTGCCTTCCCTCAACAGATTTTTGGACGATAGTTGTCGTTTTTTTCTCTGCCAGTTTGTGAATTGAATGTGCCCCTGAGCTCCATTTTTCTACTCGTTTTTTGTGAGCTGAACGCAAGTCCAAAATTTTGGTTCAGGACCTATACTGGTTCCCGGTGGGTGGCTGGGACTTTGGTTAATTCTTCTTCCTGCCGGGAAATTAGAGTGACATGTGCCCATCCAAATGCCTAACAGCTACTCTCTCATTGGTTCTCCCTCTTCCCTTTCATCCTCTGCCAAATTGGCAACCTGTGCGAACCAGGAGGTTAAAGAGGCTGTCTCTCCAAGTTGGGAGATTGATAGTAAAGCAGTTGGAAAGTCAAACCGGAGCACCAGGAGAGAGACTATTCGTTGAGTTTTAGAAACCTTTCGTATTCACAGTGTGTCCAGTCTCTAGGTTTCCCGTACATATTATAGCTGCAGTAATATTCCCTTCAACCTGGAGAGTTGGGACCCATGTAATGGGTGCTATGCATTACTGCATTAAAGGGTCTGCATTTGCTCACCCAGTCTCACCAGTACTCTCAGTCCCAAGTGTCCAGCCTCATGCCACATCCAGCTGTCATTGTAGATAGGGTCATTCCAGGTTGCATCAGAGACCCTGAAGGAATTGTAAAGAATTTCCCTGTTTCTTTGTTTTGTTTTTGAAATTCCTTTTTAGAGTGGGTTTGAGCTGATTCTCGCTGCCATGTTTATGCCAGTCTAGACACACTTGATTCCGTTATGGAGACATATCAATACATAGGTTTTAAGATGCTTACTAGTCAGATCTATTCCTCTGCGGGAAATATGGGGTTTTGAGTCCCTTTCACTGAGGAAGGTGTAGGTCTTGTCTATTCCATAGTTGGTTTTTGGAACGGTACCTGTGCTTATATCAAACTCTGGTTTGATGCATCACCCCACCTCTCCTTCCCCCTTAAGCAGGCATAAGAGTGTTTTCTAAATGTGAGACTCTGTTCTCTTGCCTAACTCAGTTCATGTGTAGCCATGTTTACAGGATCTTCCTAAGTGATATCTTATGATAAGTTTCTTTTTCTGTGTGACTTATTTCACTTAGAATCATCGTACCTGAATCCACTCATTTTGCTGCTACTGGTCTTATGACATTGATTTCATCGCTAAGGGATATTCCATCGTATGTAAGTTCCACAATTTTTTGAACCATTTTTATATTTCCTGGGAAATTTAAGGTGTACCCAAGTTGAGGTTCTTGTAAGCAGTGCAGCCCTAAATTTGGGGGTGGCTCTGTCTTATTGATTTTCAGTTTTCCCAAGGTATATTCCCTAGACTGGAAGTGCCCTTGGCTCTGTAGCTCTGTTGTTTACTTGTTTTAGGGAACACAATGCACTCCTCCAGTGAGGCAGTTGGCAACTTGCATCCCGCCCGTCAGCATAACAAGGCTCCCTGTTCTCCAGGGCCTGTCTTGCCTTTCTGGTTTTTACACATTTTGTGGATGTCCCTTTGGACCGGTGGGAAGTGATACTTCTTTGTAGTGCAGATTTGCATTGCCCGCTTGCTTGCTTGGCCAAAAAGGGCGTATGCGTTTTCTCCTGAATATATTCAGGAGAAAACGCATACGCCCTTTTTGGCCAAGTGCATCATTGTCGAAGTTGTGCCCCTCTTCCTGTGCTTTACAGGCGATGCCAACGTACCTCTTGAAATCTGTTTCCTGCTATTCTGCCTCGCTTTCGAGTCCGCCTCGTTGCCTTCCCTCAACAGATTTTTGGACGACAGTTGTCGTTTATTACTCTGCCAGTTTGTGAATTGAATGTGCCCCTGAGCTCCATTATTCAACTCATTTTTTGTGAGCTGAACGCAAGTCCAAAATTTTGGTTCAGGACCTATACTGGTTCCCGGTGGGTGGCTGAGACTTTGGTTAATTCTTGTTCCTGCCAGGAAATTAGAGTGACATGTGCCCATCCAAATGCCTAACAGCTACTCTCTCATTGGTTCTCCCTCTTCCCTTTCATCCTCTGCCAAATTGGCAACCTGTGCGAACCAGGAGGTTAAAGGGGATGTCTCTCTAAGTTGGGAGATTGATAGTAAAGCAGTTGGAAAGTCAAACCGGAGCACCAGGAGAGGGAGTATTCGTTGAGTTTTAGAAACCTTTCGTATTCACAGTGTGTCCAGTCTCTAGGTTTCCCGTACATATTATAGCTGTAGTAATATTCCCTTCAACCTGGAGAGTTGGGACCCATGTAATGGGTGCTATGCATTACTGCATTAAAGGGTCTGCATTTGCTCACCCAGTCTCACCAATACTCTCAGTCCCAAGTGTCCAGCCTCATGCCACATCCAGCTGTCATTGTAGATAAGGTCATTCCAGGTTGCATCAGAGACCCTGAAGGAATTGTAAAGAATTTCCCTGTTTCTTTGTTTTGTTTTTGAAATTCCTTTTTAGAGTGGGTTTGAGCTGATTCTCGCTGCCATGTTTATGCCAGTCTAGACACACTTGATTCCCTTACGGAGACATATCAATACATAGGTTTTAAGATTCTTACTAGTCAGATCTATTCCTCTGCGGGAAATATGGGGTTTTGAGTCCCTTTCACTGAGGAAGGTGTAGGTCTTGTCTATTCCATAGTTGGTTTTTGGAACGGTACCTCTGCTTATATCAAACTCTGGTTGATGCATCACCCCACCTCTCCTTCCCCCTTAAGCAGGGATAAGAGTGTTTTCTAAATGTGAGACTCTGTTCTCTTTCCTAACTCAGTTCATGTGTAGCCATGTTTACAGGATCTTCCTAAGTGATATCTTATGATAAGATTCTTTTTCTGTGTGACTTATTTCACTTAGAATCATCGTACCTGAATCCACTCATTTTGCTGCTACTGGTCTTATGACATTGATTTCATGGCTGAGGGATATTCCATCGTACGTAAGTTCCACAATGTTTGGAACCATTTTTATATTTCCTGGGATATTTCAGGTGTACCCAGGTTGAGGTTCTTGTAAGCAGTGCAGCCCTCAATTTGGGGGTGGCTCTGTCTTATGGATTTTCAGTTTCCCCAAGGTATATTCCCTAGACCGGAAGTGCCCTTGGCTCTGTAGCTCTGTTGTTTACTTGTTTTAGGGAACACAATGCACTCCTCCAGTGAGGCAGTTGGCAACTTACATCCCGCCCATCAGCATAACAAGGCTCCCTGTTCTCCAGGGCCTGTCTTGCCTTTCTGGTTTTTACACATTTTGTGGATGTCCCATTGGACCGGTGGGAAGTGATACTTCTTTGTTGTGCAGATTTGCATTGCCCGCTTGCTTGCTTGGCCAAAAAGGGCGTATGCGTTTTCTCCTGAATATATTCAGGAGAAAACGCATACGCCCTTTTTGGCCAAGTGCATCATTGTCGAAGTTGTGCCCCTCTTCCTGTGCTTTACAGGCGATGCCAACGTACCTCTTGAAATCTGTTTCCTGCTATTCTGCCTCGCTTTCGAGTCCACCTCGTTGCCTTCCCTCAACAGATTTTTGGACGATAGTTGTCGTTTTTTTCTCTGCCAGTTTGTGAATTGAATGTGCCCCTGAGCTCCATTTTTCTACTCGTTTTTTGTGAGCTGAACGCAAGTCCAAAATTTTGGTTCAGGACCTATACTGGTTCCTGGTGGGTGGCTGGGTCTTTGGTTAATTCTTCTTCCTGCCGGGAAATTAGAGTGACATGTGCCCATCCAAATGCCTAACAGCTACTCTCTCATTGGTTCTCCCTCTTCCCTTTCATCCTCTGCCAAATTGGCAACCTGTGCGAACCAGGAGGTTAAAGGGGCTGTCTCTCCAAGTTGGGAGATTGATAGTAAAGCAGTTGGAAAGTCAAACCGGAGCACCAGGAGAGGGACTATTCGTTGAGTTTTAGAAACCTTTCGTATTCACAGTGTGTCCATTCTCTAGGTTTCCCGTACATATTATAGCTGTAGTAATATTCCCTTCAACCTGGAGAGTTGGGACCCATGTAATGGGTGCTATGCATTACTGCATTAAAGGGTCTGCATTTGCTCACCCAGTCTCACCAATACTCTCAGTCCCAAGTGTCCAGCCTCATGCCACATCCAGCTGTCATTGTAGATAGGGTCATTCCAGGTTGCATCAGAGACCCTGAAGGAATTGTAAAGAATTTCCCTGTTTCTTTGTTTTGTTTTTGAAATTCCTTTTTAGAGTGGGTTTGAGCTGATTCTCGCTGCCATGTTTATGCCAGTCTAGACACACTTGATTCCCTTACGGAGACATATCAATACATAGGTTTTAAGATTCTTACTAGTCAGATCTATTCCTCTGCGGGAAATATGGGGTTTTGAGTCCCTTTCACTGAGGAAGGTGTAAGTCTTGTCTATTCCATAGTTGGTTTTTGGAACGGTACCTCTGCTTATATCAAACTCTGGTTGATGCATCACCCCACCACTCCTTCCCCCTTAAGCAGGGATAAGAGTGTTTTCTAAATGTGAGACTCTGTTCTCTTTCCTAACTCAGTTCATGTGTAGCCATGTTTACAGGATCTTCCTAAGTGATATCTTATGATAAGTTTCTTTTTCTGTGTGACTTATTTCACTTAGAATCATCGTACCTGAATCCACTCATTTTGCTGCTACTGGTCTTATGACATTGATTTCATGGCTGAGGGATATTCCATCGTACGTAAGTACCACAATTTTTTGAACCATTTTTATATTTCCTGGGAAATTTAAGGTGTACCCAAGTTGAGGTTCTTGTAAGCAGTGCAGCCCTAAATTTGGGGGTGGCTCTGTCTTATTGATTTTCAGTTTTCCCAAGGTATATTCCCTAGACTGGAAGTGCCCTTGGCTCTGTAGCTCTGTTGTTTACTTGTTTTAGGGAACACAATGCACTCCTCCAGTGAGGCAGTTGGCAACTTACATCCCGCCCATCAGCATAACAATGCTCCCTGTTCTCCAGGGCCTGTCTTGCCTTTCTGGTTTTTACACATTTTGTGGATGTCCCTTTGGCCCGGTGGGAAGTGATACTTCTTTGTAGTGCAGATTTGCATTGCCCGCTTGCTTGCTTGGCCAAAAAGGGCGTATGCGTTTTCTCCTGAATATATTCAGGAGAAAACGCATACGCCCTTTTTGGCCAAGTGCATCATTGTCGAAGTTGTGCCCCTCTTCCTGTGCTTTACAGGCGATGCCAGCGTACCTCTTGAAATCTGTTTCCTGCTATTCTGCCTCGCTTTCGAGTCCGCCTCGTTGCCTTCCCTCAACAGATTTTTGGACGATAGTTGTCCTTTATTACTCTGCCAGTTTGTGAGTTGCTGTGCCCCTGAGCTCCATTTTTCTACTCGTTTTTTGTGAGCTGAACGCAAGTCCAAAATTTTGGTTCAGGACCTATACTGGTTCCCGGTGGGTGGCTGGGACTTTGGTTAATTCTTCTTCCTGCCGGGAAATTAGAGTGACATGTGCCCATCGAAATGCCTAACAGCTACTCTCTCATTGGTTCTCCCTCTTCCCTTTCATCCTCTGCCAAATTGGCAACCTGTGCGAACCAGGAGGTTAAAGGGGCTGTCTCTCCAAGTTGGGAGATTGATAGTAAAGCAGTTGGAAAGTCAAACCGGAGCACCAGGAGAGGGACTATTCGTTGAGTTTTAGAAACCTTTCGTATTCACAATGTGTCCATTCTCTAAGTTTCCCGTACATATTATAGCTGTAGTTATATTCCCTTCAACCTGGAGAGTTGGGACCCATAGAATGGGTGCCATGCATTACAGCTTTAAAGGGTCTGCATTTGCTCACCCAGTGTCACCAATCCTCTCATTCCCAAGTGTCCAGCCTCATGCCACATCCAGCTGTCATTGTAGATAGGGTCATTCCAGGTTGCATCAGAGACCCTGAAGGAATTGTAAAGAATTTCCCTGTTTCTTTGTTTTGTTTTTGAAATTCCTTTTTAGAGTGGGTTTGAGCTGATTCTCGCTGCCATGTTTATGCCAGTCTAGACACACTTGATTCCCTTACGGAGACATATCAATACATAGGTTTTAAGATTCTTACTAGTCAGATCTATTCCTCTGCGGGAAATATGGGGTTTTGAGTCCCTTTCACTGAGGAAGGTGTAGGTCTTGTCTATTCCATAGTTGGTTTTTGGAACGGTACCTGTGCTTATATCAAACTCTGGTTTGATGCATCACCCCACCTCTCCTTCCCCCTTAAGCAGGCATAAGAGTGTTTTCTAAATGTGAGACTCTGTTCTCTTGCCTAACTCAGTTCATGTGTAGCCATGTTTACAGGATCTTCCTAAGTGATATCTTATGATAAGTTTCTTTTTCTGTGTGACTTATTTCACTTAGAATCATCGTACCTGAATCCACTCATTTTGCTGCTACTGGTATTATGACATTGATTTCATGGCTAAGGGATATTCCATCGTATGTAAGTTCCACAATTTTTTGAACCATTTTTATATTTCCTGGGATATTTAAGGTGTACCCAAGTTGAGGTTCTTGTAAGCCGTGCAGCCCTATATTTGGGGGTGACTCTGTCTTATTGATTTTCAGTTTTCCCAAGGTAGATTCCCTAGACTGGAAGTGCCCTTGGCTCTGTAGCTCTGTTGTTTACTTGTTTTAGGGAACACAATGCACTCCTCCAGTGAGGCAGTTGGCAACTTACATCCCGCCCATCAGCATAACAAGGCTCCCTGTTCTCCAGGGCCTGTCTTGCCTTTCTGGTTTTTACACATTTTGTGGATGTCCCATTGGACCGGTGGGAAGTGATACTTCTTTGTTGTGCAGATTTGCATTGCCCGCTTGCTTGCTTGGCCAAAAAGGGCGTATGCGTTTTCTCCTGAATATATTCAGGAGAAAACGCATACGCCCTTTTTGGCCAAGTGCATCATTGTCGAAGTTGTGCCCCTCTTCCTGTGCTTTACAGGCGATGCCAACGTACCTCTTGAAATCTGTTTCCTGCTATTCTGCCTCGCTTTCGAGTCCGCCTCGTTGCCTTCCCTCAACAGATTTTTGGACGATAGTTCTCCTTTATTACTCTGCCAGTTTGTGAGTTGCTGTGCCCCTGAGCTCCATTTTTCAACTCGTTTTTTGTGAGCTGAACGCAAGTCCAAAATTTTGGTTCAGGACCTATACTGGTTCCCAGTGGGTGGCTGGGACTTTGGTTAATTCTTCTTCCTGCCGGGAAATTAGAGTGACATGTGCCCATCCAAATGCCTAACAGCTACTCTCTCATTGGTTCTCCCTCTTCCCTTTCATCCTCTGCCAAATTGGCAACCTGTGCGAACCAGGAGGTTAAAGGGGCTGTCTCTCCAAGTTGGGAGATTGATAGTAAAGCAGTTGGAAAGTCAAACCGGAGCACCAGGAGAGGGACTATTCGTTGAGTTTTAGAAACCTTTCGTATTCACAGTGTGTCCAGTCTCTAGGTTTCCCGTACATATTATAGCTGTAGTAATATTCCCTTCAACCTGGAGAGTTGGGACCCATGTATTGGGTGCTATGCATTACTGCATTAAAGGGTCTGCATTTGCTCACCCAGTCTCACCAATACTCTCAGTCCCAAGTGTCCAGCCTCATGCCACATCCAGCTGTCATTGTAGATAAGGTCATTCCAGGTTGCATCAGAGACCCTGAAGGAATTGTAAAGAATTTCCCTGTTTCTTTGTTTTGTTTTTGAAATTCCTTTTTAGAGTGGGTTTGAGCTGATTCTCGCTGCCATGTTTATGCCAGTCTAGACACACTTGATTCCCTTACGGAGACATATCAATACATAGGTTTTAAGATTCTTACTAGTCAGATCTATTCCTCTGCGGGAAATATGGGGTTTTGAGTCCCTTTCACTGAGGAAGGTGTAGGTCTTGTCTATTCCATAGTTGGTTTTTGGAACGGTACCTCTGCTTATATCAAACTCTGGTTGATGCATCACCCCACCTCTCCTTCCCCCTTAAGCAGGGATAAGAGTGTTTTCTAAATGTGAGACTCTGTTCTCTTTCCTAACTCAGTTCATGTGTAGCCATGTTTACAGGATCTTCCTAAGTGATATCTTATGATAAGTTTCTTTTTCTGTGTGACTTATTTCACTTAGAATCATCGTACCTGAATCCACTCATTTTGCTGCTACTGGTCTTATGACATTGATTTCATGGCTGAGGGATATTCCATCGTACGTAAGTTCCACAATGTTTGGAACCATTTTTATATTTCCTGGGATATTTCAGGTGTACCCAGGTTGAGGTTCTTGTAAGCAGTGCAGCCCTCAATTTGGGGGTGGCTCTGTCTTATGGATTTTCAGTTTCCCCAAGGTATATTCCCTAGACCGGAAGTGCCCTTGGCTCTGTAGCTCTGTTGTTTACTTGTTTTAGGGAACACAATGCACTCCTCCAGTGAGGCAGTTGGCAACTTACATCCCGCCCATCAGCATAACAAGGCTCCCTGTTCTCCAGGGCCTGTCTTGCCTTTCTGGTTTTTACACATTTTGTGGATATCCCATTGGACCGGTGGGAAGTGATACTTCTTTGTTGTGCAGATTTGCATTGCCCGCTTGCTTGCTTGGCCAAAAAGGGCGTATGCGTTTTCTCCTGAATATATTCAGGAGAAAACGCATACGCCCTTTTTGGCCAAGTGCATCATTGTCGAAGTTGTGCCCCTCTTCCTGTGCTTTACAGGCGATGCCAACGTACCTCTTGAAATCTGTTTCCTGCTATTCTGCCTCGCTTTCGAGTCCGCCTCGTTGCCTTCCCTCAACAGATTTTTGGACGATAGTTGTCGTTTTTTTCTCTGCCAGTTTGTGAATTGAATGTGCCCCTGAGCTCCATTTTTCAACTCGTTTTTTGTGAGCTGAACGCAAGTCCAAAATTTTGGTTCAGGACCTATACTGGTTCCCGGTGGGTGGCTGAGACTTTGGTTAATTCTTCTTCCTGCCGGGAAGTTAGAGTGACATGTGCCCATCCAAATGCCTAACAGCTACTCTCTCATTGGTTCTCCCTCTTCCCTTTCATCCTCTCCCAAATTGGCAACCTTTGCGAACCAGGAGGTTAAAGGGGCTGTCTCTCCAAGTTGGGAGATTGATAGTAAAGCAGTTGGAAAGTCAAACCGGAGCACCAGGAGAGGGACTATTCGTTGAGTTTTAGAAACCTTTCGTTTTCACAGAGTGTCCATTCTCTAGGTTTCCCGTACATATTATAGCTGTAGTAATATTCCCTTCAACCTGGAGAGTTGGGACCCATGTAATGGGTGCTATGCATTACTGCATTAAAGGGTCTGCATTTGCTCACCCAGTCTCACCAATACTCTCAGTCCCAAGTGTCCAGCCTCATGCCACATCCAGCTGTCATTGTAGATAAGGTCATTCCAGGTTGCATCAGAGACTGTGAAGGAATTGTAAAGAATTTCTCTGTTTCTTTGTTTTGTTTTTGAAATTCCTTTTTAGAGTGGGTTTGAGCTGATTCTCGCTGCCATGTTTATGCCAGTCTAGACACACTTGATTCCCTTACGGAGACATATCAATACATAGGTTTTAAGATTCTTACTAGTCAGATCTATTCCTCTGCGGGAAATATGGGGTTGTGAGTCCCTTTCAATGAGGAAGGTGTAGGTCTTGTCTATTCCATAGTTGGTTTTTGGAACGGTACCTGTGCTTATATCAAACTCTGGTTGATGCATCACCCCACCTCTCCTTCCCCCTTAAGCAGGCATAAGAGTGTTTTCTAAATGTGAGACTCTGTTCTCTTTCCTAACTCAGTTCATTTGTAGCCATGTTTACAAGATCTTCCTAAGTGATATCTTATGATAAGTTTCTTTTTCTGTGTGACTTATTTCACTTAGAATCATCGTACCTGAATCCACTCATTTTGCTGCTACTGGTCTTATGACATTGATTTCATGGCTAAGGGATATTCCATCGTATGTAAGTTCCACAATTTTTTGAACCATTTTTATATTTCCTGGGATATTTAAGGTGTACCCAAGTTGAGGTTCTTGTAAGCAGTGCAGCCCTAAGTTTGGGGGTGGCTCTGTCTTATTGATTTTCAGTTTTCCCAAGGTAGATTCCCTAGACTGGAAGTGCCCTTGGCTCTGTAGCTCTGTTGTTTACTTGTTTTAGGGAACACAATGCACTCCTCCAGTGAGGCAGTTGGCAACTTACATCCCGCCCATCAGCATAACAAGGCTCCCTGTTCTCCAGGGCCTGTCTTGCCTTTCTGGTTTTTACACATTTTGTGGATGTCCCTTTGGACCGTTGGGAAGTGATACTTCTTTGTTGTGCAGATTTGCATTGCCCGCTTGCTTGCTTGGCCAAAAAGGGCGTATGCGTTTTCTCCTGAATATATTCAGGAGAAAACGCATACGCCCTTTTTGGCCAAGTGCATCATTGTCGAAGTTGTGCCCCTCTTCCTGTGCTTTACAGGCGATGCCAACGTACCTCTTGAAATCTGTTTCCTGCTATTCTGCCTCGCTTTCGAGTCCGCCTCGTTGCCTTCCCTCAACAGATTTTTGGACGATAGTTGTCCTTTATTACTCTGACAGTTTGTGAGTTGCTGTGCCCCTGAGCTCCATTTTTCAACTCGTTTTTTGTGAGCTGAACGCAAGTCCAAAATTTTGGTTCAGGAGCTATACTGGTTCCCGGTGGGTGGCTGAGACTTTGGTTAATTCTTGTTCCTGCCGGGAAGTTAGAGTGACATGTGCCCATCCAAATGCCTAACAGCTACTCTCTCATTGGTTCTCCCTCTTCCCTTTCATCCTCTGCCAAATTGGCAACCTGTGCGAACCAGGAGGTTAAAGGGGCTGTCTCTCCAAGTTGGGAGATTGATAGTAAAGCAGTTGGAAAGTCAAACTGGAGCATCAGGAGAGGGACTATTCGTTGAGTTTTAGAAACCTTTCGTATTCACAATGTGTCCATTCTCTAAGTTTCCCGTACATATTATAGCTGTAGTAATATTCCCTTCAACCTGGAGAGTTGGGACCCATGGAATGGGTGCCATGCATTACAGCTTTAAAGGGTCTGCATTTGCTCACCCAGTGTCACCAATCCTCTCATTCCCAAGTGTCCAGCCTCATGCCACATCCAGCTGTCATTGTAGATAGGGTCATTCCAGGTTGCATCAGAGACCCTGAAGGAATTGTAAAGAATTTCCCTGTTTCTTTGTTTTGTTTTTGAAATTCCTTTTTAGAGTGGGTTTGAGCTGATTCTCGCTGCCATGTTTATGCCAGTCTAGACACACTTGATTCCCTTACGGAGACATATCAATACATAGGTTTTAAGATACTTACTAGTCAGATCTATTCCTCTGCGGGAAATATGGGGTTTTGAGTCCCTTTCACTGAGGAAGGTGTAGGTCTTGTCTATTCCATAGTTGGTTTTTGGAACGGTACCTCTGCTTATATCAAACTCTGGTTGATGCATCACCCCACCTCTCCTTCCCCCTTAAGCAGGCATAAGAGTGTTTTCTAAATGTGAGACTCTGTTCTCTTGCCTAACTCAGTTCATGTGTAGCCATGTTTACAGGATCTTCCTAAGTGATATCTTATGATAAGTTTCTTTTTCTGTGTGACTTATTTCACTTAGAATCATCGTACCTGAATCCACTCATTTTGCTGCTACTGGTCTTATGACATTGATTTCATGGCTGAGGGATATTCCATCGTACGTAAGTTCCACAATTTTTTGAACCATTTTTATATTTCCTGGGAAATTTAAGGTGTACCCAAGTTGAGGTTCTTGTAAGCAGTGCAGCCCTAAATTTGGGGGTGGCTCTGTCTTATTGATTTTCAGTTTTCCCAAGGTATATTCCCTAGACTGGAAGTGCCCTTGGCTCTGTAGCTCTCTTTTTTACTTGTTTTAGGGAAAACAATGCACTCCTCCAGTGAGGCAGTTGGCAACTTACATCCCGCCCATCAGCATAACAAGGCTCCCTGTTCTCCAGGGCCTGTCTTGCCTTTCTGGTTTTTACACATTTTGTGGATGTCCCTTTGGACCGGTGGGAAGTGATACTTCTTTGTAGTGCAGATTTGCATTGCCCGCTTGCTTGCTTGGCCAAAAAGGGCGTATGCGTTTTCTCCTGAATATATTCAGGAGAAAACGCATACGCCCTTTTTGGCCAAGTGCATCATTGTCGAAGTTGTGCCCCTCTTCCTGTGCTTTACAGGAGATGCCAACGTACCTCTTGAAATCTGTTTCCTGCTATTCTGCCTCACTTTCGAGTCCGCCTCGTTGCCTTCCCTCAACAGATTTTTGGACGATAGTTGTCCTTTATTACTCTGACAGTTTGTGAGTTGCTGTGCCCCTGAGCTCCATTTTTCAACTCGATTTTTTTGTGAGCTGAACGCAAGTCCAAAATTTTGGTTCAGGACCTATACTGGTTCCCGGTGGGTGGCTGAGACTTTGGTTAATTCTTCTTCCTGCCGGGAAGTTAGAGTGACATGTGCCCATCCAAATGCCTAACAGCTACTCTCTCATTGGTTCTCCCTCTTCCCTTTCATCCTCTGCCAAATTGGCAACCTGTGCGAACGAGGAGGTTAAAGGGGCTGTCTCTCCAAGTTGGGAGATTGATAGTAAAGCAGTTGGAAAGTCAAACCGGAGCGCCAGGAGAGGGACTATTCGTTGAGTTTTAGAAATCTTTCGTATTCACAGACTGTCCATTCTCTAGGTTTCCCATACATATTATAGCTGTAGTAATATTCCCTTCAACCTGGAGAGTTGGGACCCATGGAATGGGTGCTATGCATTACTGCATTAAATGGTCTGCATTTGCTCACCCAGTCTCACCAATACTCTCAGTCCCAAGTGTCCAGCCTCATGCCACATCCAGCTGTCATTGTAGATAGGGTCATTCCAGGTTGCATCAGAGACCCTGAAGGAATTGTAAAGAATTTCCCTGTTTCTTTGTTTTGTTTTTGAAATTCCTTTTTAGAGTGGGTTTGAGCTGATTCTCGCTGCCATGTTTATGCCAGTCTAGACACACTTGATTCCGTTACGGAGACATATCAATACATAGGTTTTAAGATTCTTACTAGTCAGATCTATTCCTCTGCGGGAAATATGGGGTTTTGAGTCCCTTTCACTGAGGAAGGTGTAGGTCTTGTCTATTCCATAGTTGGTTTTTGGAACGGTACCTGTGCTTATATCAAACTCTGGTTTGATGCATCTCCCCACCTCTCCTTCCCCCTTAAGCAGGCATAAGAGTGTTTTCTAAATGTGAGACTCTGTTCTCTTGCCTAACTCAGTTCATGTGTAGCCATGTTTACAGGATCTTCCTAAGTGATATCTTATGATAAGTTTCTTTTTCTGTGTGACTTATTTCACTTAGAATCATCGTACCTGAATCCACTCATTTTGCTGCTACTGGTCTTATGACATTGATTTCATGGCTAAGGGATATTCCATTGTATGTAAGTTCCACAATTTTTTGAACCATTATTATATTTCCTGGGATATTTCAGGTGTACCCAGGTTGAGGTTCTTGTAAGCAGTGCAGCCCTCAATTTGGGGGTGGCTCTGTCTTATGGATTTTCAGTTTCCCCAAGGTATATTCCCTAGACCGGAAGTGCCCTTGGCTCTGTAGCTCTGTTGTTTACTTGTTTTAGGGAACACAATGCACTCCTCCAGTGAGGCAGTTGGCAACTTACATCCCGCCCATCAGCATAACAAGGCTCCCTGTTCTCCAGGGCCTGTCTTGCCTTTCTGGTTTTTACACATTTTGTGGATGTCCCATTGGACCGGTGGGAAGTGATACTTCTTTGTTGTGCAGATTTGCATTGCCCGCTTGCTTGCTTGGCCAAAAAGGGCGTATGCGTTTTCTCCTGAATATATTCAGGAGAAAACGCATACGCCCTTTTTGGCCAAGTGCATCATTGTCGAAGTTGTGCCCCTCTTCCTGTGCTTTACAGGCGATGCCAACGTACCTCTTGAAATCTGTTTCCTGCTATTCTGCCTCGCTTTCGAGTCCACCTCGTTGCCTTCCCTCAACAGATTTTTGGACGATAGTTGTCGTTTTTTTCTCTGCCAGTTTGTGAATTGAATGTGCCCATGAGCTCCATTTTTCTACTCGTTTTTTGTGAGCTGAACGCAAGTCCAAAATTTTGGTTCAGGACCTATACTGGTTCCTGGTGGGTGGCTGGGTCTTTGGTTAATTCTTCTTCCTGCCGGGAAATTAGAGTGACATGTGCCCATCCAAATGCCTAACAGCTACTCTCTCATTGGTTCTCCCTCTTCCCTTTCATCCTCTGCCAAATTGGCAACCTGTGCGAACCAGGAGGTTAAAGGGGCTGTCTCTCCAAGTTGGGAGATTGATAGTAAAGCAGTTGGAAAGTCAAACCGGAGCACCAGGAGAGGGACTATTCGTTGAGTTTTAGAAACCTTTCGTATTCACAGTGTGTCCATTCTCTAGGTTTCCCGTACATATTATAGCTGTAGTAATATTCCCTTCAACCTGGAGAGTTGGGACCCATGTAATGGGTGCTATGCATTACTGCATTAAAGGGTCTGCATTTGCTCACCCAGTCTCACCAATACTCTCAGTCCCAAGTGTCCAGCCTCATGCCACATCCAGCTGTCATTGTAGATAGGGTCATTCCAGGTTGCATCAGAGACCCTGAAGGAATTGTAAAGAATTTCCCTGTTTCTTTGTTTTGTTTTTGAAATTCCTTTTTAGAGTGGGTTTGAGCTGATTCTCGCTGCCATGTTTATGCCAGTCTAGACACACTTGATTCCCTTACGGAGACATATCAATACATAGGTTTTAAGATTCTTACTAGTCAGATCTATTCCTCTGCGGGAAATATGGGGTTTTGAGTCCCTTTCACTGAGGAAGGTGTAAGTCTTGTCTATTCCATAGTTGGTTTTTGGAACGGTACCTCTGCTTATATCAAACTCTGGTTGATGCATCACCCCACCTCTCCTTCCCCCTTAAGCAGGGATAAGAGTGTTTTCTAAATGTGAGACTCTGTTCTCTTTCCTAACTCAGTTCATGTGTAGCCATGTTTACAGGATCTTCCTAAGTGATATCTTATGATAAGTTTCTTTTTCTGTGTGACTTATTTCACTTAGAATCATCGTACCTGAATCCACTCATTTTGCTGCTACTGGTCTTATGACATTGATTTCATGGCTGAGGGATATTCCATCGTACGTAAGTACCACAATTTTTTGAACCATTTTTATATTTCCTGGGAAATTTAAGGTGTACCCAAGTTGAGGTTCTTGTAAGCAGTGCAGCCCTAAATTTGGGGGTGGCTCTGTCTTATTGATTTTCAGTTTTCCCAAGGTATATTCCCTAGACTGGAAGTGCCCTTGGCTCTGTAGCTCTGTTGTTTACTTGTTTTAGGGAACGCAATGCACTCCTCCAGTGAGGCAGTTGGCAACTTACATCCCACCCATCAGCATAACAAGGCTCCCTGTTCTCCAGGGCCTGTCTTGCCTTTCTGGTTTTTACACATTTTGTGGATGTCCCTTTGGCCCGGTGGGAAGTGATACTTTTTGTAGTGCAGATTTGCATTGCCCGCTTGCTTGCTTGGCCCAAAAGGGCGTATGCGTTTTCTCCTGAATATATTCAGGAGAAAACGCATACGCCCTTTTTGGCCAAGTGCATCATTGTCGAAGTTGTGCCCCTCTTCCTGTGCTTTACAGGCGATGCCAGCGTACCTCTTGAAATCTGTTTCCTGCTATTCTGCCTCGCTTTCGAGTCCGCCTCGTTGCCTTCCCTCAACAGATTTTTGGACGATAGTTGTCCTTTATTACTCTGCCAGTTTGTGAGTTGCTGTGCCCCTGAGCTCCATTTTTCTACTCGTTTTTTGTGAGCTGAACGCAAGTCCAAAATTTTGGTTCAGGACCTATACTGGTTCCCGGTGGGTGGCTGGGACTTTGGTTAATTCTTCTTCCTGCCGGGAAATTAGAGTGACATGTGCCCATCGAAATGCCTAACAGCTACTCTCTCATTGGTTCTCCCTCTTCCCTTTCATCCTCTGCCAAATTGGCAACCTGTGCGAACCAGGAGGTTAAAGGGGCTGTCTCTCCAAGTTGGGAGATTGATAGTAAAGCAGTTGGAAAGTCAAACCGGAGCACCAGGAGAGGGACTATTCGTTGAGTTTTAGAAACCTTTCGTATTCACAATGTGTCCATTCTCTAAGTTTCCCGTACATATTATAGCTGTAGTTATATTCCCTTCAACCTGGAGAGTTGGGACCCATAGAATGGGTGCCATGCATTACAGCTTTAAAGGGTCTGCATTTGCTCACCCAGTGTCACCAATCCTCTCATTCCCAAGTGTCCAGCCTCATGCCACATCCAGCTGTCATTGTAGATAGGGTCATTCCAGGTTGCATCAGAGACCCTGAAGGAATTGTAAAGAATTTCCCTGTTTCTTTGTTTTGTTTTTGAAATTCCTTTTTAGAGTGGGTTTGAGCTGATTCTCGCTGCCATGTTTATGCCAGTCTAGACACACTTGATTCCCTTACGGAGACATATCAATACATAGGTTTTAAGATTCTTACTAGTCAGATCTATTCCTCTGCGGGAAATATGGGGTTTTGAGTCCCTTTCACTGAGGAAGGTGTAGGTCTTGTCTATTCCATAGTTGGTTTTTGGAACGGTACCTGTGCTTATATCAAACTCTGGTTTGATGCATCACCCCACCTCTCCTTCCCCCTTAAGCAGGCATAAGAGTGTTTTCTAAATGTGAGCCTCTGTTCTCTTGCCTAACTCAGTTCATGTGTAGCCATGTTTACAGGATCTTCCTAAGTGATATCTTATGATAAGTTTCTTTTTCTGTGTGACTTATTTCACTTAGAATCATCGTACCTGAATCCACTCATTTTGCTGCTACTGGTATTATGACATTGATTTCATGGCTAAGGGATATTCCATCGTATGTAAGTTCCACAATTTTTTGAACCATTTTTATATTTCCTGGGATATTTAAGGTGTACCCAAGTTGAGGTTCTTGTAAGCCGTGCAGCCCTATATTTGGGGGTGACTCTGTCTTATTGATTTTCAGTTTTCCCAAGGTAGATTCCCTAGACTGGAAGTGCCCTTGGCTCTGTAGCTCTGTTGTTTACTTGTTTTAGGGAACACAATGCACTCCTCCAGTGAGGCAGTTGGCAACTTACATCCCGCCCATCAGCATAACAAGGCTCCCTGTTCTCCAGGGCCTGTCTTGCCTTTCTGGTTTTTACACATTTTGTGGATGTCCCATTGGACCGGTGGGAAGTGATACTTCTTTGTTGTGCAGATTTGCATTGCCCGCTTGCTTGCTTGGCCAAAAAGGGCGTATGCGTTTTCTCCTGAATATATTCAGGAGAAAACGCATACGCCCTTTTTGGCCAAGTGCATCATTGTCGAAGTTGTGCCCCTCTTCCTGTGCTTTACAGGCGATGCCAACGTACCTCTTGAAATCTGTTTCCTGCTATTCTGCCTCGCTTTCGAGTCCGCCTCGTTGCCTTCCCTCAACAGATTTTTGGACGATAGTTCTCCTTTATTACTCTGCCAGTTTGTGAGTTGCTGTGCCCCTGAGCTCCATTTTTCAACTCGTTTTTTGTGAGCTGAACGCAAGTCCAAAATTTTGGTTCAGGACCTATACTGGTTCCCAGTGGGTGGCTGGGACTTTGGTTAATTCTTCTTCCTGCCGGGAAATTAGAGTGACATGTGCCCATCCAAATGCCTAACAGCTACTCTCTCATTGGTTCTCCCTCTTCCCTTTCATCCTCTGCCAAATTGGCAACCTGTGCGAACCAGGAGGTTAAAGGGGCTGTCTCTCCAAGTTGGGAGATTGATAGTAAAGCAGTTGGAAAGTCAAACCGGAGCACCAGGAGAGGGACTATTCGTTGAGTTTTAGAAACCTTTCGTATTCACAGTGTGTCCAGTCTCTAGGTTTCCCGTACATATTATAGCTGTAGTAATATTCCCTTCAACCTGGAGAGTTGGGACCCATGTATTGGGTGCTATGCATTACTGCATTAAAGGGTCTGCATTTGCTCACCCAGTCTCACCAATACTCTCAGTCCCAAGTGTCCAGCCTCATGCCACATCCAGCTGTCATTGTAGATAAGGTCATTCCAGGTTGCATCAGAGACCCTGAAGGAATTGTAAAGAATTTCCCTGTTTCTTTGTTTTGTTTTTGAAATTCCTTTTTAGAGTGGGTTTGAGCTGATTCTCGCTGCCATGTTTATGCCAGTCTAGACACACTTGATTCCCTTACGGAGACATATCAATACATAGGTTTTAAGATTCTTACTAGTCAGATCTATTCCTCTGCGGGAAATATGGGGTTTTGAGTCCCTTTCACTGAGGAAGGTGTAGGTCTTGTCTATTCCATAGTTGGTTTTTGGAACGGTACCTCTGCTTATATCAAACTCTGGTTGATGCATCACCCCACCTCTCCTTCCCCCTTAAGCAGGCATAAGAGTGTTTTCTAAATGTGAGACTCTGTTCTCTTTCCTAACTCAGTTCATGTGTAGCCATGTTTACAGGATCTTCCTAAGTGATATCTTATGATAAGTTTCTTTTTCTGTGTGACTTATTTCACTTAGAATCATCGTACCTGAATCCACTCATTTTGCTGCTACTGGTCTTATGACATTGATTTCATGGCTGAGGGATATTCCATCGTACGTAAGTTCCACAATGTTTGGAACCATTTTTATATTTCCTGGGATATTTCAGGTGTACCCAGGTTGAGGTTCTTGTAAGCAGTGCAGCCCTCAATTTGGGGGTGGCTCTGTCTTATGGATTTTCAGTTTCCCCAAGGTATATTCCCTAGACCGGAAGTGCCCTTGGCTCTGTAGCTCTGTTGTTTACTTGTTTTAGGGAACACAATGCACTCCTCCAGTGAGGCAGTTGGCAACTTACATCCCGCCCATCAGCATAACAAGGCTCCCTGTTCTCCAGGGCCTGTCTTGCCTTTCTGGTTTTTACACATTTTGTGGATGTCCCATTGGACCGGTGGGAAGTGATACTTCTTTGTTGTGCAGATTTGCATTGCCCGCTTGCTTGCTTGGCCAAAAAGGGCGTATGCGTTTTCTCCTGAATATATTCAGGAGAAAACGCATACGCCCTTTTTGGCCAAGTGCATCATTGTCGAAGTTGTGCCCCTCTTCCTGTGCTTTACAGGCGATGCCAACGTACCTCTTGAAATCTGTTTCCTGCTATTCTGCCTCGCTTTCGAGTCCGCCTCGTTGCCTTCCCTCAACAGATTTTTGGACGATAGTTGTCGTTTTTTTCTCTGCCAGTTTGTGAATTGAATGTGCCCCTGAGCTCCATTTTTCTACTCGTTTTTTGTGAGCTGAACGCAAGTCCAAAATTTTGGTTCAGGACCTATACTGGTTCCCGGTGGGTGGCTGGGTCTTTGGTTAATTCTTCTTCCTGCCGGGAAATTAGAGTGACATGTGCCCATCCAAATGCCTAACAGCTACTCTCTCATTGGTTCTCCCTCTTCCCTTTCATCCTCTGCCAAATTGGCAACCTGTGTGAACCAGGAGGTTAAAGGGGCTGTCTCTCCAAGTTGGGAGATTGATAGTAAAGCAGTTGGAAAGTCAAACCGGAGCACCAGGAGAGGGACTATTCGTTGAGTTTTAGAAACCTTTCGTATTCACAGTGTGTCCATTCTCTAGGTTTCCCGTACATATTATAGCTGTAGTAATATTCCCTTCAACCTGGAGAGTTGGGACCCATGTATTGGGTGCTATGCATTACTGCATTAAAGGGTCTGCATTTGCTCACCCAGTCTCACCAATACTCTCAGTCCCAAGTGTCCAGCCTCATGCCACATCCAGCTGTCATTGTAGATAGGGTCATTCCAGGTTGCATCAGAGACCCTGAAGGAATTGTAAAGAATTTCCCTGTTTCTTTGTTTTGTTTTTGAAATTCCTTTTTAGAGTGGGTTTGAGCTGATTCTCGCTGCCATGTTTATGCCAGTCTAGACACACTTGATTCCCTTACGGAGACATATCAATACATAGGTTTTAAGATTCTTACTAGTCAGATCTATTCCTCTGCGGGAAATATGGGGTTTTGAGTCCCTTTCACTGAGGAAGGTGTAGGTCTTGTCTATTCCATAGTTGGTTTTTGGAACGGTACCTCTGCTTATATCAAACTCTGGTTGATGCATCACCCCACCTCTCCTTCCCCCTTAAGCAGGGATAAGAGTGTTTTCTAAATGTGAGACTCTGTTCTCTTTCCTAACTCAGTTCATGTGTAGCCATGTTTACAGGATCTTCCTAAGTGATATCTTATGATAAGATTCTTTTTCTGTGTGACTTATTTCACTTAGAATCATCGTACCTGAATCCACTCATTTTGCTGCTACTGGTCTTATGACATTGATTTCATGGCTGAGGGATATTCCATCGTACGTAAGTTCCACAATGTTTGGAACCATTTTTATATTTCCTGGGATATTTCAGGTGTACCCAGGTTGAGGTTCTTGTAAGCAGTGCAGCCCTCAATTTGGGGGTGGCTCTGTCTTATGGATTTTCAGTTTCCCCAAGGTATATTCCCTAGACCGGAAGTGCCCTTGGCTCTGTAGCTCTGTTGTTTACTTGTTTTAGGGAACAGAATGCACTCGTCCAGTGAGGCAGTTGGCAACTTACATCCCGCCCATCAGCATAACAAGGCTCCCTGTTCTCCAGGGCCTGTCTTGCCTTTCTGGTTTTTACACATTTTGTGGATGTCCCATTGGACCGGTGGGAAGTGATACTTCTTTGTTGTGCAGATTTGCATTGCCCGCTTGCTTGCTTGGCCAAAAAGGGCGTATGCGTTTTCTCCTGAATATATTCAGGAGAAAACGCATACGCCCTTTTTGGCCAAGTGCATCATTGTCGAAGTTGTGCCCCTCTTCCTGTGCTTTACAGGCGATGCCAACGTACCTCTTGAAATCTGTTTCCTGCTATTCTGCCTCGCTTTCGAGTCCGCCTCGTTGCCTTCCCTCAACAGATTTTTGGACGATAGTTGTCGTTTTTTTCTCTGCCAGTTTGTGAATTGAATGTGCCCCTGAGCTCCATTTTTCAACTCGTTTTTTGTGAGCTGAACGCAAGTCCAAAATTTTGGTTCAGGACCTATACTGGTTCCCGGTGGGTGGCTGAGACTTTGGTTAATTCTTCTTCCTGCCGGGAAGTTAGAGTGACATGTGCCCATCCAAATGCCTAACAGCTACTCTCTCATTGGTTCTCCCTCTTCCCTTTCATCCTCTCCCAAATTGGCAACCTTTGCGAACCAGGAGGTTAAAGGGGCTGTCTCTCCAAGTTGGGAGATTGATAGTAAAGCAGTTGGAAAGTCAAACCGGAGCACCAGGAGAGGGACTATTCGTTGAGTTTTAGAAACCTTTCGTTTTCACAGAGTGTCCATTCTCTAGGTTTCCCGTACATATTATAGCTGTAGTAATATTCCCTTCAACCTGGAGAGTTGGGACCCATGTAATGGGTGCTATGCATTACTGCATTAAAGGGTCTGCATTTGCTCACCCAGTCTCACCAATACTCTCAGTCCCAAGTGTCCAGCCTCATGCCACATCCAGCTGTCATTGTAGATAAGGTCATTCCAGGTTGCATCAGAGACTGTGAAGGAATTGTAAAGAATTTCTCTGTTTCTTTGTTTTGTTTTTGAAATTCCTTTTTAGAGTGGGTTTGAGCTGATTCTCGCTGCCATGTTTATGCCAGTCTAGACACACTTGATTCCCTTACGGAGACATATCAATACATAGGTTTTAAGATTCTTACTAGTCAGATCTATTCCTCTGCGGGAAATATGGGGTTGTGAGTCCCTTTCAATGAGGAAGGTGTAGGTCTTGTCTATTCCATAGTTGGTTTTTGGAACGGTACCTGTGCTTATATCAAACTCTGGTTGATGCATCACCCCACCTCTCCTTCCCCCTTAAGCAGGCATAAGAGTGTTTTCTAAATGTGAGACTCTGTTCTCTTTCCTAACTCAGTTCATTTGTAGCCATGTTTACAAGATCTTCCTAAGTGATATCTTATGATAAGTTTCTTTTTCTGTGTGACTTATTTCACTTAGAATCATCGTACCTGAATCCACTCATTTTGCTGCTACTGGTCTTATGACATTGATTTCATGGCTAAGGGATATTCCATCGTATGTAAGTTCCACAATTTTTTGAACCATTTTTATATTTCCTGGGATATTTAAGGTGTACCCAAGTTGAGGTTCTTGTAAGCAGTGCAGCCCTAAGTTTGGGGGTGGCTCTGTCTTATTGATTTTCAGTTTTCCCAAGGTAGATTCCCTAGACTGGTAGTGCCCTTGGCTCTGTAGCTCTGTTGTTTACTTGTTTTAGGGAACACAATGCACTCCTCCAGTGAGGCAGTTGGCAACTTACATCCCGCCCATCCGCATAACAAGGCTCCCTGTTCTCCAGGGCCTGTCTTGCCTTTCTGGTTTTTACACATTTTGTGGATGTCCCTTTGGACCGTTGGGAAGTGATACTTCTTTGTTGTGCAGATTTGCATTGCCCGCTTGCTTGCTTGGCCAAAAAGGGCATATGCGTTTTCTCCTGAATATATTCAGGAGAAAACGCATACGCCCTTTTTGGCCAAGTGCATCATTGTCGAAGTTGTGCCCCTCTTCCTGTGCTTTACAGGCGATGCCAACGTACCTCTTGAAATCTGTTTCCTGCTATTCTGCCTCGCTTTCGAGTCCGCCTCGTTGCCTTCCCTCAACAGATTTTTGGACGATAGTTGTCCTTTATTACTCTGACAGTTTGTGAGTTGCTGTGCCCCTGAGCTCCATTTTTCAACTCGTTTTTTGTGAGCTGAACGCAAGTCCAAAATTTTGGTTCAGGACCTATACTGGTTCCCGGTGGGTGGCTGAGACTTTGGTTAATTCTTGTTCCTGCCGGGAAGTTAGAGTGACATGTGCCCATCCAAATGCCTAACAGCTACTCTCTCATTGGTTCTCCCTCTTCCCTTTCATCCTCTGCCAAATTGGCAACCTGTGCGAACCAGGAGGTTAAAGGGGCTGTCTCTCCAAGTTGGGAGATTGATAGTAAAGCAGTTGGAAAGTCAAACTGGAGCACCAGGAGAGGGACTATTCGTTGAGTTTTAGAAACCTTTCGTATTCACAATGTGTCCATTCTCTAAGTTTCCCGTACATATTATAGCTGTAGTAATATTCCCTTCAACCTGGAGAGTTGGGACCCATGGAATGGGTGCCATGCATTACAGCTTTAAAGGGTCTGCATTTGCTCACCCAGTGTCACCAATCCTCTCATTCCCAAGTGTCCAGCCTCATGCCACATCCAGCTGTCATTGTAGATAGGGTCATTCCAGGTTGCATCAGAGACCCTGAAGGAATTGTAAAGAATTTCCCTGTTTCTTTGTTTTGTTTTTGAAATTCCTTTTTAGAGTGGGTTTGAGCTGATTCTCGCTGCCATGTTTATGCCAGTCTAGACACACTTGATTCCCTTACGGAGACATATCAATACATAGGTTTTAAGATTCTTACTAGTCAGATCTATTCCTCTGCGGGAAATATGGGGTTTTGAGTCCCTTTCACTGAGGAAGGTGTAGGTCTTGTCTATTCCATAGTTGGTTTTTGGAACGGTACCTCTGCTTATATCAAACTCTGGTTGATGCATCACCCCACCTCTCCTTCCCCCTTAAGCAGGCATAAGAGTGTTTTCTAAATGTGAGACTCTGTTCTCTTTCCTAACTCAGTTCATGTGTAGCCATGTTTACAGGATCTTCCTAAGTGATATCTTATGATAAGTTTCTTTTTCTGTGTGACTTATTTCACTTAGAATCATCGTACCTGAATCCACTCATTTTGCTGCTACTGGTCTTATGACATTGATTTCATGGCTGAGGGATATTCCATCGTACGTAAGTTCCACAATGTTTGGAACCATTTTTATATTTCCTGGGATATTTCAGGTGTACCCAGGTTGAGGTTCTTGTAAGCAGTGCAGCCCTCAATTTGGGGGTGGCTCTGTCTTATGGATTTTCAGTTTCCCCAAGGTATATTCCCTAGACCGGAAGTGCCCTTGGCTCTGTAGCTCTGTTGTTTACTTGTTTTAGGGAACACAATGCACTCCTCCAGTGAGGCAGTTGGCAACTTACATCCCGCCCATCAGCATAACAAGGCTCCCTGTTCTCCAGGGCCTGTCTTGCCTTTCTGGTTTTTACACATTTTGTGGATGTCCCATTGGACCGGTGGGAAGTGATACTTCTTTGTTGTGCAGATTTGCATTGCCCGCTTGCTTGCTTGGCCAAAAAGGGCGTATGCGTTTTCTCCTGAATATATTCAGGAGAAAACGCATACGCCCTTTTTGGCCAAGTGCATCATTGTCGAAGTTGTGCCCCTCTTCCTGTGCTTTACAGGCGATGCCAACGTACCTCTTGAAATCTGTTTCCTGCTATTCTGCCTCGCTTTCGAGTCCGCCTCGTTGCCTTCCCTCAACAGATTTTTGGACGATAGTTGTCGTTTTTTTCTCTGCCAGTTTGTGAATTGAATGTGCCCCTGAGCTCCATTTTTCTACTCGTTTTTTGTGAGCTGAACGCAAGTCCAAAATTTTGGTTCAGGACCTATACTGGTTCCCGGTGGGTGGCTGGGTCTTTGGTTAATTCTTCTTCCTGCCGGGAAATTAGAGTGACATGTGCCCATCCAAATGCCTAACAGCTACTCTCTCATTGGTTCTCCCTCTTCCCTTTCATCCTCTGCCAAATTGGCAACCTGTGTGAACCAGGAGGTTAAAGGGGCTGTCTCTCCAAGTTGGGAGATTGATAGTAAAGCAGTTGGAAAGTCAAACCGGAGCACCAGGAGAGGGACTATTCGTTGAGTTTTAGAAACCTTTCGTATTCACAGTGTGTCCATTCTCTAGGTTTCCCGTACATATTATAGCTGTAGTAATATTCCCTTCAACCTGGAGAGTTGGGACCCATGTAATGGGTGCTATGCATTACTGCATTAAAGGGTCTGCATTTGCTCACCCAGTCTCACCAATACTCTCAGTCCCAAGTGTCCAGCCTCATGCCACATCCAGCTGTCATTGTAGATAGGGTCATTCCAGGTTGCATCAGAGACCCTGAAGGAATTGTAAAGAATTTCCCTGTTTCTTTGTTTTGTTTTTGAAATTCCTTTTTAGAGTGGGTTTGAGCTGATTCTCGCTGCCATGTTTATGCCAGTCTAGACACACTTGATTCCCTTACGGAGACATATCAATACATAGGTTTTAAGATTCTTACTAGTCAGATCTATTCCTCTGCGGGAAATATGGGGTTTTGAGTCCCTTTCACTGAGGAAGGTGTAGGTCTTGTCTATTCCATAGTTGGTTTTTGGAACGGTACCTCTGCTTATATCAAACTCTGGTTGATGCATCACCCCACCTCTCCTTCCCCCTTAAGCAGGGATAAGAGTGTTTTCTAAATGTGAGACTCTGTTCTCTTTCCTAACTCAGTTCATGTGTAGCCATGTTTACAGGATCTTCCTAAGTGATATCTTATGATAAGATTCTTTTTCTGTGTGACTTATTTCACTTAGAATCATCGTACCTGAATCCACTCATTTTGCTGCTACTGGTCTTATGACATTGATTTCATGGCTGAGGGATATTCCATCGTACGTAAGTTCCACAATGTTTGGAACCATTTTTATATTTCCTGGGATATTTCAGGTGTACCCAGGTTGAGGTTCTTGTAAGCAGTGCAGCCCTCAATTTGGGGGTGGCTCTGTCTTATGGATTTTCAGTTTCCCCAAGGTATATTCCCTAGACCGGAAGTGCCCTTGGCTCTGTAGCTCTGTTGTTTACTTGTTTTAGGGAACAGAATGCACTCGTCCAGTGAGGCAGTTGGCAACTTACATCCCGCCCATCAGCATAACAAGGCTCCCTGTTCTCCAGGGCCTGTCTTGCCTTTCTGGTTTTTACACATTTTGTGGATGTCCCATTGGACCGGTGGGAAGTGATACTTCTTTGTTGTGCAGATTTGCATTGCCCGCTTGCTTGCTTGGCCAAAAAGGGCGTATGCGTTTTCTCCTGAATATATTCAGGAGAAAACGCATACGCCCTTTTTGGCCAAGTGCATCATTGTCGAAGTTGTGCCCCTCTTCCTGTGCTTTACAGGCGATGCCAACGTACCTCTTGAAATCTGTTTCCTGCTATTCTGCCTCGCTTTCGAGTCCGCCTCGTTGCCTTCCCTCAACAGATTTTTGGACGATAGTTGTCGTTTTTTTCTCTGCCAGTTTGTGAATTGAATGTGCCCCTGAGCTCCATTTTTCAACTCGTTTTTTGTGAGCTGAACGCAAGTCCAAAATTTTGGTTCAGGACCTATACTGGTTCCCGGTGGGTGGCTGAGACTTTGGTTAATTCTTCTTCCTGCCGGGAAGTTAGAGTGACATGTGCCCATCCAAATGCCTAACAGCTACTCTCTCATTGGTTCTCCCTCTTCCCTTTCATCCTCTCCCAAATTGGCAACCTTTGCGAACCAGGAGGTTAAAGGGGCTGTCTCTCCAAGTTGGGAGATTGATAGTAAAGCAGTTGGAAAGTCAAACCGGAGCACCAGGAGAGGGACTATTCGTTGAGTTTTAGAAACCTTTCGTTTTCACAGAGTGTCCATTCTCTAGGTTTCCCGTACATATTATAGCTGTAGTAATATTCCCTTCAACCTGGAGAGTTGGGACCCATGTAATGGGTGCTATGCATTACTGCATTAAAGGGTCTGCATTTGCTCACCCAGTCTCACCAATACTCTCAGTCCCAAGTGTCCAGCCTCATGCCACATCCAGCTGTCATTGTAGATAAGGTCATTCCAGGTTGCATCAGAGACTGTGAAGGAATTGTAAAGAATTTCTCTGTTTCTTTGTTTTGTTTTTGAAATTCCTTTTTAGAGTGGGTTTGAGCTGATTCTCGCTGCCATGTTTATGCCAGTCTAGACACACTTGATTCCCTTACGGAGACATATCAATACATAGGTTTTAAGATTCTTACTAGTCAGATCTATTCCTCTGCGGGAAATATGGGGTTGTGAGTCCCTTTCAATGAGGAAGGTGTAGGTCTTGTCTATTCCATAGTTGGTTTTTGGAACGGTATCTGTGCTTATATCAAACTCTGGTTGATGCATCACCCCACCTCTCCTTCCCCCTTAAGCAGGCATAAGAGTGTTTTCTAAATGTGAGACTCTGTTCTCTTTCCTAACTCAGTTCATTTGTAGCCATGTTTACAAGATCTTCCTAAGTGATATCTTATGATAAGTTTCTTTTTCTGTGTGACTTATTTCACTTAGAATCATCGTACCTGAATCCACTCATTTTGCTGCTACTGGTCTTATGACATTGATTTCATGGCTAAGGGATATTCCATCGTATGTAAGTTCCACAATTTTTTGAACCATTTTTATATTTCCTGGGATATTTAAGGTGTACCCAAGTTGAGGTTCTTGTAAGCAGTGCAGCCCTAAGTTTGGGGGTGGCTCTGTCTTATTGATTTTCAGTTTTCCCAAGGTAGATTCCCTAGACTGGTAGTGCCCTTGGCTCTGTAGCTCTGTTGTTTACTTGTTTTAGGGAACACAATGCACTCCTCCAGTGAGGCAGTTGGCAACTTACATCCCGCCCATCCGCATAACAAGGCTCCCTGTTCTCCAGGGCCTGTCTTGCCTTTCTGGTTTTTACACATTTTGTGGATGTCCCTTTGGACCGTTGGGAAGTGATACTTCTTTGTTGTGCAGATTTGCATTGCCCGCTTGCTTGCTTGGCCAAAAAGGGCATATGCGTTTTCTCCTGAATATATTCAGGAGAAAACGCATACGCCCTTTTTGGCCAAGTGCATCATTGTCGAAGTTGTGCCCCTCTTCCTGTGCTTTACAGGCGATGCCAACGTACCTCTTGAAATCTGTTTCCTGCTATTCTGCCTCGCTTTCGAGTCCGCCTCGTTGCCTTCCCTCAACAGATTTTTGGACGATAGTTGTCCTTTATTACTCTGACAGTTTGTGAGTTGCTGTGCCCCTGAGCTCCATTTTTCAACTCGTTTTTTGTGAGCTGAACGCAAGTCCAAAATTTTGGTTCAGGACCTATACTGGTTCCCGGTGGGTGGCTGAGACTTTGGTTAATTCTTGTTCCTGCCGGGAAGTTAGAGTGACATGTGCCCATCCAAATGCCTAACAGCTACTCTCTCATTGGTTCTCCCTCTTCCCTTTCATCCTCTGCCAAATTGGCAACCTGTGCGAACCAGGAGGTTAAAGGGGCTGTCTCTCCAAGTTGGGAGATTGATAGTAAAGCAGTTGGAAAGTCAAACTGGAGCACCAGGAGAGGGACTATTCGTTGAGTTTTAGAAACCTTTCGTATTCACAATGTGTCCATTCTCTAAGTTTCCCGTACATATTATAGCTGTAGTAATATTCCCTTCAACCTGGAGAGTTGGGACCCATGGAATGGGTGCCATGCATTACAGCTTTAAAGGGTCTGCATTTGCTCACCCAGTGTCACCAATCCTCTCATTCCCAAGTGTCCAGCCTCATGCCACATCCAGCTGTCATTGTAGATAGGGTCATTCCAGGTTGCATCAGAGACCCTGAAGGAATTGTAAAGAATTTCCCTGTTTCTTTGTTTTGTTTTTGAAATTCCTTTTTAGAGTGGGTTTGAGCTGATTCTCGCTGCCATGTTTATGCCAGTCTAGACACACTTGATTCCCTTACGGAGACATATCAATACATAGGTTTTAAGATTCTTACTAGTCAGATCTATTCCTCTGCGGGAAATATGGGGTTTTGAGTCCCTTTCACTGAGGAAGGTGTAGGTCTTGTCTATTCCATAGTTGGTTTTTGGAACGGTACCTCTGCTTATATCAAACTCTGGTTGATGCATCACCCCACCTCTCCTTCCCCCTTAAGCAGGCATAAGAGTGTTTTCTAAATGTGAGACTCTGTTCTCTTTCCTAACTCAGTTCATGTGTAGCCATGTTTACAGGATCTTCCTAAGTGATATCTTATGATAAGTTTCTTTTTCTGTGTGACTTATTTCACTTAGAATCATCGTACCTGAATCCACTCATTTTGCTGCTACTGGTCTTATGACATTGATTTCATGGCTGAGGGATATTCCATCGTACGTAAGTTCCACAATTTTTTGAACCATTTTTATATTTCCTGGGAAATTTAAGGTGTACCCAAGTTGAGGTTCTTGTAAGCAGTGCAGCCCTAAATTTGGGGGTGGCTCTGTCTTATTGATTTTCAGTTTTCCCAAGGTATATTCCCTAGACTGGAAGTGCCCTTGGCTCTGTAGCTCTCTTTTTTACTTGTTTTAGGGAAATCAATGCACTCCTCCAGTGAGGCAGTTGGCAACTTACATCCCGCCCATCAGCATAACAAGGCTCCCTGTTCTCCAGGGCCTGTCTTGCCTTTCTGGTTTTTACACATTTTGTGGATGTCCCTTTGGACCGGTGGGAAGTGATACTTCTTTGTAGTGCAGATTTGCATTGCCCGCTTGCTTGCTTGGCCAAAAAGGGCGTATGCGTTTTCTCCTGAATATATTCAGGAGAAAACGCATACGCCCTTTTTGGCCAAGTGCATCATTGTCGAAGTTGTGCCCCTCTTCCTGTGCTTTACAGGAGATGCCAACGTACCTCTTGAAATCTGTTTCCTGCTATTCTGCCTCACTTTCGAGTCCGCCTCGTTGCCTTCCCTCAACAGATTTTTGGACGATAGTTGTCCTTTATTACTCTGACAGTTTGTGAGTTGCTGTGCCCCTGAGCTCCATTTTTCAACTCGATTTTTTTGTGAGCTGAACGCAAGTCCAAAATTTTGGTTCAGGACCTATACTGGTTCCCGGTGGGTGGCTGAGACTTTGGTTAATTCTTCTTCCTGCCGGGAAGTTAGAGTGACATGTGCCCATCCAAATGCCTAACAGCTACTCTCTCATTGGTTCTCCCTCTTCCCTTTCATCCTCTGCCAAATTGGCAACCTGTGCGAACCAGGAGGTTAAAGGGGCTGTCTCTCCAAGTTGGGAGATTGATAGTAAAGCAGTTGGAAAGTCAAACCGGAGCGCCAGGAGAGGGACTATTCGTTGAGTTTTAGAAATCTTTCGTATTCACAGACTGTCCATTCTCTAGGTTTCCCATACATATTATAGCTGTAGTAATATTCCCTTCAACCTGGAGAGTTGGGACCCATGGAATGGGTGCTATGCATTACTGCATTAAATGGTCTGCATTTGCTCACCCAGTCTCACCAATACTCTCAGTCCCAAGTGTCCAGCCTCATGCCACATCCAGCTGTCATTGTAGATAGGGTCATTCCAGGTTGCATCAGAGACCCTGAAGGAATTGTAAAGAATTTCCCTGTTTCTTTGTTTTGTTTTTGAAATTCCTTTTTAGAGTGGGTTTGAGCTGATTCTCGCTGCCATGTTTATGCCAGTCTAGACACACTTGATTCCGTTACGGAGACATATCAATACATAGGTTTTAAGATTCTTACTAGTCAGATCTATTCCTCTGCGGGAAATATGGGGTTTTGAGTCCCTTTCACTGAGGAAGGTGTAGGTCTTGTCTATTCCATAGTTGGTTTTTGGAACGGTACCTGTGCTTATATCAAACTCTGGTTTGATGCATCTCCCCACCTCTCCTTCCCCCTTAAGCAGGCATAAGAGTGTTTTCTAATTGTGAGACTCTGTTCTCTTGCCTAACTCAGTTCATGTGTAGCCATGTTTACAGGATCTTCCTAAGTGATATCTTATGATAAGTTTCTTTTTCTGTGTGACTTATTTCACTTAGAATCATCGTACCTGAATCCACTCATTTTGCTGCTACTGGTCTTATGACATTGATTTCATGGCTAAGGGATATTCCATTGTATGTAAGTTCCACAATTTTTTGAACCATTTTTATATTTCCTGGGATATTTCAGGTGTACCCAGGTTGAGGTTCTTGTAAGCAGTGCTGCCCTCAATTTGGGGGTGGCTCTGTCTTATGGATTTTCAGTTTCCCCAAGGTATATTCCCTAGACCGGAAGTGCCCTTGGCTCTGTAGCTCTGTTGTTTACTTGTTTTAGGGAACACAATGCACTCCTCCAGTGAGGCAGTTGGCAACTTACATCCCGCCCATCAGCATAACAAGGCTCCCTGTTCTCCAGGGCCTGTCTTGCCTTTCTGGTTTTTACACATTTTGTGGATGTCCCATTGGACCGGTGGGAAGTGATACTTCTTTGTTGTGCAGATTTGCATTGCCCGCTTGCTTGCTTGGCCAAAAAGGGCGTATGCGTTTTCTCCTGAATATATTCAGGAGAAAACGCATACGCCCTTTTTGGCCAAGTGCATCATTGTCGAAGTTGTGCCCCTCTTCCTGTGCTTTACAGGCGATGCCAACGTACCTCTTGAAATCTGTTTCCTGCTATTCTGCCTCGCTTTCGAGTCCACCTCGTTGCCTTCCCTCAACAGATTTTTGGACGATAGTTGTCGTTTTTTTCTCTGCCAGTTTGTGAATTGAATGTGCCCCTGAGCTCCATTTTTCTACTCGTTTTTTGTGAGCTGAACGCAAGTCCAAAATTTTGGTTCAGGACCTATACTGGTTCCTGGTGGGTGGCTGGGTCTTTGGTTAATTCTTCTTCCTGCCGGGAAATTAGAGTGACATGTGCCCATCCAAATGCCTAACAGCTACTCTCTCATTGGTTCTCCCTCTTCCCTTTCATCCTCTGCCAAATTGGCAACCTGTGCGAACCAGGAGGTTAAAGGGGCTGTCTCTCCAAGTTGGGAGATTGATAGTAAAGCAGTTGGAAAGTCAAACCGGAGCACCAGGAGAGGGACTATTCGTTGAGTTTTAGAAACCTTTCGTATTCACAGTGTGTCCATTCTCTAGGTTTCCCGTACATATTATAGCTGTAGTAATATTCCCTTCAACCTGGAGAGTTGGGACCCATGTAATGGGTGCTATGCATTACTGCATTAAAGGGTCTGCATTTGCTCACCCAGTCTCACCAATACTCTCAGTCCCAAGTGTCCAGCCTCATGCCACATCCAGCTGTCATTGTAGATAGGGTCATTCCAGGTTGCATCAGAGACCCTGAAGGAATTGTAAAGAATTTCCCTGTTTCTTTGTTTTGTTTTTGAAATTCCTTTTTAGAGTGGGTTTGAGCTGATTCTCGCTGCCATGTTTATGCCAGTCTAGACACACTTGATTCCCTTACGGAGACATATCAATACATAGGTTTTAAGATTCTTACTAGTCAGATCTATTCCTCTGCGGGAAATATGGGGTTTTGAGTCCCTTTCACTGAGGAAGGTGTAAGTCTTGTCTATTCCATAGTTGGTTTTTGGAACGGTACCTCTGCTTATATCAAACTCTGGTTGATGCATCACCCCACCTCTCCTTCCCCCTTAAGCAGGGATAAGAGTGTTTTCTAAATGTGAGACTCTGTTCTCTTTCCTAACTCAGTTCATGTGTAGCCATGTTTACAGGATCTTCCTAAGTGATATCTTATGATAAGTTTCTTTTTCTGTGTGACTTATTTCACTTAGAATCATCGTACCTGAATCCACTCATTTTGCTGCTACTGGTCTTATGACATTGATTTCATGGCTGAGGGATATTCCATCGTACGTAAGTACCACAATTTTTTGAACCATTTTTATATTTCCTGGGAAATTTAAGGTGTACCCAAGTTGAGGTTCTTGTAAGCAGTGCAGCCCTAAATTTGGGGGTGGCTCTGTCTTATTGATTTTCAGTTTTCCCAAGGTATATTCCCTAGACTGGAAGTGCCCTTGGCTCTGTAGCTCTGTTGTTTACTTGTTTTAGGGAACACAATGCACTCCTCCAGTGAGGCAGTTGGCAACTTACATCCCACCCATCAGCATAACAAGGCTCCCTGTTCTCCAGGGCCTGTCTTGCCTTTCTGGTTTTTACACATTTTGTGGATGTCCCTTTGGCCCGGTGGGAAGTGATACTTCTTTGTAGTGCAGATTTGCATTGCCCGCTTGCTTGCTTGGCCAAAAAGGGCGTATGCGTTTTCTCCTGAATATATTCAGGAGAAAACGCATACGCCCTTTTTGGCCAAGTGCATCATTGTCGAAGTTGTGCCCCTCTTCCTGTGCTTTACAGGCGATGCCAGCGTACCTCTTGAAATCTGTTTCCTGCTATTCTGCCTCGCTTTCGAGTCCGCCTCGTTGCCTTCCCTCAACAGATTTTTGGACGATAGTTGTCCTTTATTACTCTGCCAGTTTGTGAGTTGCTGTGCCCCTGAGCTCCATTTTTCTACTCGTTTTTTGTGAGCTGAACGCAAGTCCAAAATTTTGGTTCAGGACCTATACTGGTTCCCGGTGGGTGGCTGGGACTTTGGTTAATTCTTCTTCCTGCCGGGAAATTAGAGTGACATGTGCCCATCGAAATGCCTAACAGCTACTCTCTCATTGGTTCTCCCTCTTCCCTTTCATCCTCTGCCAAATTGGCAACCTGTGCGAACCAGGAGGTTAAAGGGGCTGTCTCTCCAAGTTGGGAGATTGATAGTAAAGCAGTTGGAAAGTCAAACCGGAGCACCAGGAGAGGGACTATTCGTTGAGTTTTAGAAACCTTTCGTATTCACAATGTGTCCATTCTCTAAGTTTCCCGTACATATTATAGCTGTAGTTATATTCCCTTCAACCTGGAGAGTTGGGACCCATAGAATGGGTGCCATGCATTACAGCTTTAAAGGGTCTGCATTTGCTCACCCAGTGTCACCAATCCTCTCATTCCCAAGTGTCCAGCCTCATGCCACATCCAGCTGTCATTGTAGATAGGGTCATTCCAGGTTGCATCAGAGACCCTGAAGGAATTGTAAAGAATTTCCCTGTTTCTTTGTTTTGTTTTAGAAATTCCTTTTTATAGTCGGTTTGAGCTGATTCTCGCTGCCAGGTTTATGCCAGTCTAGACACACTTGATTCCGTTACGGAGACATATCAATACATAGGTTTTAAGATTCTTACTAGTCAGATCTATTCCTCTGCGGGAAATATGGGGTTTTGAGTCCCTTTCACTGAGGAAGGTGTAGGTCTTGTCTATTCCATAGTTGGTTTTTGGAACGGTACCTGTGCTTATATCAAACTCTGGTTTGATGCATCACCCCACCTCTCCTTCCCCCTTAAGCAGGCATAAGAGTGTTTTCTAAATGTGAGACTCTGTTCTCTTGCCTAACTCAGTTCATGTGTAGCCATGTTTACAGGATCTTCCTAAGTGATATCTTATGATAAGTTTCTTTTTCTGTGTGACTTATTTCACTTAGAATCATCGTACCTGAATCCACTCATTTTGCTGCTACTGGTATTATGACATTGATTTCATGGCTAAGGGATATTCCATCGTATGTAAGTTCCACAATTTTTTGAACCATTTTTATATTTCCTGGGATATTTAAGGTGTACCCAAGTTGAGGTTCTTGTAAGCCGTGCAGCCCTATATTTGGGGGTGACTCTGTCTTATTGATTTTCAGTTTTCCCAAGGTAGATTCCCTAGACTGGAAGTGCCCTTGGCTCTGTAGCTCTGTTGTTTACTTGTTTTAGGGAACACAATGCACTCCTCCAGTGAGGCAGTTGGCAACTTACATCCCGCCCATCAGCATAACAAGGCTCCCTGTTCTCCAGGGCCTGTCTTGCCTTTCTGGTTTTTACACATTTTGTGGATGTCCCATTGGACCGGTGGGAAGTGATACTTCTTTGTTGTGCAGATTTGCATTGCCCGCTTGCTTGCTTGGCCAAAAAGGGCGTATGCGTTTTCTCCTGAATATATTCAGGAGAAAACGCATACGCCCTTTTTGGCCAAGTGCATCATTGTCGAAGTTGTGCCCCTCTTCCTGTGCTTTACAGGCGATGCCAACGTACCTCTTGAAATCTGTTTCCTGCTATTCTGCCTCGCTTTCGAGTCCGCCTCGTTGCCTTCCCTCAACAGATTTTTGGACGATAGTTCTCCTTTATTACTCTGCCAGTTTGTGAGTTGCTGTGCCCCTGAGCTCCATTTTTCAACTCGTTTTTTGTGAGCTGAACGCAAGTCCAAAATTTTGGTTCAGGACCTATACTGGTTCCCAGTGGGTGGCTGGGACTTTGGTTAATTCTTCTTCCTGCCGGGAAATTAGAGTGACATGTGCCCATCCAAATGCCTAACAGCTACTCTCTCATTGGTTCTCCCTCTTCCCTTTCATCCTCTGCCAAATTGGCAACCTGTGCGAACCAGGAGGTTAAAGGGGCTGTCTCTCCAAGTTGGGAGATTGATAGTAAAGCAGTTGGAAAGTCAAACCGGAGCACCAGGAGAGGGACTATTCGTTGAGTTTTAGAAACCTTTCGTATTCACAGTGTGTCCAGTCTCTAGGTTTCCCGTACATATTATAGCTGTAGTAATATTCCCTTCAACCTGGAGAGTTGGGACCCATGTATTGGGTGCTATGCATTACTGCATTAAAGGGTCTGCATTTGCTCACCCAGTCTCACCAATACTCTCAGTCCCAAGTGTCCAGCCTCATGCCACATCCAGCTGTCATTGTAGATAAGGTCATTCCAGGTTGCATCAGAGACCCTGAAGGAATTGTAAAGAATTTCCCTGTTTCTTTGTTTTGTTTTTGAAATTCCTTTTTAGAGTGGGTTTGAGCTGATTCTCGCTGCCATGTTTATGCCAGTCTAGACACACTTGATTCCCTTACGGAGACATATCAATACATAGGTTTTAAGATTCTTACTAGTCAGATCTATTCCTCTGCGGGAAATATGGGGTTTTGAGTCCCTTTCACTGAGGAAGGTGTAGGTCTTGTCTATTCCATAGTTGGTTTTTGGAACGGTACCTCTGCTTATATCAAACTCTGGTTGATGCATCACCCCACCTCTCCTTCCCCCTTAAGCAGGGATAAGAGTGTTTTCTAAATGTGAGACTCTGTTCTCTTTCCTAACTCAGTTCATGTGTAGCCATGTTTACAGGATCTTCCTAAGTGATATCTTATGATAAGTTTCTTTTTCTGTGTGACTTATTTCACTTAGAATCATCGTACCTGAATCCACTCATTTTGCTGCTACTGGTCTTATGACATTGATTTCATGGCTGAGGGATATTCCATCGTACGTAAGTTCCACAATGTTTGGAACCATTTTTATATTTCCTGGGATATTTCAGGTGTACCCAGGTTGAGGTTCTTGTAAGCAGTGCAGCCCTCAATTTGGGGGTGGCTCTGTCTTATGGATTTTCAGTTTCCCCAAGGTATATTCCCTAGACCGGAAGTGCCCTTGGCTCTGTAGCTCTGTTGTTTACTTGTTTTAGGGAACAGAATGCACTCGTCCAGTGAGGCAGTTGGCAACTTACATCCCGCCCATCAGCATAACAAGGCTCCCTGTTCTCCAGGGCCTGTCTTGCCTTTCTGGTTTTTACACATTTTGTGGATGTCCCATTGGACCGGTGGGAAGTGATACTTCTTTGTTGTGCAGATTTGCATTGCCCGCTTGCTTGCTTGGCCAAAAAGGGCGTATGCGTTTTCTCCTGAATATATTCAGGAGAAAACGCATACGCCCTTTTTGGCCAAGTGCATCATTGTCGAAGTTGTGCCCCTCTTCCTGTGCTTTACAGGCGATGCCAACGTACCTCTTGAAATCTGTTTCCTGCTATTCTGCCTCGCTTTCGAGTCCGCCTCGTTGCCTTCCCTCAACAGATTTTTGGACGATAGTTGTCGTTTTATTCTCTGCCAGTTTGTGAATTGAATGTGCCCCTGAGCTCCATTTTTCTACTCGTTTTTTGTGAGCTGAACGCAAGTCCAAAATTTTGGTTCAGGACCTATACTGGTTCCCGGTGGGTGGCTGGGTCTTTGGTTAATTCTTCTTCCTGCCGGGAAATTAGAGTGACATGTGCCCATCCAAATGCCTAACAGCTACTCTCTCATTGGTTCTCCCTCTTCCCTTTCATCCTCTGCCAAATTGGCAACCTGTGTGAACCAGGAGGTTAAAGGGGCTGTCTCTCCAAGTTGGGAGATTGATAGTAAAGCAGTTGGAAAGTCAAACCGGAGCACCAGGAGAGGGACTATTCGTTGAGTTTTAGAAACCTTTCGTATTCACAGTGTGTCCATTCTCTAGGTTTCCCGTACATATTATAGCTGTAGTAATATTCCCTTCAACCTGGAGAGTTGGGACCCATGTAATGGGTGCTATGCATTACTGCATTAAAGGGTCTGCATTTGCTCACCCAGTCTCACCAATACTCTCAGTCCCAAGTGTCCAGCCTCATGCCACATCCAGCTGTCATTGTAGATAAGGTCATTCCAGGTTGCATCAGAGACTGTGAAGGAATTGTAAAGAATTTCTCTGTTTCTTTGTTTTGTTTTTGAAATTCCTTTTTAGAGTGGGTTTGAGCTGATTCTCGCTGCCATGTTTATGCCAGTCTAGACACACTTGATTCCCTTACGGAGACATATCAATACATAGGTTTTAAGATTCTTACTAGTCAGATCTATTCCTCTGCGGGAAATATGGGGTTGTGAGTCCCTTTCAATGAGGAAGGTGTAGGTCTTGTCTATTCCATAGTTGGTTTTTGGAACGGTACCTGTGCTTATATCAAACTCTGGTTGATGCATCACCCCACCTCTCCTTCCCCCTTAAGCAGGCATAAGAGTGTTTTCTAAATGTGAGACTCTGTTCTCTTTCCTAACTCAGTTCATTTGTAGCCATGTTTACAAGATCTTCCTAAGTGATATCTTATGATAAGTTTCTTTTTCTGTGTGACTTATTTCACTTAGAATCATCGTACCTGAATCCACTCATTTTGCTGCTACTGGTCTTATGACATTGATTTCATGGCTAAGGGATATTCCATCGTATGTAAGTTCCACAATTTTTTGAACCATTTTTATATTTCCTGGGATATTTAAGGTGTACCCAAGTTGAGGTTCTTGTAAGCAGTGCAGCCCTAAGTTTGGGGGTGGCTCTGTCTTATTGATTTTCAGTTTTCCCAAGGTAGATTCCCTAGACTGGAACTGCCCTTGGCTCTGTAGCTCTGTTGTTTACTTGTTTTAGGGAACACAATGCACTCCTCCAGTGAGGGAGTTGGCAACTAACATCCCGCCCATCAGCATAACAAGGCTCCCTGTTCTCCAGGGCCTGTCTTGCCTTTCTGGTTTTTACACATTTTGTGGATGTCCCTTTGGACCGGTGGGAAGTGATACTACTTTGTAGTGCAGATTTGCATTGCCCGCTTGCTTGCTTGGCCAAAAAGGGCGTATGCGTTTTCTCCTGAATATATTCAGGAGAAAACGCATACGCCCTTTTTGGCCAAGTGCATCATTGTCGAAGTTGTGCCCCTCTTCCTGTGCTTTACAGGCGATTCCAACGTACCTGTTGATATCTGTTTCCTGCTATTCTGCCTCGCTTTCGAGTCCGCCTCGGTGCCTTCCCTCAACAGATTTTTGGACAACAGTTGTCGTTTATTACTCTGCCAGTTTGTGAATTGAATGTGCCCCTGAGCTCCATTATTCAACTCGTTTTTTGTGAGCTGAACGCAAGTCCAAAATTTTGGTTCAGGACCTATACTGGTTCCCGGTGGGTGGCTGAGACTTTGGTTAATTCTTGTTCCTGCCGGGAAATTAGAGTGACATGTGCCCATCCAAATGCCTAACAGCTACTCTCTCATTGGTTCTCCCTCTTCCCTTTCCTCCTCTGCCAAATTGGCAACCTGTGCGAACGAGGAGGTTAAAGGGGCTGTCTCTCCAAGTTGGGAGATTGATAGTAAAGCAGTTGGAAAGTCAAACCGGAGCACCAGGAGAGGGACTATTCGTTGAGTTTTAGAAACCTTTCGTATTCACAATGTGTCCATTCTCTAAGTTTCCCATACATATTATAGCTGTAGTAATATTCCCTTCAACCTGGAGAGTTGGGACCCATGGAATGGGTGCCATGCATTACAGCTTTAAAGGGTCTGCATTTGCTCACCCAGTCTCACCAATCCTCTCATTCCCAAGTGTCCAGCCTCATGCCACATCCAGCTGTTATTGTAGATAGGGTCATTCCAGGTTGCATCAGAGACCCTGAAGGAATTGTAAAGAATTTCCCTGTTTCTTTGTTTTGTTTTAGAAATTCCTTTTTATAGTCGGTTTGAGCTGATTCTCGCTGCCATGTTTATGCCAGTCTAGACACACTTGATTCCGTTATGGAGACATATCAATACATAGGTTTTAAGATTCTTACTAGTCAGATCTATTCCTCTGCGGGAAATATGGGGTTTTGAGTCCCTTTCACTGAGGAAGGTGTAGGTCTTGTCTATTCCATAGTTGGTTTTTGGAACGGTACCTGTGCTTATATCAAACTCTGGTTTGATGCATCACCCCACCTCTCCTTCCCCCTTAAGCAGGCATAAGAGTGTTTTCTAAATGTGAGACTCTGTTCTCTTGCCTAACTCAGTTCATGTGTAGCCATGTTTACAGGATCTTCCTAAGTGATATCTTATGATAAGTTTCTTTTTCTGTGTGACTTATTTCACTTAGAATCATCGTACCTGAATCCACTCATTTTGCTGCTACTGGTCTTATGACATTGATTTCATGGCTAAGGGATATTCCATCGTATGTAAGTTCCACAATTTTTTGAACCATTTTTATATTTCCTGGGATATTTAAGGTGTACCCAAGTTGAGGTTCTTGTAAGCAGTGCAGCCCTAAGTTTGGGGGTGGCTCTGACTTATTGATTTTCAGTTTTCCCAAGGTAGATTCCCTAGACTGGAACTGCCCTTGGCTCTGTAGCTCTGTTGTTTACTTGTTTTAGGGAACACAATGCACTCCTCCAGTGAGGCAGTTGGCAACTAACATCCCGCCCATCAGCATAACAAGGCTCCCTGTTCTGCAGGGCCTGTCTTGCCTTTCTGGTTTTTACACATTTTGTGGATGTCCCTTTGGACCGGTGGGAAGTGATACTTCTTTGTAGTGCAGATTTGCATTGCCCGCTTGCTTGCTTGGCCAAAAAGGGCGTATGCGTTTTCTCCTGAATATATTCAGGAGAAAACGCATACGCCCTTTTTGGCCAAGTGCATCATTGTCGAAGTTGTGCCCCTCTTCCTGTGCTTTACAGGCGATTCCAACGTACCTGTTGAAATCTGTTTCCTGCTATTCTGCCTCGCTTTCGAGTCCGCCTCGGTGCCTTCCCTCAACAGATTTTTGGACAACAGTTGTCGTTTATTACTCTGCCAGTTTGTGAATTGAATGTGCCCCTGAGCTCCATTATTCAACTCGTTTTTTGTGAGCTGAACGCAAGTCCAAAATTTTGGTTCAGGACCTATACTGGTTCCCGGTGGGTGGCTGAGACTTTGGTTAATTCTTGTTCCTGCCGGGAAATTAGAGTGACATGTGCCCATCCAAATGCCTAACAGCTACTCTCTCATTGGTTCTCCCTCTTCCCTTTCATCCTCTGCCAAATTGGCAACCTGTGCGAACCAGGAGGTTAAAGGGGCTGTCTCTCCAAGTTGGGAGATTGATAGTAAAGCAGTTGGAAAGTCAAACCGGAGCACCAGGAGAGGGACTCTTCGTTGAGTTTTAGAAACCTTTCGTATTCACAATGTGTCCATTCTCTAAGTTTCCCGTACATATTATAGCTGTAGTAATATTCCCTTCAACCTGGAGAGTTGGGACCCATGGAATGGGTGCCATGCATTACAGCTTTAAAGGGTCTGCATTTGCTCACCCAGTGTCACCAATCCTCTCATTCCCAAGTGTCCAGCCTCATGCCACATCCAGCTGTCATTGTAGATAGGGTCATTCCAGGTTGCATCAGAGACCCTGAAGGAATTGTAAAGAATTTCCCTGTTTCTTTGTTTTGTTTTTGAAATTCCTTTTTATAGTGGGTTTGAGCTGATTCTCGCTGCCATGTTTATGCCCGTCTAGACACACTTGATTCCGTTACGGAGACATATCAATACATAGGTTTTAAGATTCTTACTAGTCAGATCTATTCCTCTGCGGGAAATATGGGGTTTTGAGTCCCTTTCACTGAGGAAGGTGTAGGTCTTGTCTATTCCATAGTTGGTTTTTGGAACGGTACCTGTGCTTATATCAAACTCTGGTTTGATGCATCTCCCCACCTCTCCTTCCCCCTTAAGCAGGCATAAGAGTGTTTTCTAAATGTGAGACTCTGTTCTCTTGCCTAACTCAGTTCATGTGTAGCCATGTTTACAGGATCTTCCTAAGTGATATCTTATGATAAGTTTCTTTTTCTGTGTGACTTATTTCACTTAGAATCATCGTACCTGAATCCACTCCTTTTGCTGCTACTGGTCTTATGACATTGATTTCATGGCTAAGGGATATTCCATCGTATGTAAGTTCCACAATTTTTTGAACCATTTTTATATTTCCTGGGATATTTAAGGTGTACCCAAGTTGAGGTTCTTATAAGCAGTGCAGCCCTAAGTTTGGGGGTGACTCTCTCTTATTGATTTTCAGTTTTCCCAAGGTAGATTCCCTAGACTGGAAGTGCCCTTGGCTCTGTAGCTCTGTTGTTTACTTGTTTTAGGGAACACAGTGCACTCCTCCAGTGAGGCAGTTGGCAACTTACATCCCGCCCATCAGCATAACAAGGCTCCCTGTTCTCCAGGGCCTGTCTTGCCTTTCTGGTTTTTACACATTTTGTGGATGTCCCTTTGGACCGGTGGGAAGTGATACTTCTTTGTTGTGCAGATTTGAATTGCCCGCTTGCTTGCTTGGCCAAAAAGGGCGTATGCGTTTTCTCCTGAATATATTCAGGAGAAAACGCATACGCCCTTTTTGGCCAAGTGCATCATTGTCGAAGTTGTGCCCCTCTTCCTGTGCTTTACAGGTGATTCCAACGTACCTCTTGAAATCTGTTTCCTGCTATTCTGCCTCGCTTTCGAGTCCCCCTCATTGCCTTCCCTCAACATATTTTTGGACGATAGTTGGCCTTTATTACTCTGCCATTTTGTGAATTTCTGTGCCCCTGAACTCCATTTTTCAACTCGTTATTTGTGAGCTGAACGCAAGTCCAAAATTTTGGTTCAGGACCTATACTGGTTCCTGGTGGGTGGCTGAGACTTTGGTTAATTCTTCTTCCTGCCGGGAAATTAGAGTGACATGTGCCCATCCAAATGCCTAACAGCTACTCTCTCATTGGTTCTCCCTCTTCCCTTTCATCCTCTGCCAAATTGGCAACCTGTGCGAACCAGGAGGTTAAAGGGGCTCTCTCTCCAAGTTGGGAGATTGATAGTAAAGCAGTTGGAAATTCAAACCGTAGCACCAGGAGTGGGACTATTCGTTGAGTTTTAGAAACCTTTCATATTCACAGTGTGTCCATTCTCTAGGATTCCCGTACATGTTATAGCTGTAGTAATATTCCCTTCAACCTGGAGAGTTGGGACCCATGGAATGGGTGCCATGCATTACTGCTTTAAGGTTCTGCATTTTCTCACCCAGTCTCACCAATACTCTCAGTCCCAAGTGTCCAGCCTCATGCCACATCCAGCTGTCATTTTAGAGAGGGTCATCCAGGTTGCATCAGAGACCCTGAAGGAACTGTAAAGAATTTCCCTGTTTCTTTGTTTTGTATTTGAAGGTCCTTTTTATAGAGGGTTTGAGCTGATTCTTGATGCCATGTTTATGCCAGTCTAGACACACTTGATTCCCTTACGGAGACATATCAATACATATGTTTTAAGATTCTTACTAGTCAGATATATTCCATTGCGGGAAATATGGGGGTTTGAGTCCCTTTCACTGAGGAAGGTGTAGGTCTTCTCTATTCCATAGTTGGTGTTTGGAACGGTACCTGTGCTTATATCAAACTCTGGTTTGATGCATCACCCCACCTCTCCTTCCCCCTTAAGCAGGCATAAGAGTGTTTTCTAAATGTGAGACTCTGTTCTCTTTCCTAACTCAGTTCATGTGTAGCCATGTTTACAGGATCTTCCTAAGTGATATCTTATGATAAGTTTCTTTTTCTGTGTGACTTATTTCACTTAGAATCATCGTACCTGAATCCACTCATTTTGCTGCTTCTGGTCTTATGACATTGATTTCATGGCTGAGGGATATTCCATGGTACGTAAGTTCCACAATTTTTTGAACCATTTTTATATTTCCTGGGATATTTAAGGTGTACCCAAGTTGAGGTTCTTGTAAGCAGTGCAGCCCTAAATTTGGGGGTGGCTCTGTCTTATTGATTTTCAGTTTACCCAACGTAGATTCCCTAGACTGGAAGTGCCCTTGGCTCTGTAGCTCTGTTGTTTACTTGTTTTAGGGAACACAATGCACTCCTCCAGTGAGGCAGTTGGCAACTTACATCCCGCCCATCAGCATAACAAGGCTCCCTGTTCTCCAGGGCCTGTCTTGCCTTTCTGGTTTTTACACATTTTGTGGATGTCCCTTTGGACCGTTGGGAAGTGATACTTCTTTGTTGTGCAGATTTGCATTGCCCGCTTGCTTGCTTGGCCAAAAAGGGCGTATGCGTTTTCTCCTGAATATATTCAGGAGAAAACGCATACGCCCTTTTTGGCCAAGTGCATCATTGTCGAAGTTGTGCCCCTCTTCCTGTGCTTTACAGGCGATGCCAACGTACCTCTTGAAATCTGTTTCCTGCTATTCTGCCTCGCTTTCGAGTCCGCCTCGTTGCCTTCCCTCAACAGATTTTTGGACGATAGTTGTCCTTTATTACTCTGACAGTTTGTGAGTTGCTGTGCCCCTGAGCTCCATTTTTCAACTCGTTTTTTGTGAGCTGAACGCAAGTCCAAAATTTTGGTTCAGGACCTATACTGGTTCCCGGTGGGTGGCTGAGACTTTGGTTAATTCTTCTTCCTGCCGGGAAGTTAGAGTGACATGTGCCCATCCAAATGCCTAACAGCTACTCTCTCATTGGTTCTCCCTCTTCCCTTTCATCCTCTGCCAAATTGGCAACCTGTGCGAACCAGGAGGTTAAAGGGGCTGTCTCTCCAAGTTGGGAGATTGATAGTAAAGCAGTTGGAAAGTCAAACTGGAGCACCAGGAGAGGGACTATTCGTTGAGTTTTAGAAACCTTTCGTATTCACAATGTGTCCATTCTCTATGTTTCCCGTACATATTATAGCTGTAGTAATATTCCCTTCAACCTGGAGAGTTGGGACCCATGGAATGGGTGCCATGCATTACAGCTTTAAAGGGTCTGCATTTGCTCACCCAGTGTCACCAATCCTCTCATTCCCAAGTGTCCAGCCTCATGCCACATCCAGCTGTCATTGTAGATAGGGTCATTCCAGGTTGCATCAGAGACCCTGAAGGAATTGTAAAGAATTTCCCTGTTTCTTTGTTTTGTTTTTGAAATTCCTTTTTAGAGTGGGTTTGAGCTGATTCTCGCTGCCATGTTTATGCCAGTCTAGACACACTTGATTCCCTTACGGAGACATATCAATACATAGGTTTTAAGATTCTTACTAGTCAGATCTATTCCTCTGCGGGAAATATGGGGTTTTGAGTCCCTTTCACTGAGGAAGGTGTAGGTCTTGTCTATTCCATAGTTGGTTTTTGGAACGGTACCTCTGCTTATATCAAACTCTGGTTGATGCATCACCCCACCTCTCCTTCCCCCTTAAGCAGGCATAAGAGTGTTTTCTAAATGTGAGACTCTGTTCTCTTTCCTAACTCAGTTCATGTGTAGCCATGTTTACAGGATCTTCCTAAGTGATATCTTATGATAAGTTTCTTTTTCTGTGTGACTTATTTCACTTAGAATCATCGTACCTGAATCCACTCATTTTGCTGCTACTGGTCTTATGACATTGATTTCATGGCTGAGGGATATTCCATCGTACGTAAGTTCCACAATTTTTTGAACCATTTTTATATTTCCTGGGAAATTTAAGGTGTACCCAAGTTGAGGTTCTTGTAAGCAGTGCAGCCCTAAATTTGGGGGTGGCTCTGTCTTATTGATTTTCAGTTTTCCCAAGGTATATTCCCTAGACTGGAAGTGCCCTTGGCTCTGTAGCTCTCTTTTTTACTTGTTTTAGGGAAAACAATGCACTCCTCCAGTGAGGCAGTTGGCAACTTACATCCCGCCCATCAGCATAACAAGGCTCCCTGTTCTCCAGGGCCTGTCTTGCCTTTCTGGTTTTTACACATTTTGTGGATGTCCCTTTGGACCGGTGGGAAGTGATACTTCTTTGTAGTGCAGATTTGCATTGCCCGCTTGCTTGCTTGGCCAAAAAGGGCGTATGCGTTTTCTCCTGAATATATTCAGGAGAAAACGCATACGCCCTTTTTGGCCAAGTGCATCATTGTCGAAGTTGTGCCCCTCTTCCTGTGCTTTACAGGAGATGCCAACGTACCTCTTGAAATCTGTTTCCTGCTATTCTGCCTCACTTTCGAGTCCGCCTCGTTGCCTTCCCTCAACAGATTTTTGGACGATAGTTGTCCTTTATTACTCTGACAGTTTGTGAGTTGCTGTGCCCCTGAGCTCCATTTTTCAACTCGATTTTTTTGTGAGCTGAACGCAAGTCCAAAATTTTGGTTCAGGACCTATACTGGTTCCCGGTGGGTGGCTGAGACTTTGGTTAATTCTTCTTCCTGCCGGGAAGTTAGAGTGACATGTGCCCATCCAAATGCCTAACAGCTACTCTCTCATTGGTTCTCCCTCTTCCCTTTCATCCTCTGCCAAATTGGCAACCTGTGCGAACCAGGAGGTTAAAGGGGCTGTCTCTCCAAGTTGGGAGATTGATAGTAAAGCAGTTGGAAAGTCAAACCGGAGCGCCAGGAGAGGGACTATTCGTTGAGTTTTAGAAATCTTTCGTATTCACAGACTGTCCATTCTCTAGGTTTCCCATACATATTATAGCTGTAGTAATATTCCCTTCAACCTGGAGAGTTGGGACCCATGGAATGGGTGCTATGCATTACTGCATTAAATGGTCTGCATTTGCTCACCCAGTCTCACCAATACTCTCAGTCCCAAGTGTCCAGCCTCATGCCACATCCAGCTGTCATTGTAGATAGGGTCATTCCAGGTTGCATCAGAGACCCTGAAGGAATTGTAAAGAATTTCCCTGTTTCTTTGTTTTGTTTTTGAAATTCCTTTTTAGAGTGGGTTTGAGCTGATTCTCGCTGCCATGTTTATGCCAGTCTAGACACACTTGATTCCGTTACGGAGACATATCAATACATAGGTTTTAAGATTCTTACTAGTCAGATCTATTCCTCTGCGGGAAATATGGGGTTTTGAGTCCCTTTCACTGAGGAAGGTGTAGGTCTTGTCTATTCCATAGTTGGTTTTTGGAACGGTACCTGTGCTTATATCAAACTCTGGTTTGATGCATCTCCCCACCTCTCCTTCCCCCTTAAGCAGGCATAAGAGTGTTTTCTAAATGTGAGACTCTGTTCTCTTGCCTAACTCAGTTCATGTGTAGCCATGTTTACAGGATCTTCCTAAGTGATATCTTATGATAAGTTTCTTTTTCTGTGTGACTTATTTCACTTAGAATCATCGTACCTGAATCCACTCATTTTGCTGCTACTGGTCTTATGACATTGATTTCATGGCTAAGGGATATTCCATTGTATGTAAGTTCCACAATTTTTTGAACCATTTTTATATTTCCTGGGATATTTAAGGTGTACCCAAGTTGAGGTTCTTGTAAGCAGTGCAGCCCTACATTTGGGGGTGACTCTGTCTTATTGATTTTCAGTTTTCCCAAGGTAGATTCCCTAGACTGGAAGTGCCCTTGGCTCTGTAGCTCTGTTGTTTACTTGTTTTAGGGAACACAATGCACTCCTCCAGTGAGGCAGTTGGCAACTTACATCCCGCCCATCAGCATAACAAGGCTCCCTGTTCTGCAGGGCCTGTCTTGCCTTTCTGGTTTTTACACATTTTGTGGATGTCCCTTTGGACCGGTGGGAAGTGATACTTCTTTGTAGTGCAGATTTGCATTGCCCGCTTGCTTGCTTGGCCAAAAAGGGCGTATGCGTTTTCTCCTGAATATATTCAGGAGAAAACGCATACGCCCTTTTTGGCCAAGTGCATCATTGTCGAAGTTGTGCCCCTCTTCCTGTGCTTTACAGGCGATTCCAACGTACCTCTTGAAATCTGTTTCCTGCTATTCTGCCTCGCTTTCGAGTCCGCCTCGTTGCCTTCCCTCAACAGATTTTTGGACGACAGTTGTCGTTTATTACTCTGCCAGTTTGTGAATTGAATGTGCCCCTGAGCTCCATTATTCAACTCGTTTTTTGTGAGCTGAACGCAAGTGCAAAATTTTGGTTCAGGACCTATACTGGTTCCCGGTGGGTGGCTGAGACTTTGGTTAATTCTTGTTCCTGCCGGGAAATTAGAGTGACATGTGCCCATCCAAATGCCTAACAGCTACTCTCTCATTGGTTCTCCCTCTTCCCTTTCATCCTCTGCCAAATTGGCAACCTGTGCGAACCAGGAGGTTAAAGGGGATGTCTCTCCAAGTTGGGAGATTGATAGTAAAGCAGTTGGAAAGTCAAACCGGAGCACCAGGAGAGGGACTATTCGTTGAGTTTTAGAAACCTTTCGTATTCACAATGTGTCCATTCTCTAAGTTTCCCGTACATATTACAGCTGTAGTAATATTCCCTTCAACCTGGAGAGTTGGGACCCATGGAATGGGTTCCATGCATTTCAGCTTTAAAGGGTCTGCATTTGGTCACCCAGTCTCACCAATCCTCTCATTCCCAAGTGTCCAGCCTCATGCCACATCCAGCTGTCATTGTAGATAGGGTCATTCCAGGTTGCATCAGAGACCCTGAAGGAATTGTAAAGAATTTCCCTGTTTCTTTGTTTTGTTTTAGAAATTCCTTTTTATAGTCGGTTTGAGCTGATTCTCGCTGCCATGTTTATGCCAGTCTAGACACACTTGATTCCGTTACGGAGACATATCAATACATAGGTTTTAAGATTCTTACTAGTCAGATCTATTCCTCTGCGGGAAATATGGGGTTTTGAGTCCCTTTCACTGAGGAAGGTGTAGGTCTTGTCTATTCCATAGTTGGTTTTTGGAACGGTACCTGTGCTTATATCAAACTCTGGTTTGATGCATCACCCCACCTCTCCTTCCCCCTTAAGCAGGCATAAGAGTGTTTTCTAAATGTGAGACTCTGTTCTCTTGCCTAACTCAGTTCATGTGTAGCCATGTTTACAGGATCTTCCTAAGTGATATCTTATGATAAGTTTCTTTTTCTGTGTGACTTATTTCACTTAGAATCATCGTACCTGAATCCACTCATTTTGCTGCTACTGGTCTTATGACATTGATTTCATGGCTAAGGGATATTCCATCGTATGTAAGTTCCACAATTTTTTGAACCATTTTTATATTTCCTGGGATATTTAAGGTGTACCCAAGTTGAGGTTCTTGTAAGCAGTGCAGCCCTAAATTTGGGGGTGACTCTGTCTTATTGATTTTCAGTTTTCCCAAGGTAGATTCCCTAGACTGGAAGTGCCCTTGGCTCTGTAGCTCTGTTGTTTACTTGTTTTAGGGAACACAATGCACTCCTCCAGTGAGGCAGTTGGCAACTTACATCCCGCCAATCAGCATAACAAGGCTCCCTGTTCTCCAGGGCCTGTCTTGCCTTTCTGGTTTTTACACATTTTGTGGATGTCCCTTTGGACCGGTGGGAAGTGATACTTCTTTGTTGTGCAGATTTGCATTGCCCGCTTGCTTGCTTGGCCAAAAAGGGCGTATGCGTTTTCTCCTGAATATATTCAGGAGAAAACGCATACGCCCTTTTTGGCCAAGTGCATCATTGTCGAAGTTGTGCCCCTCTTCCTGTGCTTTACAGGCAATGCCAACGTACCTCTTGAAATCTGTTTCCTGCTATTCTGCCTCGCTTTCGAGTCCGCCTCGTTGCCTTCCCTCAACAGATTTTTAGACGATAGTTGTCGTTTTTTTCTCTGCCAGTTTGTGAATTGAATGTTCCCCTGAGCTCCATTTTTCTACTCGTTTTTTTGTGAGCTGAATGCAAGTCCAAAATTTTGGTTCAGGACCTATACTGGTTCCCGGCGGGTGGCTGGGACTTTGGTTAATTCTTCTTCCTGCCGGGAAATTAGAGTGACATGTGCCCATCCAAATGCCTAACAGCTACTCTCTCATTGGTTCTCCCTCTTCCCTTTCATCCTCTGCCAAATTGGCAACCTGTGCGAACCAGGAGGTTAAAGGGGCTGTCTCTCCAAGTTGGGAGATTGATAGTAAAGCAGTTGGAAAGTCAAACCGGAGCACCAGGAGTGGGACTATTCGTTGAGTTTTAGAAACCTTTCATATTCACAGTGTGTCCATTCTCTAGGATTCCCGTACATGTTATAGCTGTAGTAATATTCACTTTAACCTGGAGAGTTGGGACCCTTGGAATGGGTGCCATGCATTACTGCTTTAAGGTTCTGCATTTTCTCACCCAGTCTCACAAATCCTCTCAGTCCCAAGTGTCCAGCCTCATGCCACATCCAGCTGAAATTGTAGAGAGGGTCATTCCAGGTTGCATCAGAGACCCTGAAGGAATTGTAAAGAATTTCCCTGTTTGTTTGTTTTGTTTTTGAAATTCCTTTTTATAGTGGGTTTGAGCTCATTCTCGCTGCCATGTTTATGCCAGTCTAGACACACTTGTTTCCCTTACGGAGACATATGAATACATAGGTTTTAAGATTCTTACTAGTCAGATCTATTCCTCTGCGGGAAATATGGGGTTGTGAGTCCCTTTCACTGAGGAAGGTGTAGGTCTTGTCTATTCCATAGTTGGTTTTTGGAACGGTACCTGTGCTTATATCAAACTCTGGTTTGATGCATCACCCCACCTCTCCTTCCCCCTTAGGCAGGCATAAGAGTGTTTTCTAAATGTGAGACTCTGTTCTCTTTCCTAACTCAGTTCATGTGTAGCCATATTTAGAGTATCTACTCAAGTGATATCTTATGATAAGTTTCTTTTTCTGTGTGACATATTTCACTTAGAATAATCGTACCTGAATCCACTCATTTTGCTGCTACTGGTCTTATGACATTGATTTCATGGCTAAGGGATATTCCATCGTATGTAAGTTCCACAATTTTTTGAACCATTTTTATATTTCCTGGGATATTTAAGGTGTACCCAAGTTGAGGTTCTTGTAAGCAGTGCAGCCCTAAGTTTGTGGGTGGCTCTGTCTTATTGATTTTCAGTTTTCCCAAGGTAGATTCCCTAGACTGGAACTGCCCTTGGCTCTGTAGCTCTGTTGTTTACTTGTTTTAGGGAACACAATGCACTCCTCCAGTGAGGCAGTTGGCAACTAACATCCCGCCCATCAGCATAACAAGGCTCCCTGTTCTCCAGGGCCTGTCTTGCCTTTCTGGTTTTTACACATTTTGTGGATGTCCCTTTGGACCGGTGGGAAGTGATACTACTTTGTAGTGCAGATTTGCATTGCCCGCTTGCTTGCTTGGCCAAAAAGGGCGTATGCGTTTTCTCCTGAATATATTCAGGAGAAAACGCATACGCCCTTTTTGGCCAAGTGCATCATTGTCGAAGTTGTGCCCCTCTTCCTGTGCTTTACAGGCGATTCCAACGTACCTGTTGATATCTGTTTCCTACTATTCTGCCTCGCTTTTGAGTCCGCCTCGGTGCCTTCCCTCAACAGATTTTTGGACAACAGTTGTCGTTTATTACTCTGCCAGTTTGTGAATTGAATGTGCCCCTTAGCTCCATTATTCAACTCGTTTTTTGTGAGCTGAACGCAAGTCCAAAATTTTGGTTCAGGACCTATACTGGTTCCCGGTGGGTGGCTGAGACTTTGGTTAATTCTTGTTCCTGCCGGGAAATTAGAGTGACATGTGCCCATCCAAATGCCTAACAGCTACTCTCTCATTGGTTCTCCCTCTTCCCTTTCATCCTCTGCCAAATTGGCAACCTGTGCGAACGAGGAGGTTAAAGGGGCTGTCTCTCCAAGTTGGGAGATTGATAGTAAAGCAGTTGGAAAGTCAAACCGGAGCACCAGGAGAGGGACTATTCGTTGAGTTTTAGAAACCTTTCGTATTCACAATGTGTCCATTCTCTAAGTTTCCCGTACATATTATAGCTGTAGTAATATTCCCTTCAACCTGGAGAGTTGGGACCCATGGAATGGGTGCCATGCATTACAGCTTTAAAGGGTCTGCATTTGCTCACCCAGTCTCACCAATCCTCTCATTCCCAAGTGTCCAGCCTCATGCCACATCCAGCTGTCATTGTAGATAGGGTCATTCCAGGTTGCATCAGAGACCCTGAAGGAATTGTAAAGAATTTCCCTGTTTCTTTGTTTTGTTTTTGAAATTCCTTTTTATAGTCGGTTTGAGCTGATTCTCGCTGCCATGTTTATGCCAGTCTAGACACACTTGATTCCGTTATGGAGACATATCAATACATAGGTTTTAAGATTCTTACTAGTCAGATCTATTCCTCTGCGGGAAATATGGGGTTTTGAGTCCCTTTCACTGAGGAAGGTGTAGGTCTTGTCTATTCCATAGTTGGTTTTTGGAACGGTACCTGTGCTTATATCAAACTCTGGTTTGATGCATCACCCCACCTCTCCTTCCCCCTTAAGCAGGCATAAGAGTGTTTTCTAAATGTGAGACTCTGTTCTCTTGCCTAACTCAGTTCATGTGTAGCCATGTTTACAGGATCTTCCTAAGTGATATCTTATGATAAGTTTCTTTTTCTGTGTGACTTATTTCACTTAGAATCATCGTACCTGAATCCACTCATTTTGCTGCTACTGGTCTTATGACATTGATTTCATGGCTAAGGGATATTCCATCGTATGTAAGTTCCACAATTTTTTGAACCATTTTTATATTTCCTGGGATATTTAAGGTGTACCCAAGTTGAGGTTCTTGTAAGCAGTGCAGCCCTAAATTTGGGGGTGACTCTGTCTTATTGATTTTCAGTTTTCCCAAGGTAGATTCCCTAGACTGGAAGTGCCCTTGGCTCTGTAGCTCTGTTGTTTACTTGTTTTAGGGAACACAATGCACTCCTCCAGTGAGGCAGTTGGCAACTTACATCCCGCCAATCAGCATAACAAGGCTCCCTGTTCTCCAGGGCCTGTCTTGCCTTTCTGGTTTTTACACATTTTGTGGATGTCCCTTTGGACCGGTGGGAAGTGATACTTCTTTGTTGTGCAGATTTGCATTGCCCGCTTGCTTGCTTGGCCAAAAAGGGCGTATGCGTTTTCTCCTGAATATATTCAGGAGAAAACGCATACGCCCTTTTTGGCCAAGTGCATCATTGTCGAAGTTGTGCCCCTCTTCCTGTGCTTTACAGGCAATGCCAACGTACCTCTTGAAATCTGTTTCCTGCTATTCTGCCTCGCTTTCGAGTCCGCCTCGTTGCCTTCCCTCAACAGATTTTTAGACGATAGTTGTCGTTTTTTTCTCTGCCAGTTTGTGAATTGAATGTTCCCCTGAGCTCCATTTTTCTACTCGTTTTTTTGTGAGCTGAATGCAAGTCCAAAATTTTGGTTCAGGACCTATACTGGTTCCCGGCGGGTGGCTGGGACTTTGGTTAATTCTTCTTCCTGCCGGGAAATTAGAGTGACATGTGCCCATCCAAATGCCTAACAGCTACTCTCTCATTGGTTCTCCCTCTTCCCTTTCATCCTCTGCCAAATTGGCAACCTGTGCGAACCAGGAGGTTAAAGGGGCTGTCTCTCCAAGTTGGGAGATTGATAGTAAAGCAGTTGGAAAGTCAAACCGGAGCACCAGGAGTGGGACTATTCGTTGAGTTTTAGAAACCTTTCATATTCACAGTGTGTCCATTCTCTAGGATTCCCGTACATGTTATAGCTGTAGTAATATTCACTTTAACCTGGAGAGTTGGGACCCTTGGAATGGGTGCCATGCATTACTGCTTTAAGGTTCTGCATTTTCTCACCCAGTCTCACAAATCCTCTCAGTCCCAAGTGTCCAGCCTCATGCCACATCCAGCTGAAATTGTAGAGAGGGTCATTCCAGGTTGCATCAGAGACCCTGAAGGAATTGTAAAGAATTTCCCTGTTTGTTTGTTTTGTTTTTGAAATTCCTTTTTATAGTGGGTTTGAGCTCATTCTCGCTGCCATGTTTATGCCAGTCTAGACACACTTGTTTCCCTTACGGAGACATATGAATACATAGGTTTTAAGATTCTTACTAGTCAGATCTATTCCTCTGCGGGAAATATGGGGTTGTGAGTCCCTTTCACTGAGGAAGGTGTAGGTCTTGTCTATTCCATAGTTGGTTTTTGGAACGGTACCTGTGCTTATATCAAACTCTGGTTTGATGCATCACCCCACCTCTCCTTCCCCCTTAAGCAGGCATAAGAGTGTTTTCTAAATGTGAGACTCTGTTCTCTTGCCTAACTCAGTTCATGTGTAGCCATGTTTACAGGATCTTCCTAAGTGATATCTTATGATAAGTTTCTTTTTCTGTGTGACTTATTTCACTTAGAATCATCGTACCTGAATCCACTCATTTTGCTGCTACTGGTCTTATGACATTGATTTCATGGCTAAGGGATATTCCATCGTATGTAAGTTCCACAATTTTTTGAACCATTTTTATATTTCCTGGGATATTTAAGGTGTACCCAAGTTGAGGTTCTTGTAAGCAGTGCAGCCCTAAGTTTGGGGGTGGCTCTGACTTATTGATTTTCAGTTTTCCCAAGGTAGATTCCCTAGACTGGAACTGCCCTTGGCTCTGTAGCTCTGTTGTTTACTTGTTTTAGGGAACACAATGCACTCCTCCAGTGAGGCAGTTGGCAACTAACATCCCGCCCATCAGCATAACAAGGCTCCCTGTTCTGCAGGGCCTGTCTTGCCTTTCTGGTTTTTACACATTTTGTTGATGTCCCTTTGGACCGGTGGGAAGTGATACTTCTTTGTAGTGCAGATTTGCATTGCCCGCTTGCTTGCTTGGCCAAAAAGGGCGTATGCGTTTTCTCCTGAATATATTCAGGAGAAAACGCATACGCCCTTTTTGGCCAAGTGCATCATTGTCGAAGTTGTGCCCCTCTTCCTGTGCTTTACAGGCGATTCCAACGTACCTGTTGAAATCTGTTTCCTGCTATTCTGCCTCGCTTTCGAGTCCGCCTCGGTGCCTTCCCTCAACAGATTTTTGGACAACAGTTGTCGTTTATTACTCTGCCAGTTTGTGAATTGAATGTGCCCCTGAGCTCCATTATTCAACTCGTTTTTTGTGAGCTGAACGCAAGTCCAAAATTTTGGTTCAGGACCTATACTGGTTCCCGGTGGGTGGCTGAGACTTTGGTTAATTCTTGTTCCTGCCGGGAAATTAGAGTGACATGTGCCCATCCAAATGCCTAACAGCTACTCTCTCATTGGTTCTCCCTCTTCCCTTTCATCCTCTGCCAAATTGGCAACCTGTGCGAACCAGGAGGTTAAAGGGGATGTCTCTCCAAGTTGGGAGATTGATAGTAAAGCAGTTGGAAAGTCAAACCGGAGCACCAGGAGAGGGACTCTTCGTTGAGTTTTAGAAACCTTTTGTATTCACAATGTGTCCATTCTCTAAGTTTCCCGTACATATTATAGCTGTAGTAATATTCCCTTCAACCTGGAGAGTTGGGACCCATGGAATGGGTGCCATGCATTACAGCTTTAAAGGGTCTGCATTTGCTCACCCAGTCTCACCAATCCTCTCATTCCCAAGTGTCCAACCTCATGCCACATCCAGCTGTCATTGTAGATAGGGTCATTCCAGGTTGCATCAGAGACCCTGAAGGAATTGTAAAGAATTTCCCTGTTTCTTTGTTTTGTTTTTGAAATTCCTTTTTATAGTGGGTTTGAGCTGATTCTCGCTGCCATGTTTATGCCCGTCTAGACACACTTGATTCCGTTACGGAGACATATCAATACATAGGTTTTAAGATTCTTACTAGTCAGATCTATTCCTCTGCGGGAAATATGGGGTTTTGAGTCCCTTTCACTGAGGAAGGTGTAGGTCTTGTCTATTCCATAGTTGGTTTTTGGAACGGTACCTATGCTTATATCAAACTCTGGTTTGATGCATCACCCCACCTCTCCTTCCCCCTTAAGCAGGCATAAGAGTGTTTTCTAAATGTGAGACTCTGTTCTCTTGCCTAACTCAGTTCATGTGTAGCCATGTTTACAGGATCTTCCTAAGTGATATCTTATGATAAGTTTCTTTTTCTGTGTGACTTATTTCACTTAGAATCATCGTACCTGAATCCACTCATTTTGCTGCTACTGGTCTTATGACATTGATTTCATGGCTAAGGGATATTCCATCGTATGTAAGTTCCACAATTTTTTGAACCATTTTTATATTTCCTGGGATATTTAAGGTGTACCCAAGTTGAGGTTCTTATAAGCAGTGCAGCCCTAAGTTTGGGGGTGACTCTGTCTTATTGATTTTCAGTTTTCCCAAGGTAGATTCCCTAGACTGGAAGTGCCCTTGGCTCTGTAGCTCTGTTGTTTACTTGTTTTAGGGAACACAGTGCACTCCTCCAGTTAGGCAGTTGGCAACTTACATCCCGCCCATCAGCATAACAAGGCTCCCTGTTCTCCAGGGCCTGTCTTGCCTTTCTGGTTTTTACACATTTTGTGGATGTCCCTTTGGACCGGTGGGAAGTGATACTTCTTTGTTGTGCAGATTTGAATTGCCCGCTTGCTTGCTTGGCCAAAAAGGGCGTATGCGTTTTCTCCTGAATATATTCAGGAGAAAACGCATACGCCCTTTTTGGCCAAGTGCATCATTGTCGAAGTTGTGCCCCTCTTCCTGTGCTTTACAGGTGATTCCAACGTACCTCTTGAAATCTGTTTCCTGCTATTCTGCCTCGCTTTCGAGTCCGCCTCATTGCCTTCCCTCAACATATTTTTGGACGATAGTTGGCCTTTATTACTCTGCCATTTTGTGAATTTCTGTGCCCCTGAACTCCATTTTTCAACTCGTTATTTGTGAGCTGAACGCAAGTCCAAAATTTTGGTTCAGGACCTATACTGGTTCCTGGTGGGTGGCTGAGACTTTGGTTAATTCTTCTTCCTGCCGGGAAATTAGAGTGACATGTGCCCATCCAAATGCCTAACAGCTACTCTCTCATTGGTTCTCCCTCTTCCCTTTCATCCTCTGCCAAATTGGCAACCTGTGCGAACCAGGAGGTTAAAGGGGCTCTCTCTCCAAGTTGGGAGATTGATAGTAAAGCAGTTGGAAAGTCAAACCGGAGCACCAGGAGTGGGACTATTCGTTGAGTTTTAGAAACCTTTCATATTCACAGTGTGTCCATTCTCTAGGATTCCCGTACATGTTATAGCTGTAGTAATATTCCCTTCAACCTGGAGAGTTGGGACCCATGGAATGGGTGCCATGCATTACTGCTTTAAGGTTCTGCATTTTCTCACCCAGTCTCACCAATACTCTCAGTCCCAAGTGTCCAGCCTCATGCCACATCCAGCTGTCATTTTAGAGAGGGTCATCCAGGTTGCATCAGAGACCCTGAAGGAACTGTAAAGAATTTCCCTGTTTCTTTGTTTTGTATTTGAAGGTCCTTTTTATAGAGGGTTTGAGCTGATTCTTGATGCCATGTTTATGCCAGTCTAGACACACTTGATTCCCTTACGGATACATATCAATACCTATGTTTTAAGATTCTTACTAGTCAGATATATTCCATTGCGGGAAATATGGGGGTTTGAGTCCCTTTCACTGAGGAAGGTGTAGGTCTTCTCTATTCCATAGTTGGTGTTTGGAACGGTACCTGTGCTTATATCAAACTCTGGTTTGATGCATCACCCCACCTCTCCTTCCCCCTTAAGCAGGCATAAGAGTGTTTTCTAAATGTGAGACTCTGTTCTCTTGCCTAACTCAGTTCATGTGTAGCCATGTTTACAGGATCTTCCTAAGTGATATCTTATGATAAGTTTCTTTTTCTGTGTGACTTATTTCACTTAGAATCATCGTACCTGAATCCACTCATTTTGCTGCTTCTGGTCTTATGACATTGATTTCATGGCTGAGGGATATTCCATGGTACGTAAGTTCCACAATTTTTTGAACCATTTTTATATTTCCTGGGATATTTAAGGTGTACCCAAGTTGAGGTTCTTGTAAGCAGTGCAGCCCTAAATTTGGGGGTGGCTCTGTCTTATTGATTTTCAGTTTACCCAACGTAGATTCCCTAGACTGGAAGTGCCCTTGGCTCTGTAGCTCTGTTGTTTACTTGTTTTAGGGAACACAATGCACTCCTCCAGTGAGGCAGTTGGCAACTTACATCCCGCCCATCAGCATAACAAGGCTCCCTGTTCTGCAGGGCCTGTCTTGCCTTTCTGGTTTTTACACATTTTGTGGATGTCCCTTTGGACCGGTGGGAAGTGATACTTCTTTGTAGTGCAGATTTGCATTGCCCGCTTGCTTGCTTGGCCAAAAAGGGCGTATGCGTTTTCTCCTGAATATATTCAGGAGAAAACGCATACGCCCTTTTTGGCCAAGTGCATCATTGTCGAAGTTGTGCCCCTCTTCCTGTGCTTTACAGGCAATTCCAACTTACCTCTTGAAATCTGTTTCCTGCTATTCTGCCTCGCTTTCGAATCCGCCTCGTTGCCTTCCCGCAACAGATTTTTGGACGATAGTTTGCCTCGATTACTCTGCCAGTTTGTGAATTGCTGTGCCCCTGAGCTCCATTTTTCAACTCATTTTTTGTGAGCTGAACGCAAGTCCAAAATTTTGGTTCAGGACCTATACTGGTTCCCGGTGGGTGGCTGAGACTTTGGTTAATTCTTCTTCCTGGCGGGAAATTAGAGTGACATGTGCCCATCCAAATGCCTAACAGCTACTCTCTCATTGTTTCTCCCTCTTCCCTTTCATCCTCTGCCAAATTGGCAACCTGTGCGAACCAGGAGGTTAAAGGGGCTGTCTCTCCAAGTTGGGAGATTGATAGTAAAGCAGTTGGAAAGTCATCCAGAGCACCAGGAGAGGGACTATTCGTTGAGTTTTAGAAACCTTTCGTATTCACAGTGTGTCCATTCTCTAGGTTCCCCGTACATATTATAGCTGTAGTAATATTCCCTTCAACCTGGAGAGTTGGGACCCATGGAATGGGTGCCATGCATTACTGCATTAAAGGGTCTGCATTTGCTCACCCAGTCTCACCAATCCTCTCAGTCCCAAGTGTCCAGCCTCATGCCACATCCAGCTGTCATTGTAGATAGGGTCATTCCAGGTTGCATCAGAGATCCTGAAGGAATTGTAAACAATTTCCCTGTTTCTTTGTTATGTTTTTGAAATTCCTTTTTAGAGTGGGTTCGAGCTGATTATCGCTGCCATGTTTATGCCAGTCTAGACAGGCTTGATTCCCTTACGGAGACATATCAATACATAGGTTTTAAGATTCTTACTAGTCAGATATATTCCTCAGCGGGAAATATGGGGTTGTGAGTCCCTTTCACTGAGGAAGGTGTAGGTCTTGTCTATTCCATAGTTGGTTTTTGGAACGGTACCTGTGCTTATATCAAACTCTGGTTTGATGCATCACCCCACCTCTCCTTCCCCCTTAAGCAGGCATAAGAGTGTTTTCTAAATGTGAGACTCTGTTCTCTTTCCTAACTCAGTTCATGTGTAGCCATGTTTACAGGATCTTCCTAAGTGATATCTTATGATAAGTTTCTTTTCCTGTGTGACTTATTTCACTTAGAATCATCGTACCTGAATCCATTCATTTTGCTGCTACTGGTCTTATGACATTGATTTCATGGCTGAGGGATATTCCATCGTACATAATTTCCACAAATTTTGAACCATTTTTATATTTCCTGGGATATTTAAGGTGTACCCAAGTTGAGATTCTTGTAAGCAGTGCAGCCCTAAATTTGGGGGTGGCTCTGTCTTATTGATTTTCAGTTTTCCCATGGTAGATTCCCTAGACTGGAAGTGCCCTTGGCTCTGTAGCTCTGTTGTTTACTTGTTTTAGGGAACACAATGCACTCCTCCAGTGAGGCAGTTGGCAACTTACATCCCGCCCATCAGCATAACAAGGCTCCCTGTTCTCCAGGGCCTGTCTTGCCTTTCTGGTTTTTACACATTTTGTGGATGTCCCTTTTGACCGGTGGGAAGTGATACTTCTTTGTAATGCAGATTTGCATTGCCAGCTTGCTTGCTTGGCCAAAAAGGGCGTATGCGTTTTCTCCTGGATATATTCAGGAGAAAACGCGTACGCCCTTTTTGGCCAAGTGCATCATTGTCGAAGTTGTGCCCCTCTTCCTGTGCTTTACAGGCGATTCCTACGTACCTCTTGAAATCTGTTTCCTGCTATTCTGCCTCGCATTCGAGCCTGCCTCGTTGTCTTCCCTCAACAGATTTTTGGACGATAGTTGGCCTTGATTACTCTGCCAGTTTGTGAATTGCTGTGCCCATGAGCTCCATTATTCAACTCGTTTTTTGTGAGGTGAACGCAAGTCCAAAATTTTGGTTCAGGACCTATACTGGTTCCCGGTGGGTGGCTGAGACTTTGGTTAATTTTGCTTCCTGCTGGGAAATTAGAGTGTCATGTGCCCATCCAAAGGACTAACAGCTACTCTCTCATTGGTTTTCCCTCTTCCCTTTCATACTCTGCCAAATTGGCAACCTGTGCGAACCAGGAGGTTAAAGGGGCTGTCTCTCCAAGTTGGGAGATTGATAGTAAAGCAGTTGGAAAGTCAAACTGGAGCACCAGGAGAGGGACTATTCGTTGAGTTTTAGAAACCTTTCATGTTTACAGTGTGTCCATTCTATAGGTTTCCCGTACATGTTATAGCTGTAGTAATATTCCCTTCAACCTGGAGAGTTGGGACCCATGGAATGGGTGCCATGCATTACTGCTTTAAAGGGTCTGCATTTGCTCACCCAATCTCACCAATCCTCAAGCCAATTGTCCAGCCTCATGCCACATCCAGCTGTCATTGTAGATAGGGTCATGCCAGGTTGCATCAGAGTCCCTGAAGGAATTGTAAAGAATTTCCCTGTTTCTTTGTTTTGTTTTTGAAATTCCTTTTTATAGTGGGTTTGAGCTGATTCTCACTGCCATGTTTATGCCAGTCTAGACACACTTGATTCCCTTACGGAGACATATCAATACATAGGTTTTAAGATTCTTACTAGTCAGATATATTCCTCTGCAGGAAATATGGGGATTTGAGTCCCTTTCACTGAGGAAGGTGTAGGTCTTGTCTATTCCATAGTTGGTTTTTGGAACGGTACCTGTGCTTATATCAAACTCTGGTTTGATGCATCACCCCACCTCTCCTTCCCCCTTAAGCAGGCATAAGAGTGTTTTCTAAATGTGAGACTCTGTTCTCTTGCCTAACTCAGTTCATGTGTAGCCATGTTTACAGGATCTTCCTAAGTGATATCTTATGATAAGTTTCTTTTTCTGTGTGACTTATTTCACTTAGAATCATCGTACCTGAATCCACTCATTTTGCTGCTACTGGTCTTATGACATTGATTTCATGGCTGAGGGATATTCCATCGTACATAAGTTCCACAATTTTTTGAACCATTTTTATATTTCCTGCGATATTTAAGGTGTACCTAAGTTGAGGTTCTTGTAAGCAGTGCAGCCCTATATTTGAGGGTGGCTCTGTCTTACTGATATTCAGTTTTCCCAAGGTAGATTCCCTAGACTGGAAGTGCCCTTGGCTCTGTAGCTCTGTTGTTTACTTGTTTTAGGGAACACAATGCACCCCTCCAGTGAGGCATTTGGCAACTTACATCCCGCCCATCAGCATAACAAGGCTCCCTGTTCTCCAGGGCCTGTCTTGCCTTTCTGGTTTTTACACATTTTGTGGATGTCCCTTTGGACTGGTGGGAAGTGATACTTCTTTGTTGTGCAGATTTGCCTTGCCCCCTTGCTTGCTTGGCCAAAAAGGGCGTATGCGTTTTCTCCTGAATATATTCAGGAGAAAACGCATACGCCCTTTTTGGCCAAGTGCATCATTGTCGAAGTTGTGCCCCTCTTCCTGTGCTTTAAAAACGATTCCAACGTACCTCTTGAAATCTGTTTCCTGCTATTCTGCCTCGCATTCGAGTCCGCCTCGTTGTCTTCCCTCAACAGATTTTTGGACGATAGTTGGCCTTGATTACTCTGCCAGTTTGTGAATTGCTGTGCCCCTGAGCTCCATTTTTCAACTCGTTTTTTGTGAGGTGAACGCAAGTCCAAAATTTTGGTTCAGGACCTATACTGGTTCCCGGTGGGTGGCTGAGACTTTGGTTAATTCTTCTTCCTGCCGGGAAATTAGAGTGACATTTGCCCATCCAAATGCCTAACAGCTACTCTCTCATTGGTTCTCCCTCTTCCCTTTCATCCTCTGCCAAATTGGCAACCTGTGCGAACCAGGAGGTTAAAGGGGCTGTCTCTCCAAGTTGGGAGATTGATAGTAAAGCAGTTGGAAAGTCAAACCAGAGCACCAGGAGAGGGACTATTCATTGAGTTTTAGAGACCTTTCATATTCACATTGTGTCCATTTTCTAGCTTTCCCGTACATGTTATAGCTGTAGTAATATTCCCTTCAACCTGGAGAATTGGGACCCATGGAATGGGTGCCATGCATTACTGCTTTAAATGGTCTGCATTTGCTCACCCAGTCTCACCAATTCTCTCAGTCCCAAGTGTCCAGCATCATGCCATACCCAGCTGTCATTGTAGATAGGGTCATTCCAGGTTGCATCAGAGACCCTGAAGGAATTGTAAAGAATTTCCCTGTTTGTTTGTTTTGTTTTTGAAATTCCTTTTTATAGTGGGTTTGAGCTCATTCTCGCTGCCATGTTTATGCCAGTCTAGACACACTTGTTTCCCTTACGGAGACATATGAATACATAGGTTTAAAGATTCTTAGTAGTCAGATCTATTCCTCTGCGGGAAATATGGGGTTGTGAGTCCCTTTCACTGAGGAAGGTGTAGGTCTTGTCTATTCCATACTTGGTTTTTGGAACGGTACCTCTGCTTATATCAAACTCTGGTTGATGCATCACCCCACCTCTCCTTCCCCCTTAAGCAGGGATAAGAGTGTTTTCTAAATGTGAGACTCTGTTCTCTTTCCTAACTCAGTTCATGTGTAGCCATGTTTACAGGATCTTCCTAAGTGATATCTTATGATAAGTTTCTTTTTCTGTGTGACTTATTTCACTTAGAATCATCGTACCTGAATCCACTCATTTTGCTGCTACTGGTCTTATGACATTGATTTCATGGCTGAGGGATATTCCATCGTACGTAAGTTCCACAATTTTTTGAACCATTTTTATATTTCCTGGGATATTTAAGGTGTACCCAAGTTGAGGTTCTTGTAAGCAGTGCAGCCCTAAGTTTGGGGGTGGCTCTGTCTTATTTTTTTTCAGTTTTCCCAAGGTAGATTCCCTAGACTGGAAGTGCCCTTGGCTCTGTAGCTCTGTTGTTTACTTGTTTTAGGGAACACAATGCACTCCTCCAGTGAGGCAGTTGGCAACTTACATCCCGCCCATCAGCATAACAAGGCTCCCTGTTCTCCAGGGCCTGTCTTGCCTTTCTGGTTTTTACACATTTTGTGGATGTCCCTTTGGACCGGTGGGTAGTGATACTTCTTTGTCGTGCAGATTTGCATTGCCCGCTTGCTTGCTTGGCCAAAAAGGGCGTATGCGTTTTCTCCTGAATATATTCAGGAGAAAACGCATACGCCCTTTTTGGCCAAGTGCATCATTGTCGAAGTTGTGCCCCTCTTCCTGTGCTTTACAGGCGATTCCAACGTACCTCTTGAAATCTGTTTCCTGCTATTCTGCCTCGCTTTTGAGTCCGCCTCGATGCCTTCCCTCAACAGATTTTTGGACGATAGTTGTCCTTTATTACTCTGACAGTTTCTGAGTTGCTGTGCCCCTGAGCTCCATTTTTCAACTCGTTTTTTGTGAGCTGAACGCAAGTCCAAAATTTTGGTTCAGGACCTATACTGGTTCCCGGTGGGTGGCTGAGACTTTGGTTAATTCTTCTTCCTGCCGGGAAGTTAGAGTGACATGTGCCCATCCAAATGCCTAACAGCTACTCTCTCATTGGTTCTCCCTCTTCCCTTTCATCCTCTCCCAAATTGGCAACCTTTGCGAACCAGGAGGTTAAAGGGGCTGTCTCTCCAAGTTGGGAGATTGATAGTAAAGCAGTTGGAAAGTCAAACCGGAGCACCAGGAGAGGGACTATTCGTTGAGTTTTAGAAACCTTTCGTTTTCACAGAGTGTCCATTCTCTAGGTTTCCCGTACATATTATAGCTGTAGTAATATTCCCTTCAACCTGGAGAGTTGGGACCCATGGAATGGGTGCCATGCATTACAGCTTTAAAGGGTCTGCATTTGCTCACCCAGTCTCACCAATCCTCTCATTCCCAAGTGTCCAGCCTCATGCCACATCCAGCTGTCATTGTAGATATGGTCATTCCTGGTTGCATCAGAGACCCTGAAGGAATTGTAAAGAATTTCCCTGTTTCTTTGTTTTGTTTTTGAAAGTCCTTTTTAGAGTGGGTTTGAGCTGATTCGCGCTGCCATGTTTATGCCAGTCTAGACACACTTGATTCCGTTACGGAGACATATCAATACATAGGTTTTAAGAGTCTTACTAGTCAGATCTATTCCTCTGCGGGAAATATGGGGTTTTGAGTCCCTTTCACTGAGGAAGGTGTAGGTCTTGTCTATTCCATAGTTGGTTTTTGGAACGGTACCTGTGCTTATATCAAACTCTGGTTTGATGCATCACCCCACTTCTCCTTCCCCCTTAAGCAGGCATAAGAGTGTTTTCTAAATGTGAGACTCTGTTCTCTTGCCTAACTCAGTTCATGTGTAGCCATGTTTACAGGATCTTCCTAAGTGATATCTTATGATAAGTTTCTTTTTCTGTGTGACTTATTTCACTTAGAATCATCGTACCTGAATCCACTCATTTTGCTGCTACTGGTCTTATGACATTGATTTCATGGCTAAGGGATATTCCATCGTATGTAAGTTCCACAATTTTTTGAACCATTTTTATATTTCCTGGGATATTTAAGGTGTACCCAAGTTGAGGTTCTTGTAAGCAGTGCAGCCCTAAGTTTGGGGGTGGCTCTGTCTTATTGATTTTCAGTTTTCCCAAGGTAGATTCCCTAGACTGGAAGTGCCCTTGGCTCTGTAGCTCTGTTGTTTACTTGTTTTAGGGAACACAATGCACTCCTCCAGTGAGGCAGTTGGCAACTTACATCCCGCCCATCAGCATAACAAGGCTCCCTGTTCTCCAGGGCCTGTCTTGCCTTTCTGGTTTTTACACATTTTGTGGATGTCCCTTTGGACCGGTGGGAAGTGATACTTCTTTGTAGTGCAGATTTGCATTGCCCGCTTGCTTGCTTGGCCAAAAAGGGCGTATGCGTTTTCTCCTGAATATATTCAGGAGAAAACGCATACGCCCTTTTTGGCCAAGTGCATCATTGTCGAAGTTGTGCCCCTCTTCCTGTGCTTTACAGGCGATTCCAACGTACCTCTTGAAATCTGTTTCCTGCTATTCTGCCTCGCTTTCGAGTCCGCCTCGTTGCCTTCCCTCAACAGATTTTTGGACGACAGTTGTCGTTTATTACTCTGCCAGTTTGTGAATTGAATGTGCCCCTGAGCTCCATTATTCAACTCGTTTTTTGTGAGCTGAACGCAAGTCCAAAATTTTGGTTCAGGACCTATACTGGTTCCCGGTGGGTGGCTGAGACTTTGGTTAATTCTTCTTCCTGCCGGGAAATTAGAGTGACATGTGCCCATCCAAATGCCTAACAGCTACTCTCTCATCGGTTCTCCCTCTTCCCTTTCATCCTCTGCCAAATTGTCAACCTGTGCGAACCAGAAGGTTAAAGGGGATGTCTCTCCAAGTTGGGAGATTGATAGTAAAGCAGTTGGAAAGTCAAACCGGAGCACCAGGAGAGGGACTATTCGTTGAGTTTTAGAAACCTTTCGTATTCACAATGTGTCCATTCTCTAAGTTTCCCGTACATATTATAGCTGTAGTAATATTCCCTTCAACCTGGAGAGTTGGGACCCATGGAATGGGTGCCATGCATTACAGCTTTAAAGGGTCTGCATTTGCTCACCCAGTCTCACCAATACTCTCAGTCCCAAGTGTCCAGCCTCATGCCACATCCAGCTGTCATTGTAGATAGGGTCATTCCAGGTTGCATCAGAGACCCTGAAGGAATTGTAAAGAATTTCCCTGTTTCTTTGTTTTGTTTTTGAAATTCCTTTTTAGAGTGGGTTTGAGCTGATTCTCGCTGCCATGTTTATGCCAGTCTAGACACACTTGATTCCCTTACGGAGACATATCAATACATAGGTTTTAAGATTCTTACTAGTCAGATCTATTCCTCTGCGGGAAATATGGGGTTTTGAGTCCCTTTCACTGAGGAAGGTGTAAGTCTTGTCTATTCCATAGTTGGTTTTTGGAACGGTACCTCTGCTTATATCAAACTCTGGTTGATGCATCACCCCACCTCTCCTTCCCCCTTAAGCAGGGATAAGAGTGTTTTCTAAATGTGAGACTCTGTTCTCTTTCCTAACTCAGTTCATGTGTAGCCATGTTTACAGGATCTTCCTAAGTGATATCTTATGATAAGTTTCTTTTTCTGTGTGACTTATTTCACTTAGAATCATCGTACCTGAATCCATTCATTTTGCTGCTACTGGTCTTATGACATTGATTTCATGGCTGAGGGATATTCCATCGTACATAATTTCCACAATTTTTTGAACCATTTTTATATTTCCTGGGATATTTAAGGTGTACCCAAGTTGAGATTCTTGTAAGCAGTGCAGCCCTAAATTTGGGGGTGGATCTGTCTTATTGATTTTCAGTTTTCCCATGGTAGATTCCCTAGACTGGAAGTGCCCTTGGCTCTGTAGCTCTGTTGTTTACTTGTTTTAGGGAACACAATGCACTCCTCCAGTGAGGCAGTTGGCAACTTACATCCCGCCCATCAGCATAACAAGGCTCCCTGTTCTCCAGGGCCTGTCTTGCCTTTCTGGTTTTTACACATTTTGTGGATGTCCCTTTTGACCGGTGGGAAGTGATACTTCTTTGTAATGCAGATTTGCATTGCCAGCTTGCTTGCTTGGCCAAAAAGGGCGTATGCGTTTTCTCCTGGATATATTCAGGAGAAAACGCGTACGCCCTTTTTGGCCAAGTGCATCATTGTCGAAGTTGTGCCCCTCTTCCTGTGCTTTACAGGCGATTCCTACGTACCTCTTGAAATCTGTTTCCTGCTATTCTGCCTCGCATTCGAGTCTGCCTCGTTGTCTTCCCTCAACAGATTTTTGGACGATAGTTGGCCTTGATTACTCTGCCAGCTTGTGAATTGCTGTGCCCATGAGCTCCATTATTCAACTCGTTTTTTGTGAGGTGAACGCAAGTCCAAAATTTTGGTTCAGGACCTATACTGGTTCCCGGTGGGTGGCTGAGACTTTGGTTAATTTTGCTTCCTGCTGGGAAATTAGAGTGTCATGTGCCCATCCAAAGGACTAACAGCTACTCTCTCATTGGTTTTCCCTCTTCCCTTTCATACTCTGCCAAATTGGCAACCTGTGCGAACCAGGAGGTTAAAGGGGCTGTCTCTCCAAGTTGGGAGATTGATAGTAAAGCAGTTGGAAAGTCAAACTGGAGCACCAGGAGAGGGACTATTCGTTGAGTTTTAGAAACCTTTCATGTTTACAGTGTGTCCATTCTATAGGTTTCCCGTACATGTTATAGCTGTAGTAATATTCCCTTCAACCTGGAGAGTTGGGACCCATGGAATGGGTGCCATGCATTACTGCTTTAAAGGGTCTGCATTTGCTCACCCAATCTCACCAATCCTCAAGCCAAGTGTCCAGCCTCATGCCACATCCAGCTGTCATTGTAGATAGGGTCATGCCAGGTTGCATCAGAGTCCCTGAAGGAATTGTAAAGAATTTCCCTGTTTCTTTGTTTTGTTTTTGAAATTCCTTTTTATAGTGGGTTTGAGCTGATTCTCACTGCCATGTTTATGCCAGTCTAGACACACTTGATTCCCTTACGGAGACATATCAATACATAGGTTTTAAGATTCTTACTAGTCAGATATATTCCTCTGCAGGAAATATGGGGATTTGAGTCCCTTTCACTGAGGAAGGTGTAGGTCTTGTCTATTCCATAGTTGGTTTTTGGAACGGTACCTGTGCTTATATCAAACTCTGGTTTGATGCATCACCCCACCTCTCCTTCCCCCTTAAGCAGGCATAAGAGTGTTTTCTAAATGTGAGACTCTGTTCTCTTGCCTAACTCAGTTCATGTGTAGCCATGTTTACAGGATCTTCCTAAGTGATATCTTATGATAAGTTTCTTTTTCTGTGTGACTTATTTCACTTAGAATCATCGTACCTGAATCCACTCATTTTGCTGCTACTGGTCTTATGACATTGATTTCATGGCTGAGGGATATTCCATCGTACATAAGTTCCACAATTTTTTGAACCATTTTTATATTTCCTGCGATATTTAAGGTGTACCTAAGTTGAGGTTCTTGTAAGCAGTGCAGCCCTATATTTGAGGGTGGCTCTGTCTTACTGATATTCAGTTTTCCCAAGGTAGATTCCCTAGACTGGAAGTGCCCTTGGCTCTGTAGCTCTGTTGTTTACTTGTTTTAGGGAACACAATGCACCCCTCCAGTGAGGCATTTGGCAACTTACATCCCGCCCATCAGCATAACAAGGCTCCCTGTTCTCCAGGGCCTGTCTTGCCTTTCTGGTTTTTACACATTTTGTGGATGTCCCTTTGGACTGGTGGGAAGTGATACTTCTTTGTTGTGCAGATTTGCCTTGCCCCCTTGCTTGCTTGGCCAAAAAGGGCGTATGCGTTTTCTCCTGAATATATTCAGGAGAAAACGCATACGCCCTTTTTGGCCAAGTGCATCATTGTCGAAGTTGTGCCCCTCTTCCTGTGCTTTAAAGGCGATTCCAACGTACCTCTTGAAATCTGTTTCCTGCTATTCTGCCTCGCATTCGAGTCCGCCTCGTTGTCTTCCCTCAACAGATTTTTGGACGATAGTTGGCCTTGATTACTCTGCCAGTTTGTGAATTGCTGTGCCCCTGAGCTCCATTTTTCAACTCGTTTTTTGTGAGGTGAACGCAAGTCCAAAATTTTGGTTCAGGACCTATACTGGTTCCCGGTGGGTGGCTCAGTCTTTGGTTAATTCTTGTTCCTGCCGGGAAATTCGCGTGACATGTGCCCATCCAAATGCCTAACAGCTACTCTCTCATTGGTTCTCCCTCTTCCCTTTCATCCTCTGCCAAATTGGCAACCTGTGCGAACCAGGAGGTTAAAGGGGCTGTCTCTCCAAGTTGGGAGATTGATAGTAAAGCAGTTGGAAAATCCAACCGGAGCACCAGGGGTGGGACTATTCATTGAATTTTAGAAACCTTTCGTATTCACAGTGTGTCCATTCTCTACGTTTCCCTTACATGTTATAGCTGTAGTAATATTCCCTTCAACCTGGAGAGTTGGGACCCATGGAATGGGTGCCATGCATTACTGCATTAAAGGGTCTGCATTTGCTCACCCAGTCTCACCAATCCTCTCAGTCCCAAGGTCAAGCCTCATGCCACATCCAGCTGTCATTGTAGATAGGGTCATTGCAGGTTGCATCAGAGACCCTGAAGGAATTGTAAAGAATTTCCCTGTTTGTTTGTTTTGCTTTTGAAATTCCTTTTTAGAGTGGGTTTGAGCTGATTCTCGCTGCCATGTTTATGCCGGTCTAGACACACTTGATTCCCTTACGGAGACATATCAATACATAGGTTTTAAGATTCTTACTAGTCAGATCTATTCCTCTGCAGGAAATATGGGGTTTTGAGTCCCTTTCACTGAGGAATGTGTAGGTCTGGTCTATTCCATAGTTGGTTTTTGGAACGGTACCTGTGCTTATATCAAACTCTGGTTTGATGCATCACCCCACCTCTCCTTTCCCCTTAAGCAGGCATAAGAGTGTTTTCTAAATGTGAGACTCTGTTCTCTTGCCTAACTCAGTTCATGTGTAGCCATGTTTACAGGATCTTCCTAAGTGATATCTTATGATAAGTTTCTTTTTCTGTGTGACTTATTTCACTTAGAATCATCGTACCTGAATCCACTCATTTTGCTGCTACTGGTCTTATGACATTGATTTCATGGCTGAGGGAGATTCCATCGTACGTAATTTCCACAATTTTTTGAACCATTTTTATATTTCCTGGGATATTTAAGGTGTAGCCAAGTTGAGGTTCTTGTAAGCAGTGCAGCCCTAAATTTGGGCGTGGCTCTGTCTTATTGATTTTCAGTTTTCCCAAGGTATATTCCCTACACTGGAAGTGCTCTTGGCTCCGTAGCTCTGTTTTTTACTTGTTTTAGGGAACACAATGCACTCCTCCAGTGAGGCAGTTGGCAACTTACATCCCGCCCATCAGCATAAAAAGGCTCCCTGTTCTCCAGGGCCTGTCTTGCCTTTCTGGTTTTTACACATTTTGTGGATGTCCCTTTTGACCGGACGGAAGTGATACTTCTTTGTAGTGCAGATTTGCATTGCCCGCTTGCTTGCTTGGCCAAAATGGGCATATGCGTTTTCTCCTGAATATATTCAGGAGAAAACGCATACACCCTTTTTGGCCAAGTGCATCATTGTCGAAGTTGTGCCCCTCTTCCTATGCTTTACAGGTGATTCCAACGTACCTCTTGAAATCTGTTTCCTGCTATTCTGCCTCGCTTTCGAGTCTGCCTCGATGCCTTCCCTGAACAGATTTTTGGACGATAGTTGTCCTTTATTACTCTGCCAGTTTTTGAGTTGCTGTGCCCCTGAGCTCCATTTTTCAACTCGCTTTTTGTGAGCTGAACGCAAGTCCAAAATATTGGTTCAGGACCTATACTTGTTCCCGGTGGGTGGCTGAGACTTTGGTTAATTCTTTTTCCTGCCAGGAAATTAGAGTGACATGTGCCCATCCAAATGCCTAACAGCTACTCTCTCATTGGTTCTCCCTCTTCCCTTTCATCCTCTGCCAAATTGGCAACCTGTGCGAACCAGGAGGTTAAAGGGTGTGTCCCTCCAAGTTGGGAGATTGATAGTAAAGCAGTTGGAAAGTCAAACCGGAGCACCAGGAGAGGGACTATTCGTTGAGATTTAAAGACCTTTCGTATTCACAGTGTGTTCATTCTCTAGCTTTCCCTTACATGTTATAGCTGTAGTAATATTCCCTTCAACCTGGAGAGTTGGGACCCATGGAATGGGTGCCATGCATTATTGCTTTAAAGGGTCTGCATATGCTCACCCAATCTCACCAATCCTCTCAGTCCCAAGTGTCCAGCCTCATGCCACATCCAGCTGTCATTGTAGATAGTGTCATTCCAGGTTGCATCAGAGACCCTGAAAGAATTGTAAAGAATTTCCCTGTTTCTTTCTTTTGTATTTGAAATTCCATTTTATAATGGGTATGAGCTGATTCTCGCTGCCATGTTTATGCCAGTCTAGACACACTTGATTCCCTTACGGAGACATATCAATACATAGGTTTTAAAATTCTTAGTAGTCAAATCTATTCCTCTGCGGGAAATATGGGGTTTTGAGTCCCTTTCACTGAGGAAGGTGTAAGTCTTGTCTATTCCATAGTTGGTTTTTGGAACGGTACCTGTGCTTATATCAAACTCTAGTTTGATGCATCACCCCACCTCTCCTTCCCCCTTAAGCAGGCATAAGAGTTTTTTCTAAATGTGAGACTCTGTTCTCTTGCCTAACTCAGTTCATGTGTAGCCATGTTTACAGGATCTTCCTAAGTGATATCTTATGATAAGTTTCTTTTTCTGTGTGACTTATTTCACTTAGAATCATCGTACCTGAATCCACTCATTTTGCTGCTACTGGTCTTATGACATTGATTTCATGGCTGATGGATATTCCATCGTACGGAAGTTCCACAATTTTTTGAACCATTTTTATATTTCCTGGGATATTTAAGGTGTACCCAAGTTGAGGTTCCTTTAAGCAGTGCAGCCCTAAATTTGGGTGTGGCTCTGTCTTATTGATTTTCAGTTTTCCCAAGGTATATTCCCTAGACTGGAAGTGCCCTTGGCTCTGTAGCTCTGTTGTTTTCTTGGTGCATTCCTCTGTTGATGGACATTTTCGTAGCTTCCAAGTATTGTCTATGGTAAATATTGCTGGAGTGCAGGATTTTCAGCCTGTATCTTTTATTATGGTTTTGATTTCTTTTGCAGTACGCGGGCCTCTCACTGCGGTGGCCCCTCCCGTTGCAGAGCCGAGGCTCCGGATGCACAGGCCCAGCAGCCATAGCTCACGGGACCAGCCTCTCCACGGCATGTGGGATCTTCCCGGACCGGGGCACGAACCCGTGTCCCCTGCATCGGCAGGCGGACTCTCAACGTCTGCGCCACCAGGGAAGCCCAGCCTGTTTAGTTTTGATTCTCATCCTGTCAGGCGATAGGCCCAGCAGTGGGTATGCTTGATTGAATGGTAGCTCAGTATTTACCTTTCCAAGGCACCTCCTTTGTGTTTTCCTTACTGGCTCTTACCATGTCCCACGTTGAACCAAGGGTAGGCGTTTCTCCTCAAACCCTTCAGCATTTACTGTTTGCAGAATTTTTGCTGATGGCCATTCTGACTGGTGTGAGCTGATAGGTTTTTTGTAATTTGGATTTGCATGTCTTGAATTATTCCTAGTGTTCAGCATTTTTCCACGCCTTTTTAAAGTTCTGTTAAAATAACAGAAAGAAACAGAGAGTACAATTAACCTCTGGAAATTGTCTTCTTGAAAGGTTGCCCTCTTTTGAATGTTTTGGTCAATTTTCGAACCCAGGATTGTTTCTGAGGTCAGGTGTCATTCATAGGCCTGTAATGAGTGTGAATATTTAGTGAGCATGAGCACTGGGTTTAAAGCTGCTGTTTTGGGAAATGGCCACAAGGCGGCAGCATTTCTCCATTCCCAAATCTGGTTCCTAGGGCAGCAGAGCCTTTCTGGAAGTCCTGTTCCTAGGTTGGAAATTAAAATGGAATGTGCCAGGAGAAACCCCAATAAGTTTATGTCACATTACTTCTTGTTTTAGTTTTTTTAATCGGGGTAATGTTTAGAATACTGTTTGTCCTCAGTGTACACAATCTGGTTCATTTGTGCATAACATATATATATATATATATATATATATTCATGTACAGAGCCAGTTCCCATGTAAATTATTGCAGAGTTTTTCATAGACATCCCTTGCTATATGGTCGGTCTTTCTGTTATATGTATTTAATAGGTATTTGTACATGTATGGTAACCCTAATCTTAATTTTTCCATTCCCCCCACCTGTTCTTTTAGGTAAGCATAGTTTGTTTTCTAAGCCTGTGAGTGTCTTTCTCTGTGGAAATATGTTCATTTGTGTCAGTTGTTAGATAACGCCTATAAGTGATATCATAGGATATGTCTTTTGCTTTCCGACTTACCTTATGTTCTGTGATTATCTCTAGGCTCATCTATGGTGCCTCAAAGAGCAGTGTTTCATTGTTTTCCATGGCTAATATTCCATTGTGTACATGGACCACTTCTTTTTCCACTCATCTGGTGATGGACATTTTGGTTGCTTCCGTGTCTTGGCTATTGTGAAAATTCCTGCAGTGCAGCTGCTGAAGCCTGTGCCTTCTCGACTCTGAACTTCTCAGGTGAGAGTCTCAGCGGTGGGCCTGCTGAATGGAATGGTGGCTCAATTTTTACTTTGAAACACAGCTCCTTTCTGTTCTCATTATTGGCTGTTACCACTTTACATCTCACCAGCAGCTAGAGGGTACACAGTTCTCTAAAACCCCTTCAGCATTTGTTGTTTGCAGACTTTTAGCTGATGGTAGTTGGCATGTGTGAGTTGAAACCTTTTTGGAGGTTAGATTTGCATGAGTCTAATAATTCCTGATGTTGAGCTTTTATCCATTTTCCTCTTTTTTGAAAATGAGTGAGTAAAACTTACCCCTCCATACTATGTCCTTGAAAATTGTGCCAGTTTGGAATTTTTTTGGCCATTCCCTACCTCCGCACAATTATGTAGGGCAGGTGTCCTTTACAGCCCTGAGTCCTTGTGAATGTTAAGTGACCATTAGCTGTGGGTTTAATGCCGCTCTTGCGGGAAACGGCCACAAGGCGGCAGCATTTCTACATTTCCAACTCTGGGTTTTTGGGCAACAGAGCTTTCCTGGAAATCGTGTTAGTAAGCTGCAAATTAGAGTGGAATGTGCCAGTGCAAACCCCCAAGAGCTTATATCTCCTAAATTGTTGTTTGTTTATTAAATTTAATTTTTATTAATTATCAGAGCAAATTTGATACAAATGTAGATTCTCCTAGGTGTACAGTTTCTGGTTCATCCTATCAATGTATCTGTCTATTCCTCTTTCGATCCTTTCCCGTGGATGTTATTATAGGGTGTTGAGTAGACCTCTCTTCGTATTCCATAGGCACTTTGTGATTATACATTTCATAAGTATTAGTGCATATCTGTTAACCCCCATGTCCTAGTTCATACATTCCTTATTCCTTTCCATTTGGTTAAACATTAATTGGTTTTCTGAATCTATGTGTGTCCATCTCTTGGAAATTATTTCATGGGTATCAATTTTTAGGTAACACCTATAAGTGATGTCCTAAGATGTCTGTCTTTCGGTTTCTTTCTTACTTCAAGTTGGGTGATTATCTCTAGATCCTTCTATGATGGTGCCAACGGCACTGTTCCATGCTTTTTCATGGCTAATATTCCATTGTGTACATGGACGACTTCTTCTTGGTGCATTTTTCCGTTGATGGACATTTCGGTTTCTTCCAGGTCTTGGCTATGGTACGTGTTGCTGCAGTGCAGGATTGCCAGCCTGTGTCTTTTCGATTCTCGTCTAATCAGGTGAAAGGCCCATGAGTGGGCCTACCAGATCACATGGTAGCTCCATATTTACCCTTAAACGCACCTCCATTCTGTTCTCACTACTGGCTGTGACCAGGTTTCATCCCACCAGCAGCTAAAGGGTACGCGGTTCTCTAAAACCCCTTCAGCATTTATTCTTTGTAGACTTTTTGGCTGATGACCATTCTGACGGCTGTGAGGTGAACTTTTTTGTACACTGGATTTGCATGGCTTTATTGATTCCTGATGTTCAGCATTGTTCCATTCCCATTTTGTTAACAAAAAAGAAAGAAAGTAAAAGAAACAGAAGACAAATGTGCATAAACTATGCCTCTTGAAACTGTCGTTTTGAAATATGGACGTCTTTTGAATGTTTTGATCGATATACGACCCCAGGATTTTTTTTCAGGGAGGTGTCATTTACAGGCCTGCAATTATTTTGAATATCAACTGACCATTAGCGCTGGGATTAAAGCTGCTGTTGTGTGAAACGGCCACAAGGTGGAAGCAGTTCTCCTGTACCAAACCCGGTTACTAGGGCAACAGAACCTCAATGGAAGTCGTGTTCCAGGTTGTAATTTAGAATGGAATGTATCAGGAAAGCCCCTTCAATTTATGTCTCACTATTTCTTGTTTGTTTTTTTTAATTTAATTTTTATTTTTTATCACAGCAAGTTTGATTACAATGTTTGGCTTGTTGTAGGTGTGCACCATGTGGTTCTTTTACACATATACATATGTGTGTTCTTCCTGGGATCCTTGTCCCATGTACGTTATGACAGAATGTTGAGTAGTCTTCTCTTGGTATTCCGTAGGTCTTTGGTGATTATATAGTTCACCTGTGTTTGTATATGTCTGTTAACCCCAATATCCTAATGTATCCAATCCTCACACCTTTCCATTGGTGAACCATAAGTTTGTTTAATGAATCTGTGATTGCCCTTCTCTGTGGAAATATCTTCACTGCTATCAATTTTTAGGTAACACCTATAAGTAATATCATACGATATGTGTCTCTCTCTTTCTGACTTAGTACGAGTCGCGTGACTACCTCTAGACTCATCTACGGTGCTGCACATGGCATTGTGTCCTTTTTTCCCTTGGCTAATATTCCCTCTGTACATGTACCAGTTCTTCTTTGTCCACTCATCTGTTGATGGACTTTTTGGTTGCTTCCATGTCTTGGCTATTGTAATAGAGCGGCAATGCACATTTGCCTGCCTGTGTCTTTCCAATTCTGTCTTCTTAGGTGATAGGCCCAGGAGTGGGCCTGCTGGATCATACAGTAGCAAAATGTTTACTTTACAAAGGCACCTCCATTCTGTTCTCATTAGTGGCTCTTACCAGGTTACGTCCCTCTTAAAGTTGAGGGTATGCACTTCTCCACAACACCTTCAGCATTTACTGTTTGTAGTGTTTTTTTGCTGATGTATATTCTGACCAGTGTGAGCTGATATACCTCTTTGGGGTTGGATTTGCATGCGTCTCATAAACCCTTGAAATTGAGCTTTCTGGCATGTCCTTTTTTTCTTCAAACTGTGAGTACAGCTTACCGCTTCAAATTGTTTTCGTGAAGTGTGTGTGACATTTAGAAATATTTTGGCCATTACCTCCCTCAAGACATTTTGTGGGCAGGTTTCATTTATAGCCCTCCAGTACTGGTGCATATGAAGTGACCCTTAGCACAGGTTTTAAAGCTGCTGTTGCAGGTAACGGCCAGAGGGCGGCAGCATTTCTTTCATTATGTCTTTTGCTTTCCGACTTACCTCATGTTCTGTGATTATCTCTAGGCAGCATTTCTGCTTTTCCCAATCTGGTAACTAGGCGAACAGACCTTCCTGGCAGTGGTGTTCCTCGGTTATATATTAGAGTGGAATGTGCCCGGAGAAACCCCCAAATGCTGATGTCTCCTTACTTATGTTTGCTTTCTAAATTGAATTTATATTTCTTTATTGGAGTCATATTCCATTGCGTACATGGACCACTTGTTCTTGGTGCATTCCTCTGTTGATGGACATTTTCGTAGCTTCCAAGTGTTGTCTATGGTAAATATTGCTGGAGTGCAGGATTTTCAGCCTGTATCTTTTTTTATGGTTTTGATTTCTTTTGCGGTACGCGGGCCTCTCACTGCGGTGGCCCCTCCCGTTGCAGAGCAGAGGCTCCGGATGCACAGGCCCAGCAGCCATAGCTCACGGGACCAGCCTCTCCACGGCATGTGGGATCTTCCCGGACCGGGGCACGAACCCGTGTCCCCTGCATCGGCAGGCGGACTCTCAACGTCTGCGCCACCAGGGAAGCCCAGCCTGTTTAGTTTTGATTCTCATCCTGTCAGGCGATAGGCCCAGCAGTGGGTATGCTTGATTGAATGGTAGCTCAGTATTTACCTTTCCAAGGCACCTCCTTTGTGTTTTCCTTACTGGCTCTTACCATGTCCCACGTTGAACCAAGGGTAGGCGTTTCTCCTCAAACCCTTCAGCATTTACTGTTTGCAGAATTTTTGCTGATGGCCATTCTGACTGGTGTGAGATGATAGGATTTTTGTAATTTGGATTTGCATGTCTTGAATTATTCCTAGTGTTCAGCATTTTTCCACGCCTTTTTAAAGTTCTGTTAAAATAACAGAAAGAAACAGAGAGTACAATTAACCTCTGGAAATTGTCTTCTTGAAAGGTTGCCCTCTTTTGAATGTTTTGGTCAATTTTCGAACCCAGGATTGTTTCTGAGGTCAGGTGTCATTCATAGGCCTGTAATGAGTGTGAATATTTAGTGAGCATGAGCACTGGGTTTAAAGCTGCTGTTTTGGGAAATGGCCACAAGGCGGCAGCATTTCTCCATTCCCAAATCTGGTTCCTAGGGCAGCAGAGCCTTTCTGGAAGTCCTGTTCCTAGGTTGGAAATTAAAATGGAATGTGCCAGGAGAAACCCCAGTAAGTTTATGTCACATTACTTCTTGTTTTAGTTTTTTTAATCGGGGTAATGTTTAGAATACTGTTTGTCCTCAGTGTACACAATCTGGTTCATTTGTGCATAACATATATATATATATATATATATTCATGTACAGAGCCAGTTCCCATGTAAATTATTGCAGAGTTTTTCATAGACATCCCTTGCTATATGGTCGGTCTTTCTGTTATATGTATTTAATAGGTATTTGTACACGTATGGTAACCCTAATCTTAATTTTTCCATTCCCCCCACCTGTTCTTTTAGGTAAGCATAGTTTGTTTTCTAAGCCTGTGAGTGTCTTTCTCTGTGGAAATATGTTCATTTGTGTCAGTTGTTAGATAACGCCTATAAGTGATATCATAGGATATGTCTTTTGCTTTCCGACTTACCTCATGTTCTGTGATTATCTCTAGGCTCATCTATGGTGCCTCAAAGAGCAGTGTTTCATTGTTTTCCATGGCTAATATTCCATTGTGTACATGGACCACTTCTTTTTCCACTCATCTGGTGATGGACATTTTGGTTGCTTCCGTGTCTTGGCTATTGTGAAAATTCCTGCAGTGCAGCTGCTGAAGCCTGTGCCTTCTCGACTCTGAACTTCTCAGGTGAGAGTCTCAGCGGTGGGCCTGCTGAATGGAATGGTGGCTCAATTTTTACTTTGAAACACAGCTCCTTTCTGTTCTCATTATTGGCTGTTACCACTTTACATCTCACCAGCAGCTAGAGGGTACACAGTTCTCTAAAACCCCTTCAGCATTTGTTGTTTGCAGACTTTTAGCTGATGGTAGTTGGCATGTGTGAGTTGAAACCTTTTTGGAGGTTAGATTTGCATGAGTCTAATAATTCCTGATGTTGAGCTTTTATCCATTTTCCTCTTTTTTGAAAATGAGTGAGTAAAACTTACCCCTCCATACTATGTCCTTGAAAATTGTGCCAGTTTGGAATTTTTTTGGCCATTCCCTACCTCCGCACAATTATGTAGGGCAGGTGTCCTTTACAGCCCTGAGTCCTTGTGAATGTTAAGTGACCATTAGCTGTGGGTTTAATGCCGCTCTTGCGGGAAACGGCCACAAGGCGGCAGCATTTCTACATTTCCAACTCTGGGTTTTGGGGCAACAGAGCTTTCCTGGAAATCGTGTTAGTAAGCTGCAAATTAGAGTGGAATGTGCCAGTGAAAACCCCCAAGAGCTTATATCTCCTAAATTGTTGTTTGTTTATTAAATTTAATTTTTATTAATTATCAGAGCAAATTTGATACAAATGTAGATTCTCCTAGGTGTACAGTTTCTGGTTCATCCTATCAATGTATCTGTCTATTCCTCTTTCGATCCTTTCCCGTGGATGTTATTATAGGGTGTTGAGTAGACCTCTCTTCGTATTCCATAGGCACTTTGTGATTATACATTTCATAAGTATTAGTGCATATCTGTTAACCCCCATGTCCTAGTTCATACATTCCTTATTCCTTTCCATTTGGTTAAACATTAATTGGTTTTCTGAATCTATGTGTGTCCATCTCTTGGAAATTATTTCATGGGTATCAATTTTTAGGTAACACCTATAAGTAATGTCCTAAGATGTCTGTCTTTCGGTTTCTTTCTTACTTCAAGTTGGGTGATTATCTCTCGATCCTTCTATGATGGTGCCAACGGCACTGTTCCATGCTTTTTCATGGCTAATATTCCATTGTGTACATGGACGACTTCTTCTTGGTGCATTTTTCCGTTGATGGACATTTCGGTTTCTTCCAGGTCTTGGCTATGGTACGTGTTGCTGCAGTGCAGGATTGCCAGCCTGTGTCTTTTCGATTCTCGTCTAATCAGGTGAAAGGCCCATGAGTGGGCCTACCAGATCACATGGTAGCTCCATATTTACCCTTAAACGCACCTCCATTCTGTTCTCACTACTGGCTGTGACCAGGTTTCATCCCACCAGCAGCTAAAGGGTACGCGGTTCTCTAAAACCCCTTCAGCATTTATTCTTTGTAGACTTTTTGGCTGATGACCATTCTGACGGCTGTGAGGTGAACTTTTTTGTACACAGGATTTGCATGGCTTTATTGATTCCTGATGTTCAGCATTGTTCCATTCCCATTTTGTTAACAAAAAAGAAAGAAAGTAAAAGAAACAGAAGACAAATGTGCATAAACTATGCCTCTTGAAACTGTCGTTTTGAAATATGGACGTCTTTTGAATGTTTTGATCGATATACGACCCCAGGATTTTTTTTCAGGGAGGTGTCATTTACAGGCCTGCAATTATTTTGAATATCAACTGACCATTAGCGCTGGGATTAAAGCTGCTGTTGTGTGAAACGGCCACAAGGTGGAAGCAGTTCTCCTGTACCAAACCCGGTTACTAGGGCAACAGAACCTCAATGGAAGTCGTGTTCCAGGTTGTAATTTAGAATGGAATGTATCAGGAAAGCCCCTTCAATTTATGTCTCACTATTTCTTGTTTGTTTTTTTTAATTTAATTTTTATTTTTTATCACAGCAAGTTTGATTACAATGTTTGGCTTGTTGTAGGTGTGCACCATGTGGTTCTTTTACACATATACATATGTGTGTTCTTCCTGGGATCCTTGTCCCATGTACGTTATGACAGAATGTTGAGTAGTCTTCTCTTGGTATTCCGTAGGTCTTTGGTGATTATATAGTTCACCTGTGTTTGTATATGTCTGTTAACCCCAATATCCTAATGTATCCAATCCTCACACCTTTCCATTGGTGAACCATAAGTTTGTTTAATGAATCTGTGATTGCCCTTCTCTGTGGAAATATCTTCACTGCTATCAATTTTTAGGTAACACCTATAAGTAATATCATACGATATGTGTCTCTCTCTTTCTGACTTAGTACGAGTCGCGTGACTACCTCTAGACTCATCTACGGTGCTGCACATGGCATTGTGTCCTTTTTTCCCTTGGCTAATATTCCCTCTGTACATGTACCAGTTCTTCTTTGTCCACTCATCTGTTGATGGACTTTTTGGTTGCTTCCATGTCTTGGCTATTGTAATAGAGCGGCAATGCACATTTGCCTGCCTGTGTCTTTCCAATTCTGTCTTCTTAGGTGATAGGCCCAGGAGTGGGCCTGCTGGATCATACAGTAGCAAAATGTTTACTTTACAAAGGCACCTCCATTCTGTTCTCATTAGTGGCTCTTACCAGGTTACGTCCCTCTTAAAGTTGAGGGTATGCACTTCTCCACAACACCTTCAGCATTTACTGTTTGTAGTGTTTTTTTGCTGATGTATATTCTGACCAGTGTGAGCTGATATACCTCTTTGGGGTTGGATTTGCATGCGTCTCATAAACCCTTGAAATTGAGCTTTCTGGCATGTCCTTTTTTTCTTCAAACTGTGAGTACAGCTTACCTCTTCAAATTGTTTTCGTGAAGTGTGTGTGACATTTAGAAATATTTTGGCCATTACCTCCCTCAAGACATTTTGTGGGCAGGTTTCATTTATAGCCCTCCAGTACTGGTGCATATGAAGTGACCCTTAGCACAGGTTTTAAAGCTGCTGTTGCAGGTAACGGCCAGAGGGCGGCAGCATTTCTTTCATTATGTCTTTTGCTTTCCGACTTACCTCATGTTCTGTGATTATCTCTAGGCAGCATTTCTGCTTTTCCCAATCTGGTAACTAGGCAAACAGACCTTCCTGGCAGTGGTGTTCCTCAGTTATATATTAGAGTGGAATGTGCCCGGAGAAACCCCCAAATGCTGATGTCTCCTTACTTATGTTTGCTTTCTAAATTGAATTTATATTTTTTTATTGGAGTCATATTCCATTGCGTACATGGACCACTTGTTCTTGGTGCATTCCTCTGTTGATGGACATTTTCGTAGCTTCCAAGTGTTTTCTATGGTAAATATTGCTGGAGTGCAGGATTTTCAGCCTGTATCTTTTTTTATGGTTTTGATTTCTTTTGCGGTACGCGGGCCTCTCACTGCGGTGGCCCCTCCCGTTGCAGAGCAGAGGCTCCGGATGCACAGGCCCAGCAGCCATAGCTCACGGGACCAGCCTCTCCACGGCATGTGGGATCTTCCCGGACCGGGGCACGAACCCGTGTCCCCTGCATCGGCAGGCGGACTCTCAACGTCTGCGCCACCAGGGAAGCCCAGCCTGTTTAGTTTTGATTCTCATCCTGTCAGGCGATAGGCCCAGCAGTGGGTATGCTTGATTGAATGGTAGCTCAGTATTTACCTTTCCAAGGCACCTCCTTTGTGTTTTCCTTACTGGCTCTTACCATGTCCCACGTTGAACCAAGGGTAGGCGTTTCTCCTCAAACCCTTCAGCATTTACTGTTTGCAGAATTTTTGCTGATGGCCATTCTGACTGGTGTGAGATGATAGGATTTTTGTAATTTGGATTTGCATGTCTTGAATTATTCCTAGTGTTCAGCATTTTTCCACGCCTTTTTAAAGTTCTGTTAAAATAACAGAAAGAAACAGAGAGTACAATTAACCTCTGGAAATTGTCTTCTTGAAAGGTTGCCCTCTTTTGAATGTTTTGGTCAATTTTCGAACCCAGGATTGTTTCTGAGGTCAGGTGTCATTCATAGGCCTGTAATGAGTGTGAATATTTAGTGAGCATGAGCACTGGGTTTAAAGCTGCTGTTTTGGGAAATGGCCACAAGGCGGCAGCATTTCTCCATTCCCAAATCTGGTTCCTAGGGCAGCAGAGCCTTTCTGGAAGTCCTGTTCCTAGGTTGGAAATTAAAATGGAATGTGCCAGGAGAAACCCCAGTAAGTTTATGTCACATTACTTCTTGTTTTAGTTTTTTTAATCGGGGTAATGTTTAGAATACTGTTTGTCCTCAGTGTACACAATCTGGTTCATTTGTGCATAACATATATATATATATATATATATTCATGTACAGAGCCAGTTCCCATGTAAATTATTGCAGAGTTTTTCATAGACATCCCTTGCTATATGGTCGGTCTTTCTGTTATATGTATTTAATAGGTATTTGTACACGTATGGTAACCCTAATCTTAATTTTTCCATTCCCCCCACCTGTTCTTTTAGGTAAGCATAGTTTGTTTTCTAAGCCTGTGAGTGTCTTTCTCTGTGGAAATATGTTCATTTGTGTCAGTTGTTAGATAACGCCTATAAGTGATATCATAGGATATGTCTTTTGCTTTCCGACTTACCTCATGTTCTGTGATTATCTCTAGGCTCATCTATGGTGCCTCAAAGAGCAGTGTTTCATTGTTTTCCATGGCTAATATTCCATTGTGTACATGGACCACTTCTTTTTCCACTCATCTGGTGATGGACATTTTGGTTGCTTCCGTGTCTTGGCTATTGTGAAAATTCCTGCAGTGCAGCTGCTGAAGCCTGTGCCTTCTCGACTCTGAACTTCTCAGGTGAGAGTCTCAGCGGTGGGCCTGCTGAATGGAATGGTGGCTCAATTTTTACTTTGAAACACAGCTCCTTTCTGTTCTCATTATTGGCTGTTACCACTTTACATCTCACCAGCAGCTAGAGGGTACACAGTTCTCTAAAACCCCTTCAGCATTTGTTGTTTGCAGACTTTTAGCTGATGGTAGTTGGCATGTGTGAGTTGAAACCTTTTTGGAGGTTAGATTTGCATGAGTCTAATAATTCCTGATGTTGAGCTTTTATCCATTTTCCTCTTTTTTGAAAATGAGTGAGTAAAACTTACCCCTCCATACTATGTCCTTGAAAATTGTGCCAGTTTGGAATTTTTTTGGCCATTCCCTACCTCCGCACAATTATGTAGGGCAGGTGTCCTTTACAGCCCTGAGTCCTTGTGAATGTTAAGTGACCATTAGCTGTGGGTTTAATGCCGCTCTTGCGGGAAACGGCCACAAGGCGGCAGCATTTCTACATTTCCAACTCTGGGTTTTGGGGCAACAGAGCTTTCCTGGAAATCGTGTTAGTAAGCTGCAAATTAGAGTGGAATGTGCCAGTGCAAACCCCCAAGAGCTTATATCTCCTAAATTGTTGTTTGTTTATTAAATTTAATTTTTATTAATTATCAGAGCAAATTTGATACAAATGTAGATTCTCCTAGGTGTACAGTTTCTGGTTCATCCTATCAATGTATCTGTCTATTCCTCTTTCGATCCTTTCCCGTGGATGTTATTATAGGGTGTTGAGTAGACCTCTCTTCGTATTCCATAGGCACTTTGTGATTATACATTTCATAAGTATTAGTGCATATCTGTTAACCCCCATGTCCTAGTTCATACATTCCTTATTCCTTTCCATTTGGTTAAACATTAATTGGTTTTCTGAATCTATGTGTGTCCATCTCTTGGAAATTATTTCATGGGTATCAATTTTTAGGTAACACCTATAAGTGATGTCCTAAGATGTCTGTCTTTCGGTTTCTTTCTTACTTCAAGTTGGGTGATTATCTCTAGATCCTTCTATGATGGTGCCAACGGCACTGTTCCATGCTTTTTCATGGCTAATATTCCATTGTGTACATGGACGACTTCTTCTTGGTGCATTTTTCCGTTGATGGACATTTCGGTTTCTTCCAGGTCTTGGCTATGGTACGTGTTGCTGCAGTGCAGGATTGCCAGCCTGTGTCTTTTCGATTCTCGTCTAATCAGGTGAAAGGCCCATGAGTGGGCCTACCAGATCACATGGTAGCTCCATATTTACCCTTAAACGCACCTCCATTCTGTTCTCACTACTGGCTGTGACCAGGTTTCATCCCACCAGCAGCTAAAGGGTACGCGGTTCTCTAAAACCCCTTCAGCATTTATTCTTTGTAGACTTTTTGGCTGATGACCATTCTGACGGCTGTGAGGTGAACTTTTTTGTACACTGGATTTGCATGGCTTTATTGATTCCTGATGTTCAGCATTGTTCCATTCCCATTTTGTTAACAAAAAAGAAAGAAAGTAAAAGAAACAGAAGACAAATGTGCATAAACTATGCCTCTTGAAACTGTCGTTTTGAAATATGGACGTCTTTTGAATGTTTTGATCGATATACGACCCCAGGATTTTTTTTCAGGGAGGTGTCATTTACAGGCCTGCAATTATTTTGAATATCAACTGACCATTAGCGCTGGGATTAAAGCTGCTGTTGTGTGAAACGGCCACAAGGTGGAAGCAGTTCTCCTGTACCAAACCCGGTTACTAGGGCAACAGAACCTCAATGGAAGTCGTGTTCCAGGTTGTAATTTAGAATGGAATGTATCAGGAAAGCCCCTTCAATTTATGTCTCACTATTTCTTGTTTGTTTTTTTTAATTTAATTTTTATTTTTTATCACAGCAAGTTTGATTACAATGTTTGGCTTGTTGTAGGTGTGCACCATGTGGTTCTTTTACACATATACATATGTGTGTTCTTCCTGGGATCCTTGTCCCATGTACGTTATGACAGAATGTTGAGTAGTCTTCTCTTGGTATTCCGTAGGTCTTTGGTGATTATATAGTTCACCTGTGTTTGTATATGTCTGTTAACCCCAATATCCTAATGTATCCAATCCTCACACCTTTCCATTGGTGAACCATAAGTTTGTTTAATGAATCTGTGATTGCCCTTCTCTGTGGAAATATCTTCACTGCTATCAATTTTTAGGTAACACCTATAAGTAATATCATACGATATGTGTCTCTCTCTTTCTGACTTAGTACGAGTCGCGTGACTACCTCTAGACTCATCTACGGTGCTGCACATGGCATTGTGTCCTTTTTTCCCTTGGCTAATATTCCCTCTGTACATGTACCAGTTCTTCTTTGTCCACTCATCTGTTGATGGACTTTTTGGTTGCTTCCATGTCTTGGCTATTGTAATAGAGCGGCAATGCACATTTGCCTGCCTGTGTCTTTCCAATTCTGTCTTCTTAGGTGATAGGCCCAGGAGTGGGCCTGCTGGATCATACAGTAGCAAAATGTTTACTTTACAAAGGCACCTCCATTCTGTTCTCATTAGTGGCTCTTACCAGGTTACGTCCCTCTTAAAGTTGAGGGTATGCACTTCTCCACAACACCTTCAGCATTTACTGTTTGTAGTGTTTTTTTGCTGATGTATATTCTGACCAGTGTGAGCTGATATACCTCTTTGGGGTTGGATTTGCATGCGTCTCATAAACCCTTGAAATTGAGCTTTCTGGCATGTCCTTTTTTTCTTCAAACTGTGAGTACAGCTTACCTCTTCAAATTGTTTTCGTGAAGTGTGTGTGACATTTAGAAATATTTTGGCCATTACCTCCCTCAAGACATTTTGTGGGCAGGTTTCATTTATAGCCCTCCAGTACTGGTGCATATGAAGTGACCCTTAGCACAGGTTTTAAAGCTGCTGTTGCAGGTAACGGCCAGAGGGCGGCAGCATTTCTTTCATTATGTCTTTTGCTTTCCGACTTACCTCATGTTCTGTGATTATCTCTAGGCAGCATTTCTGCTTTTCCCAATCTGGTAACTAGGCAAACAGACCTTCCTGGCAGTGGTGTTCCTCGGTTATATATTAGAGTGGAATGTGCCCGGAGAAACCCCCAAATGCTGATGTCTCCTTACTTATGTTTGCTTTCTAAATTGAATTTATATTTTTTTATTGGAGTCATATTCCATTGCGTACATGGACCACTTGTTCTTGGTGCATTCCTCTGTTGATGGACATTTTCGTAGCTTCCAAGTGTTGTCTATGGTAAATATTGCTGGAGTGCAGGATTTTCAGCCTGTATCTTTTTTTATGGTTTTGATTTCTTTTGCGGTACGCGGGCCTCTCACTGCGGTGGCCCCTCCCGTTGCAGAGCAGAGGCTCCGGATGCACAGGCCCAGCAGCCATAGCTCACGGGACCAGCCTCTCCACGGCATGTGGGATCTTCCCGGACCGGGGCACGAACCCGTGTCCCCTGCATCGGCAGGCGGACTCTCAACGTCTGCGCCACCAGGGAAGCCCAGCCTGTTTAGTTTTGATTCTCATCCTGTCAGGCGATAGGCCCAGCAGTGGGTATGCTTGATTGAATGGTAGCTCAGTATTTACCTTTCCAAGGCACCTCCTTTGTGTTTTCCTTACTGGCTCTTACCATGTCCCACGTTGAACCAAGGGTAGGCGTTTCTCCTCAAACCCTTCAGCATTTACTGTTTGCAGAATTTTTGCTGATGGCCATTCTGACTGGTGTGAGATGATAGGATTTTTGTAATTTGGATTTGCATGTCTTGAATTATTCCTAGTGTTCAGCATTTTTCCACGCCTTTTTAAAGTTCTGTTAAAATAACAGAAAGAAACAGAGAGTACAATTAACCTCTGGAAATTGTCTTCTTGAAAGGTTGCCCTCTTTTGAATGTTTTGGTCAATTTTCGAACCCAGGATTGTTTCTGAGGTCAGGTGTCATTCATAGGCCTGTAATGAGTGTGAATATTTAGTGAGCATGAGCACTGGGTTTAAAGCTGCTGTTTTGGGAAATGGCCACAAGGCGGCAGCATTTCTCCATTCCCAAATCTGGTTCCTAGGGCAGCAGAGCCTTTCTGGAAGTCCTGTTCCTAGGTTGGAAATTAAAATGGAATGTGCCAGGAGAAACCCCAGTAAGTTTATGTCACATTACTTCTTGTTTTAGTTTTTTTAATCGGGGTAATGTTTAGAATACTGTTTGTCCTCAGTGTACACAATCTGGTTCATTTGTGCATAACATATATATATATATATATATTCATGTACAGAGCCAGTTCCCATGTAAATTATTGCAGAGTTTTTCATAGACATCCCTTGCTATATGGTCGGTCTTTCTGTTATATGTATTTAATAGGTATTTGTACACGTATGGTAACCCTAATCTTAATTTTTCCATTCCCCCCACCTGTTCTTTTAGGTAAGCATAGTTTGTTTTCTAAGCCTGTGAGTGTCTTTCTCTGTGGAAATATGTTCATTTGTGTCAGTTGTTAGATAACGCCTATAAGTGATATCATAGGATATGTCTTTTGCTTTCCGACTTACCTTATGTTCTGTGATTATCTCTAGGCTCATCTATGGTGCCTCAAAGAGCAGTGTCTCATTGTTTTCCATGGCTAATATTCCATTGTGTACATGGACCACTTCTTTTTCCACTCATCTGGTGATGGACATTTTGGTTGCTTCCGTGTCTTGGCTATTGTGAAAATTCCTGCAGTGCAGCTGCTGAAGCCTGTGCCTTCTCGACTCTGAACTTCTCAGGTGAGAGTCTCAGCGGTGGGCCTGCTGAATGGAATGGTGGCTCAATTTTTACTTTGAAACACAGCTCCTTTCTGTTCTCATTATTGGCTGTTACCACTTTACATCTCACCAGCAGCTAGAGGGTACACAGTTCTCTAAAACCCCTTCAGCATTTGTTGTTTGCAGACTTTTAGCTGATGGTAGTTGGCATGTGTGAGTTGAAACCTTTTTGGAGGTTAGATTTGCATGAGTCTAATAATTCCTGATGTTGAGCTTTTATCCATTTTCCTCTTTTTTGAAAATGAGTGAGTAAAACTTACCCCTCCATACTATGTCCTTGAAAATTGTGCCAGTTTGGAATTTTTTTGGCCATTCCCTACCTCCGCACAATTATGTAGGGCAGGTGTCCTTTACAGCCCTGAGTCCTTGTGAATGTTAAGTGACCATTAGCTGTGGGTTTAATGCCGCTCTTGCGGGAAACGGCCACAAGGCGGCAGCATTTCTACATTTCCAACTCTGGGTTTTGGGGCAACAGAGCTTTCCTGGAAATCGTGTTAGTAAGCTGCAAATTAGAGTGGAATGTGCCAGTGAAAACCCCCAAGAGCTTATATCTCCTAAATTGTTGTTTGTTTATTAAATTTAATTTTTATTAATTATCAGAGCAAATTTGATACAAATGTAGATTCTCCTAGGTGTACAGTTTCTGGTTCATCCTATCAATGTATCTGTCTATTCCTCTTTCGATCCTTTCCCGTGGATGTTATTATAGGGTGTTGAGTAGACCTCTCTTCGTATTCCATAGGCACTTTGTGATTATACATTTCATAAGTATTAGTGCATATCTGTTAACCCCCATGTCCTAGTTCATACATTCCTTATTCCTTTCCATTTGGTTAAACATTAATTGGTTTTCTGAATCTATGTGTGTCCATCTCTTGGAAATTATTTCATGGGTATCAATTTTTAGGTAACACCTATAAGTAATGTCCTAAGATGTCTGTCTTTCGGTTTCTTTCTTACTTCAAGTTGGGTGATTATCTCTCGATCCTTCTATGATGGTGCCAACGGCACTGTTCCATGCTTTTTCATGGCTAATATTCCATTGTGTACATGGACGACTTCTTCTTGGTGCATTTTTCCGTTGATGGACATTTCGGTTTCTTCCAGGTCTTGGCTATGGTACGTGTTGCTGCAGTGCAGGATTGCCAGCCTGTGTCTTTTCGATTCTCGTCTAATCAGGTGAAAGGCCCATGAGTGGGCCTACCAGATCACATGGTAGCTCCATATTTACCCTTAAACGCACCTCCATTCTGTTCTCACTACTGGCTGTGACCAGGTTTCATCCCACCAGCAGCTAAAGGGTACGCGGTTCTCTAAAACCCCTTCAGCATTTATTCTTTGTAGACTTTTTGGCTGATGACCATTCTGACGGCTGTGAGGTGAACTTTTTTGTACACTGGATTTGCATGGCTTTATTGATTCCTGATGTTCAGCATTGTTCCATTCCCATTTTGTTAACAAAAAAGAAAGAAAGTAAAAGAAACAGAAGACAAATGTGCATAAACTATGCCTCTTGAAACTGTCGTTTTGAAATATGGACGTCTTTTGAATGTTTTGATCGATATACGACCCCAGGATTTTTTTTCAGGGAGGTGTCATTTACAGGCCTGCAATTATTTTGAATATCAACTGAGCATTAGCGCTGGGATTAAAGCTGCTGTTGTGTGAAACGGCCACAAGGTGGAAGCAGTTCTCCTGTACCAAACCCGGTTACTAGGGCAACAGAACCTCAATGGAAGTCGTGTTCCAGGTTGTAATTTAGAATGGAATGTATCAGGAAAGCCCCTTCAATTTATGTCTCACTATTTCTTGTTTGTTTTTTTTAATTTAATTTTTATTTTTTATCACAGCAAGTTTGATTACAATGTTTGGCTTGTTGTAGGTGTGCACCATGTGGTTCTTTTACACATATACATATGTGTGTTCTTCCTGGGATCCTTGTCCCATGTACGTTATGACAGAATGTTGAGTAGTCTTCTCTTGGTATTCCGTAGGTCTTTGGTGATTATATAGTTCACCTGTGTTTGTATATGTCTGTTAACCCCAATATCCTAATGTATCCAATCCTCACACCTTTCCATTGGTGAACCATAAGTTTGTTTAATGAATCTGTGATTGCCCTTCTCTGTGGAAATATCTTCACTGCTATCAATTTTTAGGTAACACCTATAAGTGATATCATACGATATGTGTCTCTCTCTTTCTGACTTAGTACGAGTCGCGTGACTACCTCTAGACTCATCTACGGTGCTGCACATGGCATTGTGTCCTTTTTTCCCTTGGCTAATATTCCCTCTGTACATGTACCAGTTCTTCTTTGTCCACTCATCTGTTGATGGACTTTTTGGTTGCTTCCATGTCTTGGCTATTGTAATAGAGCGGCAATGCACATTTGCCTGCCTGTGTCTTTCCAATTCTGTCTTCTTAGGTGATAGGCCCAGGAGTGGGCCTGCTGGATCATACAGTAGCAAAATGTTTACTTTACAAAGGCACCTCCATTCTGTTCTCATTAGTGGCTCTTACCAGGTTACGTCCCTCTTAAAGTTGAGGGTATGCACTTCTCCACAACACCTTCAGCATTTACTGTTTGTAGTGTTTTTTTGCTGATGTATATTCTGACCAGTGTGAGCTGATATACCTCTTTGGGGTTGGATTTGCATGCGTCTCATAAACCCTTGAAATTGAGCTTTCTGGCATGTCCTTTTTTTCTTCAAACTGTGAGTACAGCTTACCTCTTCAAATTGTTTTCGTGAAGTGTGTGTGACATTTAGAAATATTTTGGCCATTACCTCCCTCAAGACATTTTGTGGGCAGGTTTCATTTATAGCCCTCCAGTACTGGTGCATATGAAGTGACCCTTAGCACAGGTTTTAAAGCTGCTGTTGCAGGTAACGGCCAGAGGGCGGCAGCATTTCTTTCATTATGTCTTTTGCTTTCCGACTTACCTCATGTTCTGTGATTATCTCTAGGCAGCATTTCTGCTTTTCCCAATCTGGTAACTAGGCGAACAGACCTTCCTGGCAGTGGTGTTCCTCGGTTATATATTAGAGTGGAATGTGCCCGGAGAAACCCCCAAATGCTGATGTCTCCTTACTTATGTTTGCTTTCTAAATTGAATTTATATTTTTTTATTGGAGTCATATTCCATTGCGTACATGGACCACTTCTTCTTGGTGCATTCCTCTGTTGATGGACATTTTCGTAGCTTCCAAGTGTTGTCTATGGTAAATATTGCTGGAGTGCAGGATTTTCAGCCTGTATCTTTTTTTATGGTTTTGATTTCTTTTGCGGTACGCGGGCCTCTCACTGCGGTGGCCCCTCCCGTTGCAGAGCAGAGGCTCCGGATGCACAGGCCCAGCAGCCATAGCTCACGGGACCAACCTCTCCACGGCATGTGGGATCTTCCCGGACCGGGGCACGAACCCGTGTCCCCTGCATCGGCAGGCGGACTCTCAACGTCTGCGCCACCAGGGAAGCCCAGCCTGTTTAGTTTTGATTCTCATCCTGTCAGGCGATAGGCCCAGCAGTGGGTATGCTTGATTGAATGGTAGCTCAGTATTTACCTTTCCAAGGCACCTCCTTTGTGTTTTCCTTACTGGCTCTTACCATGTCCCACGTTGAACCAAGGGTAGGCGTTTCTCCTCAAACCCTTCAGCATTTACTGTTTGCCGAATTTTTGCTGATGGCCATTCTGACTGGTGTGAGCTGATAGGTTTTTTGTAATTTGGATTTGCATGTCTTGAATTATTCCTAGTGTTCAGCATTTTTCCACGCCTTTTTAAAGTTCTGTTAAAATAACAGAAAGAAACAGAGAGTACAATTAACCTCTGGAAATTGTCTTCTTGAAAGGTTGCCCTCTTTTGAATGTTTTGGTCAATTTTCGAACCCAGGATTGTTTCTGAGGTCAGGTGTCATTCATAGGCCTGTAATGAGTGTGAATATTTAGTGAGCATGAGCACTGGGTTTAAAGCTGCTGTTTTGGGAAATGGCCACAAGGCGGCAGCATTTCTCCATTCCCAAATCTGGTTCCTAGGGCAGCAGAGCCTTTCTGGAAGTCCTGTTCCTAGGTTGGAAATTAAAATGGAATGTGCCAGGAGAAACCCCAGTAAGTTTATGTCACATTACTTCTTGTTTTAGTTTTTTTAATCGGGGTAATGTTTAGAATACTGTTTGTCCTCAGTGTACACAATCTGGTTCATTTGTGCATAACATATATATATATATATATATTCATGTACAGAGCCAGTTCCCATGTAAATTATTGCAGAGTTTTTCATAGACATCCCTTGCTATATGGTCGGTCTTTCTGTTATATGTATTTAATAGGTATTTGTACACGTATGGTAACCCTAATCTTAATTTTTCCATTCCCCCCACCTGTTCTTTTAGGTAAGCATAGTTTGTTTTCTAAGCCTGTGAGTGTCTTTCTCTGTGGAAATATGTTCATTTGTGTCAGTTGTTAGATAACGCCTATAAGTGATATCATAGGATATGTCTTTTGCTTTCCGACTTACCTTATGTTCTGTGATTATCTCTAGGCTCATCTATGGTGCCTCAAAGAGCAGTGTCTCATTGTTTTCCATGGCTAATATTCCATTGTGTACATGGACCACTTCTTTTTCCACTCATCTGGTGATGGACATTTTGGTTGCTTCCGTGTCTTGGCTATTGTGAAAATTCCTGCAGTGCAGCTGCTGAAGCCTGTGCCTTCTCGACTCTGAACTTCTCAGGTGAGAGTCTCAGCGGTGGGCCTGCTGAATGGAATGGTGGCTCAATTTTTACTTTGAAACACAGCTCCTTTCTGTTCTCATTATTGGCTGTTACCACTTTACATCTCACCAGCAGCTAGAGGGTACACAGTTCTCTAAAACCCCTTCAGCATTTGTTGTTTGCAGACTTTTAGCTGATGGTAGTTGGCATGTGTGAGTTGAAACCTTTTTGGAGGTTAGATTTGCATGAGTCTAATAATTCCTGATGTTGAGCTTTTATCCATTTTCCTCTTTTTTGAAAATGAGTGAGTAAAACTTACCCCTCCATACTATGTCCTTGAAAATTGTGCCAGTTTGGAATTTTTTTGGCCATTCCCTACCTCCGCACAATTATGTAGGGCAGGTGTCCTTTACAGCCCTGAGTCCTTGTGAATGTTAAGTGACCATTAGCTGTGGGTTTAATGCCGCTCTTGCGGGAAACGGCCACAAGGCGGCAGCATTTCTACATTTCCAACTCTGGGTTTTTGGGCAACAGAGCTTTCCTGGAAATCGTGTTAGTAAGCTGCAAATTAGAGTGGAATGTGCCAGCGCAAACCCCCAAGAGCTTATATCTCCTAAATTGTTGTTTGTTTATTAAATTTAATTTTTATTAATTATCAGAGCAAATTTGATACAAATGTAGATTCTCCTAGGTGTACAGTTTCTGGTTCATCCTATCAATGTATCTGTCTATTCCTCTTTCGATCCTTTCCCGTGGATGTTATTATAGGGTGTTGAGTAGACCTCTCTTCGTATTCCATAGGCACTTTGTGATTATACATTTCATAAGTATTAGTGCATATCTGTTAACCCCCATGTCCTAGTTCATACATTCCTTATTCCTTTCCATTTGGTTAAACATTAATTGGTTTTCTGAATCTATGTGTGTCCATCTCTTGGAAATTATTTCATGGGTATCAATTTTTAGGTAACACCTATAAGTGATGTCCTAAGATGTCTGTCTTTCGGTTTCTTTCTTACTTCAAGTTGGGTGATTATCTCTCGATCCTTCTATGATGGTGCCAACGGCACTGTTCCATGCTTTTTCATGGCTAATATTCCATTGTGTACATGGACGACTTCTTCTTGGTGCATTTTTCCGTTGATGGACATTTCGGTTTCTTCCAGGTCTTGGCTATGGTACGTGTTGCTGCAGTGCAGGATTGCCAGCCTGTGTCTTTTCGATTCTCGTCTAATCAGGTGAAAGGCCCATGAGTGGGCCTACCAGATCACATGGTAGCTCCATATTTACCCTTAAACGCACCTCCATTCTGTTCTCACTACTGGCTGTGACCAGGTTTCATCCCACCAGCAGCTAAAGGGTACGCGGTTCTCTAAAACCCCTTCAGCATTTATTCTTTGTAGACTTTTTGGCTGATGACCATTCTGACGGCTGTGAGGTGAACTTTTTTGTACACTGGATTTGCATGGCTTTATTGATTCCTGATGTTCAGCCTTTTTCCATTCCCATTTTGTTAACAAAAAAGAAAGAAAGTAAAAGAAACAGAAGACAAATGTGCATAAACTATGCCTCTTGAAACTGTCGTTTTGAAATATGGACGTCTTTTGAATGTTTTGATCGATATACGACCCCAGGATTTTTTTTCAGGGAGGTGTCATTTACAGGCCTGCAATTATTTTGAATATCAACTGACCATTAGCGCTGGGATTAAAGCTGCTGTTGTGTGAAACGGCCACAAGGTGGAAGCAGTTCTCCTGTACCAAACCCGGTTACTAGGGCAACAGAACCTCAATGGAAGTCGTGTTCCAGGTTGTAATTTAGAATGGAATGTATCAGGAAAGCCCCTTCAATTTATGTCTCACTATTTCTTGTTTGTTTTTTTTAATTTAATTTTTATTTTTTATCACAGCAAGTTTGATTACAATGTTTGGCTTGTTGTAGGTGTGCACCATGTGGTTCTTTTACACATATACATATGTGTGTTCTTCCTGGGATCCTTGTCCCATGTACGTTATGACAGAATGTTGAGTAGTCTTCTCTTGGTATTCCGTAGGTCTTTGGTGATTATATAGTTCACCTGTGTTTGTATATGTCTGTTAACCCCAATATCCTAATGTATCCAATCCTCACACCTTTCCATTGGTGAACCATAAGTTTGTTTAATGAATCTGTGATTGCCCTTCTCTGTGGAAATATCTTCACCGGTATCAATTTTTAGGTAACACCTATAAGTGATATCATACGATATGTGTCTCTCTCTTTCTGACTTAGTACGAGTCGCGTGACTACCTCTAGACTCATCTACGGTGCTGCACATGGCATTGTGTCCTTTTTTCCCTTGGCTAATATTCCCTCTGTACATGTACCAGTTCTTCTTTGTCCACTCATCTGTTGATGGACTTTTTGGTTGCTTCCATGTCTTGGCTATTGTAATAGAGCGGCAATGCACATTTGCCTGCCTGTGTCTTTCCAATTCTGTCTTCTTAGGTGATAGGCCCAGGAGTGGGCCTGCTGGATCATACAGTAGCAAAATGTTTACTTTACAAAGGCACCTCCATTCTGTTCTCATTAGTGGCTCTTACCAGGTTACGTCCCTCTTAAAGTTGAGGGTATGCACTTCTCCACAACACCTTCAGCATTTACTGTTTGTAGTGTTTTTTTGCTGATGTATATTCTGACCAGTGTGAGCTGATATACCTCTTTGGGGTTGGATTTGCATGCGTCTCATAAACCCTTGAAATTGAGCTTTCTGGCATGTCCTTTTTTTCTTCAAACTGTGAGTACAGCTTACCTCTTCAAATTGTTTTCGTGAAGTGTGTGTGACATTTAGAAATATTTTGGCCATTACCTCCCTCAAGACATTTTGTGGGCAGGTTTCATTTATAGCCCTCCAGTACTGGTGCATATGAAGTGACCCTTAGCACAGGTTTTAAAGCTGCTGTTGCAGGTAACGGCCAGAGGGCGGCAGCATTTCTTTCATTATGTCTTTTGCTTTCCGACTTACCTCATGTTCTGTGATTATCTCTAGGCAGCATTTCTGCTTTTCCCAATCTGGTAACTAGGCGAACAGACCTTCCTGGCAGTGGTGTTCCTCGGTTATATATTAGAGTGGAATGTGCCCGGAGAAACCCCCAAATGCTGATGTCTCCTTACTTATGTTTGCTTTCTAAATTGAATTTATATTTTTTTATTGGAGTCATATTCCATTGCGTACATGGACCACTTCTTCTTGGTGCATTCCTCTGTTGATGGACATTTTCGTAGCTTCCAAGTGTTGTCTATGGTAAATATTGCTGGAGTGCAGGATTTTCAGCCTGTATCTTTTTTTATGGTTTTGATTTCTTTTGCGGTACGCGGGCCTCTCACTGCGGTGGCCCCTCCCGTTGCAGAGCAGAGGCTCCGGATGCACAGGCCCAGCAGCCATAGCTCACGGGACCAACCTCTCCACGGCATGTGGGATCTTCCCGGACCGGGGCACGAACCCGTGTCCCCTGCATCGGCAGGCGGACTCTCAACGTCTGCGCCACCAGGGAAGCCCAGCCTGTTTAGTTTTGATTCTCATCCTGTCAGGCGATAGGCCCAGCAGTGGGTATGCTTGATTGAATGGTAGCTCAGTATTTACCTTTCCAAGGCACCTCCTTTGTGTTTTCCTTACTGGCTCTTACCATGTCCCACGTTGAACCAAGGGTAGGCGTTTCTCCTCAAACCCTTCAGCATTTACTGTTTGCAGAATTTTTGCTGATGGCCATTCTGACTGGTGTGAGCTGATAGGTTTTTTGTAATTTGGATTTGCATGTCTTGAATTATTCCTAGTGTTCAGCATTTTTCCACGCCTTTTTAAAGTTCTGTTAAAATAACAGAAAGAAACAGAGAGTACAATTAACCTCTGGAAATTGTCTTCTTGAAAGGTTGCCCTCTTTTGAATGTTTTGGTCAATTTTCGAACCCAGGATTGTTTCTGAGGTCAGGTGTCATTCATAGGCCTGTAATGAGTGTGAATATTTAGTGAGCATGAGCACTGGGTTTAAAGCTGCTGTTTTGGGAAATGGCCACAAGGCGGCAGCATTTCTCCATTCCCAAATCTGGTTCCTAGGGCAGCAGAGCCTTTCTGGAAGTCCTGTTCCTAGGTTGGAAATTAAAATGGAATGTGCCAGGAGAAACCCCAATAAGTTTATGTCACATTACTTCTTGTTTTAGTTTTTTTAATCGGGGTAATGTTTAGAATACTGTTTGTCCTCAGTGTACACAATCTGGTTCATTTGAGCATAACATATATATATATATATATATATTCATGTACAGAGCCAGTTCCCATGTAAATTATTGCAGAGTTTTTCATAGACATCCCTTGCTATATGGTCGGTCTTTCTGTTATATGTATTTAATAGGTATTTGTACACGTATGGTAACCCTAATCTTAATTTTTCCATTCCCCCCACCTGTTCTTTTAGGTAAGCATAGTTTGTTTTCTAAGCCTGTGAGTGTCTTTCTCTGTGGAAATATGTTCATTTGTGTCAGTTGTTAGATAACGCCTATAAGTGATATCATAGGATATGTCTTTTGCTTTCCGACTTACCTCATGTTCTGTGATTATCTCTAGGCTCATCTATGGTGCCTCAAAGAGCAGTGTTTCATTGTTTTCCATGGCTAATATTCCATTGTGTACATGGACCACTTCTTTTTCCACTCATCTGGTGATGGACATTTTGGTTGCTTCCGTGTCTTGGCTATTGTGAAAATTCCTGCAGTGCAGCTGCTGAAGCCTGTGCCTTCTCGACTCTGAACTTCTCAGGTGAGAGTCTCAGCGGTGGGCCTGCTGAATGGAATGGTGGCTCAATTTTTACTTTGAAACACAGCTCCTTTCTGTTCTCATTATTGGCTGTTACCACTTTACATCTCACCAGCAGCTAGAGGGTACACAGTTCTCTAAAACCCCTTCAGCATTTGTTGTGTGCAGACTTTTAGCTGATGGTAGTTGGCATGTGTGAGTTGAAACCTTTTTGGAGGTTAGATTTGCATGAGTCTAATAATTCCTGATGTTGAGCTTTTATCCATTTTCCTCTTTTTTGAAAATGAGTGAGTAAAACTTACCCCTCCATACTATGTCCTTGAAAATTGTGCCAGTTTGGAATATTTTTGGCCATTCCCTACCTCCGCACAATTATGTAGGGCAGGTGTCCTTTACAGCCCTGAGTCCTTGTGAATGTTAAGTGACCATTAGCTGTGGGTTTAATGCCGCTCTTGCGGGAAACGGCCACAAGGCGGCAGCATTTCTACATTTCCAACTCTGGGTTTTTGGGCAACAGAGCTTTCCTGGAAATCGTGTTAGTAAGCTGCAAATTAGAGTGGAATGTGCCAGTGAAAACCCCCAAGAGCTTATATCTCCTAAATTGTTGTTTGTTTATTAAATTTAATTTTTATTAATTATCAGAGCAAATTTGATACAAATGTAGATTCTCCTAGGTGTACAGTTTCTGGTTCATCCTATCAATGTATCTGTCTATTCCTCTTTCGATCCTTTCCCGTGGATGTTATTATAGGGTGTTGAGTAGACCTCTCTTCGTATTCCATAGGCACTTTGTGATTATACATTTCATAAGTATTAGTGCATATCTGTTAACCCCCATGTCCTAGTTCATACATTCCTTATTCCTTTCCATTTGGTTAAACATTAATTGGTTTTCTGAATCTATGTGTGTCCATCTCTTGGAAATTATTTCATGGGTATCAATTTTTAGGTAACACCTATAAGTGATGTCCTAAGATGTCTGTCTTTCGGTTTCTTTCTTACTTCAAGTTGGGTGATTATCTCTCGATCCTTCTATGATGGTGCCAACGGCACTGTTCCATGCTTTTTCATGGCTAATATTCCATTGTGTACATGGACGACTTCTTCTTGGTGCATTTTTCCGTTGATGGACATTTCGGTTTCTTCCAGGTCTTGGCTATGGTACGTGTTGCTGCAGTGCAGGATTGCCAGCCTGTGTCTTTTCGATTCTCGTCTAATCAGGTGAAAGGCCCATGAGTGGGCCTACCAGATCACATGGTAGCTCCATATTTACCCTTAAACGCACCTCCATTCTGTTCTCACTACTGGCTGTGACCAGGTTTCATCCCACCAGCAGCTAAAGGGTACGCGGTTCTCTAAAACCCCTTCAGCATTTATTCTTTGTAGACTTTTTGGCTGATGACCATTCTGACGGCTGTGAGGTGAACTTTTTTGTACACTGGATTTGCATGGCTTTATTGATTCCTGATGTTCAGCCTTTTTCCATTCCCATTTTGTTAACAAAAAAGAAAGAAAGTAAAAGAAACAGAAGACAAATGTGCATAAACTATGCCTCTTGAAACTGTCGTTTTGAAATATGGACGTCTTTTGAATGTTTTGATCGATATACGACCCCAGGATTTTTTTTCAGGGAGGTGTCATTTACAGGCCTGCAATTATTTTGAATATCAACTGACCATTAGCGCTGGGATTAAAGCTGCTGTTGTGTGAAACGGCCACAAGGTGGAAGCAGTTCTCCTGTACCAAACCCGGTTACTAGGGCAACAGAACCTCAATGGAAGTCGTGTTCCAGGTTGTAATTTAGAATGGAATGTATCAGGAAAGCCCCTTCAATTTATGTCTCACTATTTCTTGTTTGTTTTTTTTAATTTAATTTTTATTTTTTATCACAGCAAGTTTGATTACAATGTTTGGCTTGTTGTAGGTGTGCACCATGTGGTTCTTTTACACATATACATATGTGTGTTCTTCCTGGGATCCTTGTCCCATGTACGTTATGACAGAATGTTGAGTAGTCTTCTCTTGGTATTCCGTAGGTCTTTGGTGATTATATAGTTCACCTGTGTTTGTATATGTCTGTTAACCCCAATATCCTAATGTATCCAATCCTCACACCTTTCCATTGGTGAACCATAAGTTTGTTTAATGAATCTGTGATTGCCCTTCTCTGTGGAAATATCTTCACCGGTATCAATTTTTAGGTAACACCTATAAGTGATATCATACGATATGTGTCTCTCTCTTTCTGACTTAGTACGAGTCGCGTGACTACCTCTAGACTCATCTACGGTGCTGCACATGGCATTGTGTCCTTTTTTCCCTTGGCTAATATTCCCTCTGTACATGTACCAGTTCTTCTTTGTCCACTCATCTGTTGATGGACTTTTTGGTTGCTTCCATGTCTTGGCTATTGTAATAGAGCGGCAATGCACATTTGCCTGCCTGTGTCTTTCCAATTCTGTCTTCTTAGGTGATAGGCCCAGGAGTGGGCCTGCTGGATCATACAGTAGCAAAATGTTTACTTTACAAAGGCACCTCCATTCTGTTCTCATTAGTGGCTCTTACCAGGTTACGTCCCTCTTAAAGTTGAGGGTATGCACTTCTCCACAACACCTTCAGCATTTACTGTTTGTAGTGTTTTTTTGCTGATGTATATTCTGACCAGTGTGAGCTGATATACCTCTTTGGGGTTGGATTTGCATGCGTCTCATAAACCCTTGAAATTGAGCTTTCTGGCATGTCCTTTTTTTCTTCAAACTGTGAGTACAGCTTACCTCTTCAAATTGTTTTCGTGAAGTGTGTGTGACATTTAGAAATATTTTGGCCATTACCTCCCTCAAGACATTTTGTGGGCAGGTTTCATTTATAGCCCTCCAGTACTGGTGCATATGAAGTGACCCTTAGCACAGGTTTTAAAGCTGCTGTTGCAGGTAACGGCCAGAGGGCGGCAGCATTTCTTTCATTATGTCTTTTGCTTTCCGACTTACCTCATGTTCTGTGATTATCTCTAGGCAGCATTTCTGCTTTTCCCAATCTGGTAACTAGGGGAACAGACCTTCCTGGCAGTGGTGTTCCTCGGTTATATATTAGAGTGGAATGTGCCCAGAGAAACCCCCAAATGCTGATGTCTCCTTACTTATGTTTGCTTTCTAAATTGAATTTATATTTTTTATTGGAGTCATATACCATTGCGTACATGGACCACTTGTTCTTGGTGCATTCCTCTGTTGATGGACATTTTCGTAGCTTCCAAGTGTTGTCTATGGTAAATATTGCTGGAGTGCAGGATTTTCAGCCTGTATCTTTTTTTATGGTTTTGATTTCTTTTGCGGTACGCGGGCCTCTCACTGCGGTGGCCCCTCCCGTTGCAGAGCAGAGGCTCCGGATGCACAGGCCCAGCAGCCATAGCTCACGGGACCAGCCTCTCCACGGCATGTGGGATCTTCCCGGACCGGGGCACGAACCCGTGTCCCCTGCATCGGCAGGCGGACTCTCAACGTCTGCGCCACCAGGGAAGCCCAGCCTGTTTAGTTTTGATTCTCATCCTGTCAGGCGATAGGCCCAGCAGTGGGTATGCTTGATTGAATGGTAGCTCAGTATTTACCTTTCCAAGGCACCTCCTTTGTGTTTTCCTTACTGGCTCTTACCATGTCCCACGTTGAACCAAGGGTAGGCGTTTCTCCTCAAACCCTTCAGCATTTACTGTTTGCCGAATTTTTGCTGATGGCCATTCTGACTGGTGTGAGCTGATAGGTTTTTTGTAATTTGGATTTGCATGTCTTGAATTATTCCTAGTGTTCAGCATTTTTCCACACCTTTTTAAAGTTCTGTTAAAATAACAGAAAGAAACAGAGAGTACAATTAACCTCTGGAAATTGTCTTCTTGAAAGGTTGCCCTCTTTTGAATGTTTTGGTCAATTTTCGAACCCAGGATTGTTTCTGAGGTCAGGTGTCATTCATAGGCCTGTAATGAGTGTGAATATTTAGTGAGCATGAGCACTGGGTTTAAAGCTGCTGTTTTGGGAAATGGCCACAAGGCGGCAGCATTTCTCCATTCCCAAATCTGGTTCCTAGGGCAGCAGAGCCTTTCTGGAAGTCCTGTTCCTAGGTTGGAAATTAAAATGGAATGTGCCAGGAGAAACCCCAGTAAGTTTATGTCACATTACTTCTTGTTTTAGTTTTTTTAATCGGGGTAATGTTTAGAATACTGTTTGTCCTCAGTGTACACAATCTGGTTCATTTGTGCATAACATATATATATATATATATATATATTCATGTACAGAGCCAGTTCCCATGTAAATTATTGCAGAGTTTTTCATAGACATCCCTTGCTATATGGTCGGTCTTTCTGTTATATGTATTTAATAGGTATTTGTACACGTATGGTAACCCTAATCTTAATTTTTCCATTCCCCCCACCTGTTCTTTTAGGTAAGCATAGTTTGTTTTCTAAGCCTGTGAGTGTCTTTCTCTGTGGAAATATGTTCATTTGTGTCAGTTGTTAGATAACGCCTATAAGTGATATCATAGGATATGTCTTTTGCTTTCCGACTTACCTCATGTTCTGTGATTATCTCTAGGCTCATCTATGGTGCCTCAAAGAGCAGTGTTTCATTGTTTTCCATGGCTAATATTCCATTGTGTACATGGACCACTTCTTTTTCCACTCATCTGGTGATGGACATTTTGGTTGCTTCCGTGTCTTGGCTATTGTGAAAATTCCTGCAGTGCAGCTGCTGAAGCCTGTGCCTTCTCGACTCTGAACTTCTCAGGTGAGAGTCTCAGCGGTGGGCCTGCTGAATGGAATGGTGGCTCAATTTTTACTTTGAAACACAGCTCCTTTCTGTTCTCATTATTGGCTGTTACCACTTTACATCTCACCAGCAGCTAGAGGGTACACAGTTCTCTAAAACCCCTTCAGCATTTGTTGTGTGCAGACTTTTAGCTGATGGTAGTTGGCATGTGTGAGTTGAAACCTTTTTGGAGGTTAGATTTGCATGAGTCTAATAATTCCTGATGTTGAGCTTTTATCCATTTTCCTCTTTTTTGAAAATGAGTGAGTAAAACTTACCCCTCCATACTATGTCCTTGAAAATTGTGCCAGTTTGGAATTTTTTTGGCCATTCCCTACCTCCGCACAATTATGTAGGGCAGGTGTCCTTTACAGCCCTGAGTCCTTGTGAATGTTAAGTGACCATTAGCTGTGGGTTTAATGCCGCTCTTGCGGGAAACGGCCACAAGGCGGCAGCATTTCTACATTTCCAACTCTGGGTTTTTGGGCAACAGAGCTTTCCTGGAAATCGTGTTAGTAAGCTGCAAATTAGAGTGGAATGTGCCAGTGCAAACCCCCAAGAGCTTATATCTCCTAAATTGTTGTTTGTTTATTAAATTTAATTTTTATTAATTATCAGAGCAAATTTGATACAAATGTAGATTCTCCTAGGTGTACAGTTTCTGGTTCATCCTATCAATGTATCTGTCTATTCCTCTTTCGATCCTTTCCCGTGGATGTTATTATAGGGTGTTGAGTAGACCTCTCTTCGTATTCCATAGGCACTTTGTGATTATACATTTCATAAGTATTAGTGCATATCTGTTAACCCCCATGTCCTAGTTCATACATTCCTTATTCCTTTCCATTTGGTTAAACATTAATTGGTTTTCTGAATCTATGTGTGTCCATCTCTTGGAAATTATTTCATGGGTATCAATTTTTAGGTAACACCTATAAGTGATGTCCTAAGATGTCTGTCTTTCGGTTTCTTTCTTACTTCAAGTTGGGTGATTATCTCTAGATCCTTCTATGATGGTGCCAACGGCACTGTTCCATGCTTTTTCATGGCTAATATTCCATTGTGTACATGGACGACTTCTTCTTGGTGCATTTTTCCGTTGATGGACATTTCGGTTTCTTCCAGGTCTTGGCTATGGTACGTGTTGCTGCAGTGCAGGATTGCCAGCCTGTGTCTTTTCGATTCTCGTCTAATCAGGTGAAAGGCCCATGAGTGGGCCTACCAGATCACATGGTAGCTCCATATTTACCCTTAAACGCACCTCCATTCTGTTCTCACTACTGGCTGTGACCAGGTTTCATCCCACCAGCAGCTAAAGGGTACGCGGTTCTCTAAAACCCCTTCAGCATTTATTCTTTGTAGACTTTTTGGCTGATGACCATTCTGACGGCTGTGAGGTGAACTTTTTTGTACACTGGATTTGCATGGCTTTATTGATTCCTGATGTTCAGCATTGTTCCATTCCCATTTTGTTAACAAAAAAGAAAGAAAGTAAAAGAAACAGAAGACAAATGTGCATAAACTATGCCTCTTGAAACTGTCGTTTTGAAATATGGACGTCTTTTGAATGTTTTGATCGATATACGACCCCAGGATTTTTTTTCAGGGAGGTGTCATTTACAGGCCTGCAATTATTTTGAATATCAACTGAGCATTAGCGCTGGGATTAAAGCTGCTGTTGTGTGAAACGGCCACAAGGTGGAAGCAGTTCTCCTGTACCAAACCCGGTTACTAGGGCAACAGAACCTCAATGGAAGTCGTGTTCCAGGTTGTAATTTAGAATGGAATGTATCAGGAAAGCCCCTTCAATTTATGTCTCACTATTTCTTGTTTGTTTTTTTTAATTTAATTTTTATTTTTTATCACAGCAAGTTTGATTACAATGTTTGGCTTGTTGTAGGTGTGCACCATGTGGTTCTTTTACACATATACATATGTGTGTTCTTCCTGGGATCCTTGTCCCATGTACGTTATGACAGAATGTTGAGTAGTCTTCTCTTGGTATTCCGTAGGTCTTTGGTGATTATATAGTTCACCTGTGTTTGTATATGTCTGTTAACCCCAATATCCTAATGTATCCAATCCTCACACCTTTCCATTGGTGAACCATAAGTTTGTTTAATGAATCTGTGATTGCCCTTCTCTGTGGAAATATCTTCACTGCTATCAATTTTTAGGTAACACCTATAAGTAATATCATACGATATGTGTCTCTCTCTTTCTGACTTAGTACGAGTCACGTGACTACCTCTAGACTCATCTACGGTGCTGCACATGGCATTGTGTCCTTTTTTCCCTTGGCTAATATTCCCTCTGTACATGTACCAGTTCTTCTTTGTCCACTCATCTGTTGATGGACTTTTTGGTTGCTTCCATGTGTTGGCTATTGTAATCGAGCGGCAATGCACATTTGCCTGCCTGTGTCTTTCCAATTCTGTCTTCTTAGGTGATAGGCCCAGGAGTGGGCCTGCTGGATCATACAGTAGCAAAATGTTTACTTTACAAAGGCACCTCCATTCTGTTCTCATTAGTGGCTCTTACCAGGTTACGTCCCTCTTAAAGTTGAGGGTATGCACTTCTCCACAACACCTTCAGCATTTACTGTTTGTAGTGTTTTTTTGCTGATGTATATTCTGACCAGTGTGAGCTGATATACCTCTTTGGGGTTGGATTTGCATGCGTCTCATAAACCCTTGAAATTGAGCTTTCTGGCATGTCCTTTTTTTCTTCAAACTGTGAGTACAGCTTACCTCTTCAAATTGTTTTCGTGAAGTGTGTGTGACATTTAGAAATATTTTGGCCATTACCTCCCTCAAGACATTTTGTGGGCAGGTTTCATTTATAGCCCTCCAGTACTGGTGCATATGAAGTGACCCTTAGCACAGGTTTTAAAGCTGCTGTTGCAGGTAACGGCCAGAGGGCGGCAGCATTTCTTTCATTATGTCTTTTGCTTTCCGACTTACCTCATGTTCTGTGATTATCTCTAGGCAGCATTTCTGCTTTTCCCAATCTGGTAACTAGGGAAACAGACCTTCCTGGCAGTCGTGTTCCTCGGTTATATATTAGAGTGGAATGTGCCCGGAGAAACCCCCAAATGCTGATGTCTCCTTACTTATGTTTGCTTTCTAAATTGAATTTATATTTTTTTATTGGAGTCATATTCCATTGCGTACATGGACCACTTCTTCTTGGTGCATTCCTCTGTTGATGGACATTTTCGTAGCTTCCAAGTGTTGTCTATGGTAAATATTGCTGGAGTGCAGGATTTTCAGCCTGTATCTTTTTTTATGGTTTTGATTTCTTTTGCGGTACGCGGGCCTCTCACTGCGGTGGCCCCTCCCGTTGCAGAGCAGAGGCTCCGGATGCACAGGCCCAGCAGCCATAGCTCACGGGACCAGCCTCTCCACGGCATGTGGGATCTTCCCGGACCGGGGCACGAACCCGTGTCCCCTGCATCGGCAGGCGGACTCTCAACGTCTGCGCCACCAGGGAAGCCCAGCCTGTTTAGTTTTGATTCTCATCCTGTCAGGCGATAGGCCCAGCAGTGGGTATGCTTGATTGAATGGTAGCTCAGTATTTACCTTTCCAAGGCACCTCCTTTGTGTTTTCCTTACTGGCTCTTACCATGTCCCACGTTGAACCAAGGGTAGGCGTTTCTCCTCAAACCCTTCAGCATTTACTGTTTGCCGAATTTTTGCTGATGGCCATTCTGACTGGTGTGAGCTGATAGGTTTTTTGTAATTTGGATTTGCATGTCTTGAATTATTCCTAGTGTTCAGCATTTTTCCACGCCTTTTTAAAGTTCTGTTAAAATAACAGAAAGAAACAGAGAGTACAATTAACCTCTGGAAATTGTCTTCTTGAAAGGTTGCCCTCTTTTGAATGTTTTGGTCAATTTTCGAACCCAGGATTGTTTCTGAGGTCAGGTGTCATTCATAGGCCTGTAATGAGTGTGAATATTTAGTGAGCATGAGCACTGGGTTTAAAGCTGCTGTTTTGGGAAATGGCCACAAGGCGGCAGCATTTCTCCATTCCCAAATCTGGTTCCTAGGGCAGCAGAGCCTTTCTGGAAGTCCTGTTCCTAGGTTGGAAATTAAAATGGAATGTGCCAGGAGAAACCCCAATAAGTTTATGTCACATTACTTCTTGTTTTAGTTTTTTTAATCGGGGTAATGTTTAGAATACTGTTTGTCCTCAGTGTACACAATCTGGTTCATTTGAGCATAACATATATATATATATATATATATATATATTCATGTACAGAGCCAGTTCCCATGTAAATTATTGCAGAGTTTTTCATAGACATCCCTTGCTATATGGTCGGTCTTTCTGTTATATGTATTTAATAGGTATTTGTACACGTATGGTAACCCTAATCTTAATTTTTCCATTCCCCCCACCTGTTCTTTTAGGTAAGCATAGTTTGTTTTCTAAGCCTGTGAGTGTCTTTCTCTGTGGAAATATGTTCATTTGTGTCAGTTGTTAGATAACGCCTATAAGTGATATCATAGGATATGTCTTTTGCTTTCCGACTTACCTCATGTTCTGTGATTATCTCTAGGCTCATCTATGGTGCCTCAAAGAGCAGTGTTTCATTGTTTTCCATGGCTAATATTCCATTGTGTACATGGACCACTTCTTTTTCCACTCATCTGGTGATGGACATTTTGGTTGCTTCCGTGTCTTGGCTATTGTGAAAATTCCTGCAGTGCAGCTGCTGAAGCCTGTGCCTTCTCGACTCTGAACTTGTCAGGTGAGAGTCTCAGCGGTGGGCCTGCTGAATGGAATGGTGGCTCAATTTTTACTTTGAAACACAGCTCCTTTCTGTTCTCATTATTGGCTGTTACCACTTTACATCTCACCAGCAGCTAGAGGGTACACAGTTCTCTAAAACCCCTTCAGCATTTGTTGTGTGCAGACTTTTAGCTGATGGTAGTTGGCATGTGTGAGTTGAAACCTTTTTGGAGGTTAGATTTGCATGAGTCTAATAATTCCTGATGTTGAGCTTTTATCCATTTTCCTCTTTTTTGAAAATGAGTGAGTAAAACTTACCCCTCCATACTATGTCCTTGAAAATTGTGCCAGTTTGGAATTTTTTTGGCCATTCCCTACCTCCTCACAATTATGTAGGGCAGGTGTCCTTTACAGCCCTGAGTCCTTGTGAATGTTAAGTGACCATTAGCTGTGGGTTTAATGCCGCTCTTGCGGGAAACGGCCACAAGGCGGCAGCATTTCTACATTTCCAACTCTGGGTTTTTGGGCAACAGAGCTTTCCTGGAAATCGTGTTAGTAAGCTGCAAATTAGAGTGGAATGTGCCAGTGCAAACCCCCAAGAGCTTATATCTCCTAAATTGTTGTTTGTTTATTAAATTTAATTTTTATTAATTATCAGAGCAAATTTGATACAAATGTAGATTCTCCTAGGTGTACAGTTTCTGGTTCATCCTATCAATGTATCTGTCTATTCCTCTTTCGATCCTTTCCCGTGGATGTTATTATAGGGTGTTGAGTAGACCTCTCTTCGTATTCCATAGGCACTTTGTGATTATACATTTCATAAGTATTAGTGCATATCTGTTAACCCCCATGTCCTAGTTCATACATTCCTTATTCCTTTCCATTTGGTTAAACATTAATTGGTTTTCTGAATCTATGTGTGTCCATCTCTTGGAAATTATTTCATGGGTATCAATTTTTAGGTAACACCTATAAGTGATGTCCTAAGATGTCTGTCTTTCGGTTTCTTTCTTACTTCAAGTTGGGTGATTATCTCTAGATCCTTCTATGATGGTGCCAACGGCACTGTTCCATGCTTTTTCATGGCTAATATTCCATTGTGTACATGGACGACTTCTTCTTGGTGCATTTTTCCGTTGATGGACATTTCGGTTTCTTCCAGGTCTTGGCTATGGTACGTGTTGCTGCAGTGCAGGATTGCCAGCCTGTGTCTTTTCGATTCTCGTCTAATCAGGTGAAAGGCCCATGAGTGGGCCTACCAGATCACATGGTAGCTCCATATTTACCCTTAAACGCACCTCCATTCTGTTCTCACTACTGGCTGTGACCAGGTTTCATCCCACCAGCAGCTAAAGGGTACGCGGTTCTCTAAAACCCCTTCAGCATTTATTCTTTGTAGACTTTTTGGCTGATGACCATTCTGACGGCTGTGAGGTGAACTTTTTTGTACACTGGATTTGCATGGCTTTATTGATTCCTGATGTTCAGCCTTTTTCCATTCCCATTTTGTTAACAAAAAAGAAAGAAAGTAAAAGAAACAGAAGACAAATGTGCATAAACTATGCCTCTTGAAACTGTCGTTTTGAAATATGGACGTCTTTTGAATGTTTTGATCGATATACGACCCCAGGATTTTTTTTCAGGGAGGTGTCATTTACAGGCCTGCAATTATTTTGAATATCAACTGACCATTAGCGCTGGGATTAAAGCTGCTGTTGTGTGAAACGGCCACAAGGTGGAAGCAGTTCTCCTGTACCAAACCCGGTTACTAGGGCAACAGAACCTCAATGGAAGTCGTGTTCCAGGTTGTAATTTAGAATGGAATGTATCAGGAAAGCCCCTTCAATTTATGTCTCACTATTTCTTGTTTGTTTTTTTTAATTTAATTTTTATTTTTTATCACAGCAAGTTTGATTACAATGTTTGGCTTGTTGTAGGTGTGCACCATGTGGTTCTTTTACACATATACATATGTGTGTTCTTCCTGGGATCCTTGTCCCATGTACGTTATGACAGAATGTTGAGTAGTCTTCTCTTGGTATTCCGTAGGTCTTTGGTGATTATATAGTTCACCTGTGTTTGTATATGTCTGTTAACCCCAATATCCTAATGTATCCAATCCTCACACCTTTCCATTGGTGAACCATAAGTTTGTTTAATGAATCTGTGATTGCCCTTCTCTGTGGAAATATCTTCACCGGTATCAATTTTTAGGTAACACCTATAAGTGATATCATACGATATGTGTCTCTCTCTTTCTGACTTAGTACGAGTCGCGTGACTACCTCTAGACTCATCTACGGTGCTGCACATGGCATTGTGTCCTTTTTTCCCTTGGCTAATATTCCCTCTGTACATGTACCAGTTCTTCTTTGTCCACTCATCTGTTGATGGACTTTTTGGTTGCTTCCATGTCTTGGCTATTGTAATAGAGCGGCAATGCACATTTGCCTGCCTGTGTCTTTCCAATTCTGTCTTCTTAGGTGATAGGCCCAGGAGTGGGCCTGCTGGATCATACAGTAGCAAAATGTTTACTTTACAAAGGCACCTCCATTCTGTTCTCATTAGTGGCTCTTACCAGGTTACGTCCCTCTTAAAGTTGAGGGTATGCACTTCTCCACAACACCTTCAGCATTTACTGTTTGTAGTGTTTTTTTGCTGATGTATATTCTGACCAGTGTGAGCTGATATACCTCTTTGGGGTTGGATTTGCATGCGTCTCATAAACCCTTGAAATTGAGCTTTCTGGCATGTCCTTTTTTTCTTCAAACTGTGAGTACAGCTTACCTCTTCAAATTGTTTTCGTGAAGTGTGTGTGACATTTAGAAATATTTTGGCCATTACCTCCCTCAAGACATTTTGTGGGCAGGTTTCATTTATAGCCCTCCAGTACTGGTGCATATGAAGTGACCCTTAGCACAGGTTTTAAAGCTGCTGTTGCAGGTAACGGCCAGAGGGCGGCAGCATTTCTTTCATTATGTCTTTTGCTTTCCGACTTACCTCATGTTCTGTGATTATCTCTAGGCAGCATTTCTGCTTTTCCCAATCTGGTAACTAGGCGAACAGACCTTCCTGGCAGTGGTGTTCCTCGGTTATATATTAGAGTGGAATGTGCCCGGAGAAACCCCCAAATGCTGATGTCTCCTTACTTATGTTTGCTTTCTAAATTGAATTTATATTTTTTTATTGGAGTCATATTCCATTGCGTACATGGACCACTTCTTCTTGGTGCATTCCTCTGTTGATGGACATTTTCGTAGCTTCCAAGTGTTGTCTATGGTAAATATTGCTGGAGTGCAGGATTTTCAGCCTGTATCTTTTTTTATGGTTTTGATTTCTTTTGCGGTACGCGGGCCTCTCACTGCGGTGGCCCCTCCCGTTGCAGAGCAGAGGCTCCGGATGCACAGGCCCAGCAGCCATAGCTCACGGGACCAACCTCTCCACGGCATGTGGGATCTTCCCGGACCGGGGCACGAACCCGTGTCCCCTGCATCGGCAGGCGGACTCTCAACGTCTGCGCCACCAGGGAAGCCCAGCCTGTTTAGTTTTGATTCTCATCCTGTCAGGCGATAGGCCCAGCAGTGGGTATGCTTGATTGAATGGTAGCTCAGTATTTACCTTTCCAAGGCACCTCCTTTGTGTTTTCCTTACTGGCTCTTACCATGTCCCACGTTGAACCAAGGGTAGGCGTTTCTCCTCAAACCCTTCAGCATTTACTGTTTGCAGAATTTTTGCTGATGGCCATTCTGACTGGTGTGAGCTGATAGGTTTTTTGTAATTTGGATTTGCATGTCTTGAATTATTCCTAGTGTTCAGCATTTTTCCACGCCTTTTTAAAGTTCTGTTAAAATAACAGAAAGAAACAGAGAGTACAATTCACCTCTGGAAATTGTCTTCTTGAAAGGTTGCCCTCTTTTGAATGTTTTGGTCAATTTTCGAACCCAGGATTGTTTCTGAGGTCAGGTGTCATTCATAGGCCTGTAATGAGTGTGAATATTTAGTGAGCATGAGCACTGGGTTTAAAGCTGCTGTTTTGGGAAATGGCCACAAGGCGGCAGCATTTCTCCATTCCCAAATCTGGTTCCTAGGGCAGCAGAGCCTTTCTGGAAGTCCTGTTCCTAGGTTGGAAATTAAAATGGAATGTGCCAGGAGAAACCCCAATAAGTTTATGTCACATTACTTCTTGTTTTAGTTTTTTTAATCGGGGTAATGTTTAGAATACTGTTTGTCCTCAGTGTACACAATCTGGTTCATTTGAGCATAACATATATATATATATATATATATATTCATGTACAGAGCCAGTTCCCATGTAAATTATTGCAGAGTTTTTCATAGACATCCCTTGCTATATGGTCGGTCTTTCTGTTATATGTATTTAATAGGTATTTGTACACGTATGGTAACCCTAATCTTAATTTTTCCATTCCCCCCACCTGTTCTTTTAGGTAAGCATAGTTTGTTTTCTAAGCCTGTGAGTGTCTTTCTCTGTGGAAATATGTTCATTTGTGTCAGTTGTTAGATAACGCCTATAAGTGATATCATAGGATATGTCTTTTGCTTTCCGACTTACCTCATGTTCTGTGATTATCTCTAGGCTCATCTATGGTGCCTCAAAGAGCAGTGTTTCATTGTTTTCCATGGCTAATATTCCATTGTGTACATGGACCACTTCTTCTTTTTCCACTCATCTGGTGATGGACATTTTGGTTGCTTCCGTGTCTTGGCTATTGTGAAAATTCCTGCAGTGCAGCTGCTGAAGCCTGTGCCTTCTCGACTCTGAACTTGTCAGGTGAGAGTCTCAGCGGTGGGCCTGCTGAATGGAATGGTGGCTCAATTTTTACTTTGAAACACAGCTCCTTTCTGTTCTCATTATTGGCTGTTACCACTTTACATCTCACCAGCAGCTAGAGGGTACACAGTTCTCTAAAACCCCTTCAGCATTTGTTGTGTGCAGACTTTTAGCTGATGGTAGTTGGCATGTGTGAGTTGAAACCTTTTTGGAGGTTAGATTTGCATGAGTCTAATAATTCCTGATGTTGAGCTTTTATCCATTTTCCTCTTTTTTGAAAATGAGTGAGTAAAACTTACCCCTCCATACTATGTCCTTGAAAATTGTGCCAGTTTGGAATTTTTTTGGCCATTCCCTACCTCCGCACAATTATGTAGGGCAGGTGTCCTTTACAGCCCTGAGTCCTTGTGAATGTTAAGTGACCATTAGCTGTGGGTTTAATGCCGCTCTTGCGGGAAACGGCCACAAGGCGGCAGCATTTCTACATTTCCAACTCTGGGTTTTTGGGCAACAGAGCTTTCCTGGAAATCGTGTTAGTAAGCTGCAAATTAGAGTGGAATGTGCCAGTGCAAACCCCCAAGAGCTTATATCTCCTAAATTGTTGTTTGTTTATTAAATTTAATTTTTATTAATTATCAGAGCAAATTTGATACAAATGTAGATTCTCCTAGGTGTACAGTTTCTGGTTCATCCTATCAATGTATCTGTCTATTCCTCTTTCGATCCTTTCCCGTGGATGTTATTATAGGGTGTTGAGTAGACCTCTCTTCGTATTCCATAGGCACTTTGTGATTATACATTTCATAAGTATTAGTGCATATCTGTTAACCCCCATGTCCTAGTTCATACATTCCTTATTCCTTTCCATTTGGTTAAACATTAATTGGTTTTCTGAATCTATGTGTGTCCATCTCTTGGAAATTATTTCATGGGTATCAATTTTTAGGTAACACCTATAAGTGATGTCCTAAGATGTCTGTCTTTCGGTTTCTTTCTTACTTCAAGTTGGGTGATTATCTCTAGATCCTTCTATGATGGTGCCAACGGCACTGTTCCATGCTTTTTCATGGCTAATATTCCATTGTGTACATGGACGACTTCTTCTTGGTGCATTTTTCCGTTGATGGACATTTCGGTTTCTTCCAGGTCTTGGCTATGGTACGTGTTGCTGCAGTGCAGGATTGCCAGCCTGTGTCTTTTCGATTCTCGTCTAATCAGGTGAAAGGCCCATGAGTGGGCCTACCAGATCACATGGTAGCTCCATATTTACCCTTAAACGCACCTCCATTCTGTTCTCACTACTGGCTGTGACCAGGTTTCATCCCACCAGCAGCTAAAGGGTACGCGGTTCTCTAAAACCCCTTCAGCATTTATTCTTTGTAGACTTTTTGGCTGATGACCATTCTGACGGCTGTGAGGTGAACTTTTTTGTACACTGGATTTGCATGGCTTTATTGATTCCTGATGTTCAGCCTTTTTCCATTCCCATTTTGTTAACAAAAAAGAAAGAAAGTAAAAGAAACAGAAGACAAATGTGCATAAACTATGCCTCTTGAAACTGTCGTTTTGAAATATGGACGTCTTTTGAATGTTTTGATCGATATACGACCCCAGGATTTTTTTTCAGGGAGGTGTCATTTACAGGCCTGCAATTATTTTGAATATCAACTGACCATTAGCGCTGGGATTAAAGCTGCTGTTGTGTGAAACGGCCACAAGGTGGCAGCAGTTCTCCTGTACCAAACCCGGTTACTAGGGCAACAGAACCTCAATGGAAGTCGTGTTCCAGGTTGTAATTTAGAATGGAATGTATCAGGAAAGCCCCTTCAATTTATGTCTCACTATTTCTTGTTTGTTTTTTTTAATTTAATTTTTATTTTTTATCACAGCAAGTTTGATTACAATGTTTGGCTTGTTGTAGGTGTGCACCATGTGGTTCTTTTACACATATACATATGTGTGTTCTTCCTGGGATCCTTGTCCCATGTACGTTATGACAGAATGTTGAGTAGTCTTCTCTTGGTATTCCGTAGGTCTTTGGTGATTATATAGTTCACCTGTGTTTGTATATGTCTGTTAACCCCAATATCCTAATGTATCCAATCCTCACACCTTTCCATTGGTGAACCATAAGTTTGTTTAATGAATCTGTGATTGCCCTTCTCTGTGGAAATATCTTCACCGGTATCAATTTTTAGGTAACACCTATAAGTGATATCATACGATATGTGTCTCTCTCTTTCTGACTTAGTACGAGTCGCGTGACTACCTCTAGACTCATCTACGGTGCTGCACATGGCATTGTGTCCTTTTTTCCCTTGGCTAATATTCCCTCTGTACATGTACCAGTTCTTCTTTGTCCACTCATCTGTTGATGGACTTTTTGGTTGCTTCCATGTCTTGGCTATTGTAATAGAGCGGCAATGCACATTTGCCTGCCTGTGTCTTTCCAATTCTGTCTTCTTAGGTGATAGGCCCAGGAGTGGGCCTGCTGGATCATACAGTAGCAAAATGTTTACTTTACAAAGGCACCTCCATTCTGTTCTCATTAGTGGCTCTTACCAGGTTACGTCCCTCTTAAAGTTGAGGGTATGCACTTCTCCACAACACCTTCAGCATTTACTGTTTGTAGTGTTTTTTTGCTGATGTATATTCTGACCAGTGTGAGCTGATATACCTCTTTGGGGTTGGATTTGCATGCGTCTCATAAACCCTTGAAATTGAGCTTTCTGGCATGTCCTTTTTTTCTTCAAACTGTGAGTACAGCTTACCTCTTCAAATTGTTTTCGTGAAGTGTGTGTGACATTTCGAAATATTTTGGCCATTACCTCCCTCAAGACATTTTGTGGGCAGGTTTCATTTATAGCCCTCCAGTACTGGTGCATATGAAGTGACCCTTAGCACAGGTTTTAAAGCTGCTGTTGCAGGTAACGGCCAGAGGGCGGCAGCATTTCTTTCATTATGTCTTTTGCTTTCCGACTTACCTCATGTTCTGTGATTATCTCTAGGCAGCATTTCTGCTTTTCCCAATCTGGTAACTAGGCGAACAGACCTTCCTGGCAGTGGTGTTCCTCGGTTATATATTAGAGTGGAATGTGCCCGGAGAAACCCCCAAATGCTGATGTCTCCTTACTTATGTTTGCTTTCTAAATTGAATTTATATTTTTTTATTGGAGTCATATTCCATTGCGTACATGGACCACTTCTTCTTGGTGCATTCCTCTGTTGATGGACATTTTCGTAGCTTCCAAGTGTTGTCTATGGTAAATATTGCTGGAGTGCAGGATTTTCAGCCTGTATCTTTTTTTATGGTTTTGATTTCTTTTGCGGTACGCGGGCCTCTCACTGCGGTGGCCCCTCCCGTTGCAGAGCAGAGGCTCCGGATGCACAGGCCCAGCAGCCATAGCTCACGGGACCAGCCTCTCCACGGCATGTGGGATCTTCCCGGACCGGGGCACGAACCCGTGTCCCCTGCATCGGCAGGCGGACTCTCAACGTCTGCGCCACCAGGGAAGCCCAGCCTGTTTAGTTTTGATTCTCATCCTGTCAGGCGATAGGCCCAGCAGTGGGTATGCTTGATTGAATGGTAGCTCAGTATTTACCTTTCCAAGGCACCTCCTTTGTGTTTTCCTTACTGGCTCTTACCATGTCCCACGTTGAACCAAGGGTAGGCGTTTCTCCTCAAACCCTTCAGCATTTACTGTTTGCCGAATTTTTGCTGATGGCCATTCTGACTGGTGTGAGCTGATAGGTTTTTTGTAATTTGGATTTGCATGTCTTGAATTATTCCTAGTGTTCAGCATTTTTCCACGCCTTTTTAAAGTTCTGTTAAAATAACAGAAAGAAACAGAGAGTACAATTAACCTCTGGAAATTGTCTTCTTGAAAGGTTGCCCTCTTTTGAATGTTTTGGTCAATTTTCGAACCCAGGATTGTTTCTGAGGTCAGGTGTCATTCATAGGCCTGTAATGAGTGTGAATATTTAGTGAGCATGAGCACTGGGTTTAAAGCTGCTGTTTTGGGAAATGGCCACAAGGCGGCAGCATTTCTCCATTCCCAAATCTGGTTCCTAGGGCAGCAGAGCCTTTCTGGAAGTCCTGTTCCTAGGTTGGAAATTAAAATGGAATGTGCCAGGAGAAACCCCAATAAGTTTATGTCACATTACTTCTTGTTTTAGTTTTTTTAATCGGGGTAATGTTTAGAATACTGTTTGTCCTCAGTGTACACAATCTGGTTCATTTGAGCATAACATATATATATATATATATATATTCATGTACAGAGCCAGTTCCCATGTAAATTATTGCAGAGTTTTTCATAGACATCCCTTGCTATATGGTCGGTCTTTCTGTTATATGTATTTAATAGGTATTTGTACACGTATGGTAACCCTAATCTTAATTTTTCCATTCCCCCCACCTGTTCTTTTAGGTAAGCATAGTTTGTTTTCTAAGCCTGTGAGTGTCTTTCTCTGTGGAAATATGTTCATTTGTGTCAGTTGTTAGATAACGCCTATAAGTGATATCATAGGATATGTCTTTTGCTTTCCGACTTACCTCATGTTCTGTGATTATCTCTAGGCTCATCTATGGTGCCTCAAAGAGCAGTGTTTCATTGTTTTCCATGGCTAATATTCCATTGTGTACATGGACCACTTCTTTTTCCACTCATCTGGTGATGGACATTTTGGTTGCTTCCGTGTCTTGGCTATTGTGAAAATTCCTGCAGTGCAGCTGCTGAAGCCTGTGCCTTCTCGACTCTGAACTTGTCAGGTGAGAGTCTCAGCGGTGGGCCTGCTGAATGGAATGGTGGCTCAATTTTTACTTTGAAACACAGCTCCTTTCTGTTCTCATTATTGGCTGTTACCACTTTACATCTCACCAGCAGCTAGAGGGTACACAGTTCTCTAAAACCCCTTCAGCATTTGTTGTGTGCAGACTTTTAGCTGATGGTAGTTGGCATGTGTGAGTTGAAACCTTTTTGGAGGTTAGATTTGCATGAGTCTAATAATTCCTGATGTTGAGCTTTTATCCATTTTCCTCTTTTTTGAAAATGAGTGAGTAAAACTTACCCCTCCATACTATGTCCTTGAAAATTGTGCCAGTTTGGAATTTTTTTGGCCATTCCCTACCTCCGCACAATTATGTAGGGCAGGTGTCCTTTACAGCCCTGAGTCCTTGTGAATGTTAAGTGACCATTAGCTGTGGGTTTAATGCCGCTCTTGCGGGAAACGGCCACAAGGCGGCAGCATTTCTACATTTCCAACTCTGGGTTTTTGGGCAACAGAGCTTTCCTGGAAATCGTGTTAGTAAGCTGCAAATTAGAGTGGAATGTGCCAGTGCAAACCCCCAAGAGCTTATATCTCCTAAATTGTTGTTTGTTTATTAAATTTAATTTTTATTAATTATCAGAGCAAATTTGATACAAATGTAGATTCTCCTAGGTGTACAGTTTCTGGTTCATCCTATCAATGTATCTGTCTATTCCTCTTTCGATCCTTTCCCGTGGATGTTATTATAGGGTGTTGAGTAGACCTCTCTTCGTATTCCATAGGCACTTTGTGATTATACATTTCATAAGTATTAGTGCATATCTGTTAACCCCCATGTCCTAGTTCATACATTCCTTATTCCTTTCCATTTGGTTAAACATTAATTGGTTTTCTGAATCTATGTGTGTCCATCTCTTGGAAATTATTTCATGGGTATCAATTTTTAGGTAACACCTATAAGTGATGTCCTAAGATGTCTGTCTTTCGGTTTCTTTCTTACTTCAAGTTGGGTGATTATCTCTCGATCCTTCTATGATGGTGCCAACGGCACTGTTCCATGCTTTTTCATGGCTAATATTCCATTGTGTACATGGACGACTTCTTCTTGGTGCATTTTTCCGTTGATGGACATTTCGGTTTCTTCCAGGTCTTGGCTATGGTACGTGTTGCTGCAGTGCAGGATTGCCAGCCTGTGTCTTTTCGATTCTCGTCTAATCAGGTGAAAGGCCCATGAGTGGGCCTACCAGATCACATGGTAGCTCCATATTTACCCTTAAACGCACCTCCATTCTGTTCTCACTACTGGCTGTGACCAGGTTTCATCCCACCAGCAGCTAAAGGGTACGCGGTTCTCTAAAACCCCTTCAGCATTTATTCTTTGTAGACTTTTTGGCTGATGACCATTCTGACGGCTGTGAGGTGAACTTTTTTGTACACTGGATTTGCATGGCTTTATTGATTCCTGATGTTCAGCCTTTTTCCATTCCCATTTTGTTAACAAAAAAGAAAGAAAGTAAAAGAAACAGAAGACAAATGTGCATAAACTATGCCTCTTGAAACTGTCGTTTTGAAATATGGACGTCTTTTGAATGTTTTGATCGATATACGACCCCAGGATTTTTTTTCAGGGAGGTGTCATTTACAGGCCTGCAATTATTTTGAATATCAACTGACCATTAGCGCTGGGATTAAAGCTGCTGTTGTGTGAAACGGCCACAAGGTGGCAGCAGTTCTCCTGTACCAAACCCGGTTACTAGGGCAACAGAACCTCAATGGAAGTCGTGTTCCAGGTTGTAATATAGAATGGAATCTATCAGGAAAGCCCCTTCAATTTATGTCTCACTATTTCTTGTTTGTTTTTTTTAATTTAATTTTTATTTTTTATCACAGCAAGTTTGATTACAATGTTTGGCTTGTTGTAGGTGTGCACCATGTGGTTCTTTTACACATATACATATGTGTGTTCTTCCTGGGATCCTTGTCCCATGTACGTTATGACAGAATGTTGAGTAGTCTTCTCTTGGTATTCCGTAGGTCTTTGGTGATTATATAGTTCACCTGTGTTTGTATATGTCTGTTAACCCCAATATCCTAATGTATCCAATCCTCACACCTTTCCATTGGTGAACCATAAGTTTGTTTAATGAATCTGTGATTGCCCTTCTCTGTGGAAATATCTTCACCGGTATCAATTTTTAGGTAACACCTATAAGTGATATCATACGATATGTGTCTCTCTCTTTCTGACTTAGTACGAGTCGCGTGACTACCTCTAGACTCATCTACGGTGCTGCACATGGCATTGTGTCCTTTTTTCCCTTGGCTAATATTCCCTCTGTACATGTACCAGTTCTTCTTTGTCCACTCATCTGTTGATGGACTTTTTGGTTGCTTCCATGTCTTGGCTATTGTAATAGAGCGGCAATGCACATTTGCCTGCCTGTGTCTTTCCAATTCTGTCTTCTTAGGTGATAGGCCCAGGAGTGGGCCTGCTGGATCATACAGTAGCAAAATGTTTACTTTACAAAGGCACCTCCATTCTGTTCTCATTAGTGGCTCTTACCAGGTTACGTCCCTCTTAAAGTTGAGGGTATGCACTTCTCCACAACACCTTCAGCATTTACTGTTTGTAGTGTTTTTTTGCTGATGTATATTCTGACCAGTGTGAGCTGATATACCTCTTTGGGGTTGGATTTGCATGCGTCTCATAAACCCTTGAAATTGAGCTTTCTGGCATGTCCTTTTTTTCTTCAAACTGTGAGTACAGCTTACCTCTTCAAATTGTTTTCGTGAAGTGTGTGTGACATTTAGAAATATTTTGGCCATTACCTCCCTCAAGACATTTTGTGGGCAGGTTTCATTTATAGCCCTCCAGTACTGGTGCATATGAAGTGACCCTTAGCACAGGTTTTAAAGCTGCTGTTGCAGGTAACGGCCAGAGGGCGGCAGCATTTCTTTCATTATGTCTTTTGCTTTCCGACTTACCTCATGTTCTGTGATTATCTCTAGGCAGCATTTCTGCTTTTCCCAATCTGGTAACTAGGCGAACAGACCTTCCTGGCAGTGGTGTTCCTCGGTTATATATTAGAGTGGAATGTGCCCGGAGAAACCCCCAAATGCTGATGTCTCCTTACTTATGTTTGCTTTCTAAATTGAATTTATATTTTTTTATTGGAGTCATATTCCATTGCGTACATGGACCACTTCTTCTTGGTGCATTCCTCTGTTGATGGACATTTTCGTAGCTTCCAAGTGTTGTCTATGGTAAATATTGCTGGAGTGCAGGATTTTCAGCCTGTATCTTTTTTTATGGTTTTGATTTCTTTTGCGGTACGCGGGCCTCTCACTGCGGTGGCCCCTCCCGTTGCAGAGCAGAGGCTCCGGATGCACAGGCCCAGCAGCCATAGCTCACGGGACCAGCCTCTCCACGGCATGTGGGATCTTCCCGGACCGGGGCACGAACCCGTGTCCCCTGCATCGGCAGGCGGACTCTCAACGTCTGCGCCACCAGGGAAGCCCAGCCTGTTTAGTTTTGATTCTCATCCTGTCAGGCGATAGGCCCAGCAGTGGGTATGCTTGATTGAATGGTAGCTCAGTATTTACCTTTCCAAGGCACCTCCTTTGTGTTTTCCTTACTGGCTCTTACCATGTCCCACGTTGAACCAAGGGTAGGCGTTTCTCCTCAAACCCTTCAGCATTTACTGTTTGCAGAATTTTTGCTGATGGCCATTCTGACTGGTGTGAGCTGATAGGTTTTTTGTAATTTGGATTTGCATGTCTTGAATTATTCCTAGTGTTCAGCATTTTTCCACGCCTTTTTAAAGTTCTGTTAAAATAACAGAAAGAAACAGAGAGTACAATTAACCTCTGGAAATTGTCTTCTTGAAAGGTTGCCCTCTTTTGAATGTTTTGGTCAATTTTCGAACCCAGGATTGTTTCTGAGGTCAGGTGTCATTCATAGGCCTGTAATGAGTGTGAATATTTAGTGAGCATGAGCACTGGGTTTAAAGCTGCTGTTTTGGGAAATGGCCACAAGGCGGCAGCATTTCTCCATTCCCAAATCTGGTTCCTAGGGCAGCAGAGCCTTTCTGGAAGTCCTGTTCCTAGGTTGGAAATTAAAATGGAATGTGCCAGGAGAAACCCCAATAAGTTTATGTCACATTACTTCTTGTTTTAGTTTTTTTAATCGGGGTAATGTTTAGAATACTGTTTGTCCTCAGTGTACACAATCTGGTTCATTTGTGCATAACATATATATATATATATATATATTCATGTACAGAGCCAGTTCCCATGTAAATTATTGCAGAGTTTTTCATAGACATCCCTTGCTATATGGTCGGTCTTTCTGTTATATGTATTTAATAGGTATTTGTACACGTATGGTAACCCTAATCTTAATTTTTCCATTCCCCCCACCTGTTCTTTTAGGTAAGCATAGTTTGTTTTCTAAGCCTGTGAGTGTCTTTCTCTGTGGAAATATGTTCATTTGTGTCAGTTGTTAGATAACGCCTATAAGTGATATCATAGGATATGTCTTTTGCTTTCCGACTGACCTCATGTTCTGTGATTATCTCTAGGCTCATCTATGGTGCCTCAAAGAGCAGTGTTTCATTGTTTTCCATGGCTAATATTCCATTGTGTACATGGACCACTTCTTTTTCCACTCATCTGGTGATGGACATTTTGGTTGCTTCCGTGTCTTGGCTATTGTGAAAATTCCTGCAGTGCAGCTGCTGAAGCCTGTGCCTTCTCGACTCTGAACTTCTCAGGTGAGAGTCTCAGCGGTGGGCCTGCTGAATGGAATGGTGGCTCAATTTTTACTTTGAAACACAGCTCCTTTCTGTTCTCATTATTGGCTGTTACCACTTTACATCTCACCAGCAGCTAGAGGGTACACAGTTCTCTAAAACCCCTTCAGCATTTGTTGTGTGCAGACTTTTAGCTGATGGTAGTTGGCATGTGTGAGTTGAAACCTTTTTGGAGGTTAGATTTGCATGAGTCTAATAATTCCTGATGTTGAGCTTTTATCCATTTTCCTCTTTTTTGAAAATGAGTGAGTAAAACTTACCCCTCCATACTATGTCCTTGAAAATTGTGCCAGTTTGGAATTTTTTTGGCCATTCCCTACCTCCGCACAATTATGTAGGGCAGGTGTCCTTTACAGCCCTGAGTCCTTGTGAATGTTAAGTGACCATTAGCTGTGGGTTTAATGCCGCTCTTGCGGGAAACGGCCACAAGGCGGCAGCATTTCTACATTTCCAACTCTGGGTTTTTGGGCAACAGAGCTTTCCTGGAAATCGTGTTAGTAAGCTGCAAATTAGAGTGGAATGTGCCAGCGCAAACCCCCAAGAGCTTATATCTCCTAAATTGTTGTTTGTTTATTAAATTTAATTTTTATTAATTATCAGAGCAAATTTGATACAAATGTAGATTCTCCTAGGTGTACAGTTTCTGGTTCATCCTATCAATGTATCTGTCTATTCCTCTTTCGATCCTTTCCCGTGGATGTTATTATAGGGTGTTGAGTAGACCTCTCTTCGTATTCCATAGGCACGTTGTGATTATACATTTCATAAGTATTAGTGCATATCTGTTAACCCCCATGTCCTAGTTCATACATTCCTTATTCCTTTCCATTTGGTTAAACATTAATTGGTTTTCTGAATCTATGCGTGTCCGTCTCTTGGAAATTATTTCATGGGTATCAATTTTTAGGTAACACCTATAAGTGATGTCCTAAGATGTCTGTCTTTTGGATTCTTTCTTACTTCAAGTTGGGTGATTATCTCTAGATCCTTCTATGATGGTGCCAATGGCACTGTTCCATGCTTTTTCATGGCTAATATTCCATTGTGTACATGGACGACTTCTTCTTGGTGCATTTTTCTGTTGATGGACATTTCGGTTTCTTCCAGGTCTTGGCTATGGTACGTGTTGCTGCAGTGCAGGATTGCCAGCCTGTGTCTTTTCGATTCTGGTCTAATCAGGTGAAAGGCCCATGAGTGGGCCTACCAGATCACATGGTAGCTCCATATTTACCCTTAAACGCACCTCCATTCTGTTCTCACTACTGGCTGTGACCAGGTTTCATCCCACCAGCAGCTAAAGGGTACGCGGTTCTCTAAAACCCCTTCAGCATTTATTCTTTGTAGACTTTTTGGCTGATGACCATTCTGACGGCTGTGAGGTGAACTTTTTTGTACACAGGATTTGCATGGCTTTATTGATTCCTGATGTTCAGCATTGTTCCATTCCCATTTTGTTAACAAAAAAGAAAGAAAGTAAAAGAAACAGAAGACAAATGTGCATAAACTATGCCTCTTGAAACTGTCATTTTGAAATATGGACGTCTTTTGAATGTTTTGATCGATATACGACCCCAGGATTTTTTTTCAGGGAGGTGTCATTTACAGGCCTGCAATTATTTTGAATATCAACTGAGCATTAGCGCTGGGATTAAAGCTGCTGTTGTGTGAAACGGCCACAAGGTGGAAGCAGTTCTCCTGTACCAAACCCGGTTACTAGGGCAACAGAACCTCAATGGAAGTCGTGTTCCAGGTTGTAATTTAGAATGGAATGTATCAGGAAAGCCCCTTCAATTTATGTCTCACTATTTCTTGTTTGTTTTTTTTAATTTAATTTTTATTTTTTATCACAGCAAGTTTGATTACAATGTTTGGCTTGTTGTAGGTGTGCACCATGTGGTTCTTTTACACATATACATATGTGTGTTCTTCCTGGGATCCTTGTGCCATGTACGTTATGACAGAATGTTGAGTAGTCTTCTCTTGGTATTCCGTAGGTCTTTGGTGATTATATAGTTCACCTGTGTTTGTATATGTCTGTTAACCCCAATATCCTAATGTATCCAATCCTCACACCTTTCCATTGGTGAACCATAAGTTTGTTTAATGAATCTGTGATTGCCCTTCTCTGTGGAAATATCTTCACCGGTATCAATTTTTAGGTAACACCTATAAGTGATATCATACGATATGTGTCTCTCTCTTTCTGACTTAGTACGAGTCGCGTGACTACCTCTAGACTCATCTACGGTGCTGCACATGGCATTGTGTCCTTTTTTCCCTTGGCTAATATTCCCTCTGTACATGTACCAGTTCTTCTTTGTCCACTCATCTGTTGATGGACTTTTTGGTTGCTTCCATGTCTTGGCTATTGTAATAGAGCGGCAATGCACATTTGCCTGCCTGTGTCTTTCCAATTCTGTCTTCTTAGGTGATAGGCCCAGGAGTGGGCCTGCTGGATCATACAGTAGCAAAATGTTTACTTTACAAAGGCACCTCCATTCTGTTCTCATTAGTGGCTCTTACCAGGTTACGTCCCTCTTAAAGTTGAGGGTATGCACTTCTCCACAACACCTTCAGCATTTACTGTTTGTAGTGTTTTTTTGCTGATGTATATTCTGACCAGTGTTAGCTGATATACCTCTTTGGGGTTGGATTTGCATGCGTCTCATAAACCCTTGAAATTGAGCTTTCTGGCATGTCCTTTTTTTCTTCAAACTGTGAGTACAGCTTACCTCTTCAAATTGTTTTCGTGAAGTGTGTGTGACATTTAGAAATATTTTGGCCATTACCTCCCTCAAGACATTTTGTGGGCAGGTTTCATTTATAGCCCTCCAGTACTGGTGCATATGAAGTGACCCTTAGCACAGGTTTTAAAGCTGCTGTTGCAGGTAACGGCCAGAGGGCGGCAGCATTTCTTTCATTATGTCTTTTGCTTTCCGACTTACCTCATGTTCTGTGATTATCTCTAGGCAGCATTTCTGCTTTTCCCAATCTGGTAACTAGGCGAGCAGACCTTCCTGGCAGTGGTGTTCCTCGGTTATATATTAGAGTGGAATGTGCCCGGAGAAACCCCCAAATGCTGATGTCTCCTTACTTATGTTTGCTTTCTAAATTGAATTTATATTTTTTTATTGGAGTCATATTCCATTGCGTACATGGACCACTTCTTCTTGGTGCATTCCTCTGTTGATGGACATTTTCGTAGCTTCCAAATGTTGTCTATGGTAAATATTGCTGGAGTGCAGGATTTTCAGCCTGTATCTTTTTTTATGGTTTTGATTTCTTTTGCGGTACGCGGGCCTCTCACTGCGGTGGCCCCTCCCGTTGCAGAGCAGAGGCTCCGGATGCACAGGCCCAGCAGCCATAGCTCACGGGACCAGCCTCTCCACGGCATGTGGGATCTTCCCGGACCGGGGCACGAACCCGTGTCCCCTGCATCGGCAGGCGGACTCTCAACGTCTGCGCCACCAGGGAAGCCCAGCCTGTTTAGTTTTGATTCTCATCCTGTCAGGCGATAGGCCCAGCAGTGGGTATGCTTGATTGAATGGTAGCTCAGTATTTACCTTTCCAAGGCACCTCCTTTGTGTTTTCCTTACTGGCTCTTACCATGTCCCACGTTGAACCAAGGGTAGGCGTTTCTCCTCAAACCCTTCAGCATTTACTGTTTGCCGAATTTTTGCTGATGGCCATTCTGACTGGTGTGAGCTGATAGGTTTTTTGTAATTTGGATTTGCATGTCTTGAATTATTCCTAGTGTTCAGCATTTTTCCACGCCTTTTTAAAGTTCTGTTAAAATAACAGAAAGAAACAGAGAGTACAATTAACCTCTGGAAATTGTCTTCTTGAAAGGTTGCCCTCTTTTGAATGTTTTGGTCAATTTTCGAACCCAGGATTGTTTCTGAGGTCAGGTGTCATTCATAGGCCTGTAATGAGTGTGAATATTTAGTGAGCATGAGCACTGGGTTTAAAGCTGCTGTTTTGGGAAATGGCCACAAGGCGGCAGCATTTCTCCATTCCCAAATCTGGTTCCTAGGGCAGCAGAGCCTTTCTGGAAGTCCTGTTCCTAGGTTGGAAATTAAAATGGAATGTGCCAGGAGAAACCCCAATAAGTTTATGTCACATTACTTCTTGTTTTAGTTTTTTTAATCGGGGTAATGTTTAGAATACTGTTTGTCCTCAGTGTACACAATCTGGTTCATTTGTGCATAACATATATATATATATATATATATATTCATGTACAGAGCCAGTTCCCATGTAAATTATTGCAGAGTTTTTCATAGACATCCCTTGCTATATGGTCGGTCTTTCTGTTATATGTATTTAATAGGTATTTGTACACGTATGGTAACCCTAATCTTAATTTTTCCATTCCCCCCACCTGTTCTTTTAGGTAAGCATAGTTTGTTTTCTAAGCCTGTGAGTGTCTTTCTCTGTGGAAATATGTTCATTTGTGTCAGTTGTTAGATAACGCCTATAAGTGATATCATAGGATATGTCTTTTGCTTTCCGACTGACCTCATGTTCTGTGATTATCTCTAGGCTCATCTATGGTGCCTCAAAGAGCAGTGTTTCATTGTTTTCCATGGCTAATATTCCATTGTGTACATGGACCACTTCTTTTTCCACTCATCTGGTGATGGACATTTTGGTTGCTTCCGTGTCTTGGCTATTGTGAAAATTCCTGCAGTGCAGCTGCTGAAGCCTGTGCCTTCTCGACTCTGAACTTCTCAGGTGAGAGTCTCAGCGGTGGGCCTGCTGAATGGAATGGTGGCTCAATTTTTACTTTGAAACACAGCTCCTTTCTGTTCTCATTATTGGCTGTTACCACTTTACATCTCACCAGCAGCTAGAGGGTACACAGTTCTCTAAAACCCCTTCAGCATTTGTTGTGTGCAGACTTTTAGCTGATGGTAGTTGGCATGTGTGAGTTGAAACCTTTTTGGAGGTTAGATTTGCATGAGTCTAATAATTCCTGATGTTGAGCTTTTATCCATTTTCCTCTTTTTTGAAAATGAGTGAGTAAAACTTACCCCTCCATACTATGTCCTTGAAAATTGTGCCAGTTTGGAATTTTTTTGGCCATTCCCTACCTCCGCACAATTATGTAGGGCAGGTGTCCTTTACAGCCCTGAGTCCTTGTGAATGTTAAGTGACCATTAGCTGTGGGTTTAATGCCGCTCTTGCGGGAAACGGCCACAAGGCGGCAGCATTTCTACATTTCCAACTCTGGGTTTTTGGGCAACAGAGCTTTCCTGGAAATCGTGTTAGTAAGCTGCAAATTAGAGTGGAATGTGCCAGTGCAAACCCCCAAGAGCTTATATCTCCTAAATTGTTGTTTGTTTATTAAATTTAATTTTTATTAATTATCAGAGCAAATTTGATACAAATGTAGATTCTCCTAGGTGTACAGTTTCTGGTTCATCCTATCAATGTATCTGTCTATTCCTCTTTCGATCCTTTCCCGTGGATGTTATTATAGGGTGTTGAGTAGACCTCTCTTCGTATTCCATAGGCACTTTGTGATTATACATTTCATAAGTATTAGTGCATATCTGTTAACCCCCATGTCCTAGTTCATACATTCCTTATTCCTTTCCATTTGGTTAAACATTAATTGGTTTTCTGAATCTATGTGTGTCCATCTCTTGGAAATTATTTCATGGGTATCAATTTTTAGGTAACACCTATAAGTGATGTCCTAAGATGTCTGTCTTTCGGTTTCTTTCTTACTTCAAGTTGGGTGATTATCTCTAGATCCTTCTATGATGGTGCCAACGGCACTGTTCCATGCTTTTTCATGGCTAATATTCCATTGTGTACATGGACGACTTCTTCTTGGTGCATTTTTCCGTTGATGGACATTTCGGTTTCTTCCAGGTCTTGGCTATGTTACGTGTTGCTGCAGTGCAGGATTGCCAGCCTGTGTCTTTTCGATTCTCGTCTAATCAGGTGAAAGGCCCATGAGTGGGCCTACCAGATCACATGGTAGCTCCATATTTACCCTTAAACGCACCTCCATTCTGTTCTCACTACTGGCTGTGACCAGGTTTCATCCCACCAGCAGCTAAAGGGTACGCGGTTCTCTAAAACCCCTTCAGCATTTATTCTTTGTAGAATTTTTGGCTGATGACCATTCTGACGGCTGTGACGTGAACTTTTTTGTACACTGGATTTGCATGGCTTTATTGATTCCTGATGTTCAGCCTTTTTCCATTCCCATTTTGTTAACAAAAAAGAAAGAAAGTAAAAGAAACAGAAGACAAATGTGCATAAACTATGCCTCTTGAAACTGTCGTTTTGAAATATGGACGTCTTTTGAATGTTTTGATCGATATACGACCCCAGGATTTTTTTTCAGGGAGGTGTCATTTACAGGCCTGCAATTATTTTGAATATCAACTGAGCATTAGCGCTGGGATTAAAGCTGCTGTTGTGTGAAACGGCCACAAGGTGGCAGCAGTTCTCCTGTACCAAACCCGGTTACTAGGGCAACAGAACCTCAATGGAAGTCGTGTTCCAGGTTGTAATTTAGAATGGAATGTATCAGGAAAGCCCCTTCAATTTATGTCTCACTATTTCTTGTTTGTTTTTTTTAATTTAATTTTTATTTTTTATCACAGCAAGTTTGATTACAATGTTTGGCTTGTTGTAGGTGTGCACCATGTGGTTCTTTTACACATATACATATGTGTGTTCTTCCTGGGATCCTTGTCCCATGTACGTTATGACAGAATGTTGAGTAGTCTTCTCTTGGTATTCCGTAGGTCTTTGGTGATTATATAGTTCACCTGTGTTTGTATATGTCTGTTAACCCCAATATCCTAATGTATCCAATCCTCACACCTTTCCATTGGTGAACCATAAGTTTGTTTAATGAATCTGTGATTGCCCTTCTCTGTGGAAATATCTTCACCGGTATCAATTTTTAGGTAACACCTATAAGTGATATCATACGATATGTGTCTCTCTCTTTCTGACTTAGTACGAGTCGCGTGACTACCTCTAGACTCATCTACGGTGCTGCACATGGCATTGTGTCCTTTTTTCCCTTGGCTAATATTCCCTCTGTACATGTACCAGTTCTTCTTTGTCCACTCATCTGTTGATGGACTTTTTGGTTGCTTCCATGTCTTGGCTATTGTAATAGAGCGGCAATGCACATTTGCCTGCCTGTGTCTTTCCAATTCTGTCTTCTTAGGTGATAGGCCCAGGAGTGGGCCTGCTGGATCATACAGTAGCAAAATGTTTACTTTACAAAGGCACCTCCATTCTGTTCTCATTAGTGGCTCTTACCAGGTTACGTCCCTCTTAAAGTTGAGGGTATGCACTTCTCCACAACACCTTCAGCATTTACTGTTTGTAGTGTTTTTTTGCTGATGTATATTCTGACCAGTGTGAGCTGATATACCTCTTTGGGGTTGGATTTGCATGCGTCTCATAAACCCTTGAAATTGAGCTTTCTGGCATGTCCTTTTTTCCTTCAAACTGTGAGTACAGCTTACCTCTTCAAATTGTTTTCGTGAAGTGTGTGTGACATTTAGAAATATTTTGGCCATTACCTCCCTCAAGACATTTTGTGGGCAGGTTTCATTTATAGCCCTCCAGTACTGGTGCATATGAAGTGACCCTTAGCACAGGTTTTAAAGCTGCTGTTGCAGGTAACGGCCAGAGGGCGGCAGCATTTCTTTCATTATGTCTTTTGCTTTCCGACTTACCTCATGTTCTGTGATTATCTCTAGGCAGCATTTCTGCTTTTCCCAATCTGGTAACTAGGCGAGCAGACCTTCCTGGCAGTGGTGTTCCTCGGTTATATATTAGAGTGGAATGTGCCCGGAGAAACCCCCAAATGCTGATGTCTCCTTACTTATGTTTGCTTTCTAAATTGAATTTATATTTTTTTATTGGAGTCATATTCCATTGCGTACATGGACCACTTCTTCTTGGTGCATTCCTCTGTTGATGGACATTTTCGTAGCTTCCAAGTGTTGTCTATGGTAAATATTGCTGGAGTGCAGGATTTTCAGCCTGTATCTTTTTTTATGGTTTTGATTTCTTTTGCGGTACGCGGGCCTCTCACTGCGGTGGCCCCTCCCGTTGCAGAGCAGAGGCTCCGGATGCACAGGCCCAGCAGCCATAGCTCACGGGACCAGCCTCTCCACGGCATGTGGGATCTTCCCGGACCGGGGCACGAACCCGTGTCCCCTGCATCGGCAGGCGGACTCTCAACGTCTGCGCCACCAGGGAAGCCCAGCCTGTTTAGTTTTGATTCTCATCCTGTCAGGCGATAGGCCCAGCAGTGGGTATGCTTGATTGAATGGTAGCTCAGTATTTACCTTTCCAAGGCACCTCCTTTGTGTTTTCCTTACTGGCTCTTACCATGTCCCACGTTGAACCAAGGGTAGGCGTTTCTCCTCAAACCCTTCAGCATTTACTGTTTGCCGAATTTTTGCTGATGGCCATTCTGACTGGTGTGAGCTGATAGGTTTTTTGTAATTTGGATTTGCATGTCTTGAATTATTCCTAGTGTTCAGCATTTTTCCACGCCTTTTTAAAGTTCTGTTAAAATAACAGAAAGAAACAGAGAGTACAATTAACCTCTGGAAATTGTCTTCTTGAAAGGTTGCCCTCTTTTGAATGTTTTGGTCAATTTTCGAACCCAGGATTGTTTCTGAGGTCAGGTGTCATTCATAGGCCTGTAATGAGTGTGAATATTTAGTGAGCATGAGCACTGGGTTTAAAGCTGCTGTTTTGGGAAATGGCCACAAGGCGGCAGCATTTCTCCATTCCCAAATCTGGTTCCTAGGGCAGCAGAGCCTTTCTGGAAGTCCTGTTCCTAGGTTGGAAATTAAAATGGAATGTGCCAGGAGAAACCCCAATAAGTTTATGTCACATTACTTCTTGTTTTAGTTTTTTTAATCGGGGTAATGTTTAGAATACTGTTTGTCCTCAGTGTACACAATCTGGTTCATTTGTGCATAACATATATATATATATATATATATTCATGTACAGAGCCAGTTCCCATGTAAATTATTGCAGAGTTTTTCATAGACATCCCTTGCTATATGGTCGGTCTTTCTGTTATATGTATTTAATAGGTATTTGTACACGTATGGTAACCCTAATCTTAATTTTTCCATTCCCCCCACCTGTTCTTTTAGGTAAGCATAGTTTGTTTTCTAAGCCTGTGAGTGTCTTTCTCTGTGGAAATATGTTCATTTGTGTCAGTTGTTAGATAACGCCTATAAGTGATATCATAGGATATGTCTTTTGCTTTCCGACTGACCTCATGTTCTGTGATTATCTCTAGGCTCATCTATGGTGCCTCAAAGAGCAGTGTTTCATTGTTTTCCATGGCTAATAGTCCATTGAGTACATGGACCACTTCTTCTTTTTCCACTCATCTGGTGATGGACATTTTGGTTGCTTCCGTGTCTTGGCTATTGTGAAAATTCCTGCAGTGCAGCTGCTGAAGCCTGTGCCTTCTCGACTCTGGACTTCTCAGGTGAGAGTCTCAGCGGTGGGCCTGCTGAATGGAATGGTGGCTCAGTTTTTACTTTGAAACACAGCTCCTTTCTGTTCTCATTATTGGCTGTTACCACTTTACATCTCACCAGCAGCTAGAGGGTACACAGTTCTCTAAAACCCCTTCAGCATTTGTTGTGTGCAGACTTTTAGCTGATGGTAGTTGGCATGTGTGAGTTGAAACCTTTTTGGAGGTTAGATTTGCATGAGTCTAATAATTCCTGATGTTGAGCTTTTATCCGTTTTCCTCTTTTTTGAAAATGAGTGAGTAAAACTTACCCCTCCATACTATGTCCTTGAAAATTGTGCCAGTTTGGAATTTTTTTGGCCATTCCCTACCTCCGCACAATTATGTAGGGCAGGTGTCCTTTACAGCCCTGAGTCCTTGTGAATGTTAAGTGACCATTAGCTGTGGGTTTAATGCCGCTCTTGCGGGAAACGGCCACAAGGCGGCAGCATTTCTACATTTCCAACTCTGGGTTTTGGGGCAACAGAGCTTTCCTGGAAATCGTGTTAGTAAGCTGCAAATTAGAGTGGAATGTGCCAGCGCAAACCCCCAAGAGCTTATATCTCCTAAATTGTTGTTTGTTTATTAAATTTAATTTTTATTAATTATCAGAGCAAATTTGATACAAATGTAGATTCTCCTAGGTGTACAGTTTCTGGTTCATCCTATCAATGTATCTGTCTATTCCTCTTTCGATCCTTTCCCGTGGATGTTATTATAGGGTGTTGAGTAGACCTCTCTTCGTATTCCATAGGCACGTTGTGATTATACATTTCATAAGTATTAGTGCATATCTGTTAACCCCCATGTCCTAGTTCATACATTCCTTATTCCTTTCCATTTGGTTAAACATTAATTGGTTTTCTGAATCTATGCGTGTCCGTCTCTTGGAAATTATTTCATGGGTATCAATTTTTAGGTAACACCTATAAGTGATGTCCTAAGATGTCTGTCTTTTGGATTCTTTCTTACTTCAAGTTGGGTGATTATCTCTAGATCCTTCTATGATGGTGCCAATGGCACTGTTCCATGCTTTTTCATGGCTAATATTCCATTGTGTACATGGACGACTTCTTCTTGGTGCATTTTTCTGTTGATGGACATTTCGGTTTCTTCCAGGTCTTGGCTATGGTACGTGTTGCTGCAGTGCAGGATTGCCAGCCTGTGTCTTTTCGATTCTGGTCTAATCAGGTGAAAGGCCCATGAGTGGGCCTACCAGATCACATGGTAGCTCCATATTTACCCTTAAACGCACCTCCATTCTGTTCTCACTACTGGCTGTGACCAGGTTTCATCCCACCAGCAGCTAAAGGGTACGCGGTTCTCTAAAACCCCTTCAGCATTTATTCTTTGTAGACTTTTTGGCTGATGACCATTCTGACGGCTGTGACGTGAACTTTTTTGTACACTGGATTTGCATGGCTTTATTGATTCCTGATGTTCAGCCTTGTTCCATTCCCATTTTGTTAACAAAAAAGAAAGAAAGTAAAAGAAACAGAAGACAAATGTGCATAAACTATGCCTCTTGAAACTGTCGTTTTGAAATATGGACGTCTTTTGAATGTTTTCATCGATATACGACCCCAGGATTTTTTTTCAGGGAGGTGTCATTTACAGGCCTGCAATTATTTTGAATATCAACTGAGCATTAGCGCTGGGATTAAAGCTGCTGTTGTGTGAAACGGCCACAAGGTGGAAGCAGTTCTCCTGTACCAAACCCGGTTACTAGGGCAACAGAACCTCAATGGAAGTCGTGTTCCAGGTTGTAATTTAGAATGGAATGTATCAGGAAAGCCCCTTCAATTTATGTCTCACTATTTCTTGTTTGTTTTTTTTAATTTAATTTTTATTTTTTATCACAGCAAGTTTGATTACAATGTTTGGCTTGTTGTAGGTGTGCACCATGTGGTTCTTTTACACATATACATATGTGTGTTCTTCCTGGGATCCTTGTGCCATGTACGTTATGACAGAATGTTGAGTAGTCTTCTCTTGGTATTCCGTAGGTCTTTGGTGATTATATAGTTCACCTGTGTTTGTATATGTCTGTTAACCCCAATATCCTAATGTATCCAATCCTCACACCTTTCCATTGGTGAACCATGTTTGTTTAATGAATCTGTGATTGCCCTTCTCTGTGGAAATATCTTCACCGGTATCAATTTTTAGGTAACACCTATAAGTGATATCATACGATATGTGTCTCTCTCTTTCTGACTTAGTACGAGTCGCGTGACTACCTCTAGACTCATCTACGGTGCTGCACATGGCATTGTGTCCTTTTTTCCCTTGGCTAATATTCCCTCTGTACATGTACCAGTTCTTCTTTGTCCACTCATCTGTTGATGGACTTTTTGGTTGCTTCCATGTCTTGGCTATTGTAATAGAGCGGCAATGCACATTTGCCTGCCTGTGTCTTTCCAATTCTGTCTTCTTAGGTGATAGGCCCAGGAGTGGGCCTGCTGGATCATACAGTAGCAAAATGTTTACTTTACAAAGGCACCTCCATTCTGTTCTCATTAGTGGCTCTTACCAGGTTACGTCCCTCTTAAAGTTGAGGGTATGCACTTCTCCACAACACCTTCAGCATTTACTGTTTGTAGTGTTTTTTTGCTGATGTATATTCTGACCAGTGTGAGCTGATATACCTCTTTGGGGTTGGATTTGCATGCGTCTCATAAACCCTTGAAATTGAGCTTTCTGGCATGTCCTTTTTTCCTTCAAACTGTGAGTACAGCTTACCTCTTCAAATTGTTTTCGTGAAGTGTGTGTGACATTTAGAAATATTTTGGCCATTACCTCCCTCAAGACATTTTGTGGGCAGGTTTCATTTATAGCCCTCCAGTACTGGTGCATATGAAGTGACCCTTAGCACAGGTTTTAAAGCTGCTGTTGCAGGTAACGGCCAGAGGGCGGCAGCATTTCTTTCATTATGTCTTTTGCTTTCCGACTTACCTCATGTTCTGTGATTATCTCTAGGCAGCATTTCTGCTTTTCCCAATCTGGTAACTAGGCGAGCAGACCTTCCTGGCAGTGGTGTTCCTCGGTTATATATTAGAGTGGAATGTGCCCGGAGAAACCCCCAAATGCTGATGTCTCCTTACTTATGTTTGCTTTCTAAATTGAATTTATATTTTTTTATTGGAGTCATATTCCATTGCGTACATGGACCACTTCTTCTTGGTGCATTCCTCTGTTGATGGACATTTTCGTAGCTTCCAAGTGTTGTCTATGGTAAATATTGCTGGAGTGCAGGATTTTCAGCCTGTATCTTTTTTTATGGTTTTGATTTCTTTTGCGGTACGCGGGCCTCTCACTGCGGTGGCCCCTCCCGTTGCAGAGCAGAGGCTCCGGATGCACAGGCCCAGCAGCCATAGCTCACGGGACCAGCCTCTCCACGGCATGTGGGATCTTCCCGGACCGGGGCACGAACCCGTGTCCCCTGCATCGGCAGGCGGACTCTCAACGTCTGCGCCACCAGGGAAGCCCAGCCTGTTTAGTTTTGATTCTCATCCTGTCAGGCGATAGGCCCAGCAGTGGGTATGCTTGATTGAATGGTAGCTCAGTATTTACCTTTCCAAGGCACCTCCTTTGTGTTTTCCTTACTGGCTCTTACCATGTCCCACGTTGAACCAAGGGTAGGCGTTTCTCCTCAAACCCTTCAGCATTTACTGTTTGCCGAATTTTTGCTGATGGCCATTCTGACTGGTGTGAGCTGATAGGTTTTTTGTAATTTGGATTTGCATGTCTTGAATTATTCCTAGTGTTCAGCATTTTTCCACGCCTTTTTAAAGTTCTGTTAAAATAACAGAAAGAAACAGAGAGTACAATTAACCTCTGGAAATTGTCTTCTTGAAAGGTTGCCCTCTTTTGAATGTTTTGGTCAATTTTCGAACCCAGGATTGTTTCTGAGGTCAGGTGTCATTCATAGGCCTGTAATGAGTGTGAATATTTAGTGAGCATGAGCACTGGGTTTAAAGCTGCTGTTTTGGGAAATGGCCACAAGGCGGCAGCATTTCTCCATTCCCAAATCTGGTTCCTAGGGCAGCAGAGCCTTTCTGGAAGTCCTGTTCCTAGGTTGGAAATTAAAATGGAATGTGCCAGGAGAAACCCCAATAAGTTTATGTCACATTACTTCTTGTTTTAGTTTTTTTAATCGGGGTAATGTTTAGAATACTGTTTGTCCTCAGTGTACACAATCTGGTTCATTTGTGCATAACATATATATATATATATATATATATTCATGTACAGAGCCAGTTCCCATGTAAATTATTGCAGAGTTTTTCATAGACATCCCTTGCTATATGGTCGGTCTTTCTGTTATATGTATTTAATAGGTATTTGTACACGTATGGTAACCCTAATCTTAATTTTTCCATTCCCCCCACCTGTTCTTTTAGGTAAGCATAGTTTGTTTTCTAAGCCTGTGAGTGTCTTTCTCTGTGGAAATATGTTCATTTGTGTCAGTTGTTAGATAACGCCTATAAGTGATATCATAGGATATGTCTTTTGCTTTCCGACTGACCTCATGTTCTGTGATTATCTCTAGGCTCATCTATGGTGCCTCAAAGAGCAGTGTTTCATTGTTTTCCATGGCTAATATTCCATTGTGTACATGGACCACTTCTTTTTCCACTCATCTGGTGATGGACATTTTGGTTGCTTCCGTGTCTTGGCTATTGTGAAAATTCCTGCAGTGCAGCTGCTGAAGCCTGTGCCTTCTCGACTCTGAACTTCTCAGGTGAGAGTCTCAGCGGTGGGCCTGCTGAATGGAATGGTGGCTCAATTTTTACTTTGAAACACAGCTCCTTTCTGTTCTCATTATTGGCTGTTACCACTTTACATCTCACCAGCAGCTAGAGGGTACACAGTTCTCTAAAACCCCTTCAGCATTTGTTGTGTGCAGACTTTTAGCTGATGGTAGTTGGCATGTGTGAGTTGAAACCTTTTTGGAGGTTAGATTTGCATGAGTCTAATAATTCCTGATGTTGAGCTTTTATCCGTTTTCCTCTTTTTTGAAAATGAGTGAGTAAAACTTACCCCTCCATACTATGTCCTTGAAAATTGTGCCAGTTTGGAATTTTTTTGGCCATTCCCTACCTCCGCACAATTATGTAGGGCAGGTGTCCTTTACAGCCCTGAGTCCTTGTGAATGTTAAGTGACCATTAGCTGTGGGTTTAATGCCGCTCTTGCGGGAAACGGCCACAAGGCGGCAGCATTTCTACATTTCCAACTCTGGGTTTTGGGGCAACAGAGCTTTCCTGGAAATCGTGTTAGTAAGCTGCAAATTAGAGTGGAATGTGCCAGTGAAAACCCCCAAGAGCTTATATCTCCTAAATTGTTGTTTGTTTATTAAATTTAATTTTTATTAATTATCAGAGCAAATTTGATACAAATGTAGATTCTCCTAGGTGTACAGTTTCTGGTTCATCCTATCAATGTATCTGTCTATTCCTCTTTCGATCCTTTCCCGTGGATGTTATTATAGGGTGTTGAGTAGACCTCTCTTCGTATTCCATAGGCACGTTGTGATTATACATTTCATAAGTATTAGTGCATATCTGTTAACCCCCATGTCCTAGTTCATACATTCCTTATTCCTTTCCATTTGGTTAAACATTAATTGGTTTTCTGAATCTATGCGTGTCCGTCTCTTGGAAATTATTTCATGGGTATCAATTTTTAGGTAACACCTATAAGTGATGTCCTAAGATGTCTGTCTTTTGGATTCTTTCTTACTTCAAGTTGGGAGATTATCTCTAGATCCTTCTATGATGGTGCCAATGGCACTGTTCCATGCTTTTTCATGGCTAATATTCCATTGTGTACATGGACGACTTCTTCTTGGTGCATTTTTCTGTTGATGGACATTTCGGTTTCTTCCAGGTCTTGGCTATGGTACGTGTTGCTGCAGTGCAGGATTGCCAGCCTGTGTCTTTTCGATTCTGGTCTAATCAGGTGAAAGGCCCATGAGTGGGCCTACCAGATCACATGGTAGCTCCATATTTACCCTTAAACGCACCTCCATTCTGTTCTCACTACTGGCTGTGACCAGGTTTCATCCCACCAGCAGCTAAAGGGTACGCGGTTCTCTAAAACCCCTTCAGCATTTATTCTTTGTAGACTTTTTGGCTGATGACCATTCTGACGGCTGTGACGTGAACTTTTTTGTACACTGGATTTGCATGGCTTTATTGATTCCTGATGTTCAGCATTGTTCCATTCCCATTTTGTTAACAAAAAAGAAAGAAAGTAAAAGAAACAGAAGACAAATGTGCATAAACTATGCCTCTTGAAACTGTCGTTTTGAAATATGGACGTCTTTTGAATGTTTTCATCGATATACGACCCCAGGATTTTTTTTCAGGGAGGTGTCATTTACAGGCCTGCAATTATTTTGAATATCAACTGAGCATTAGCGCTGGGATTAAAGCTGCTGTTGTGTGAAACGGCCACAAGGTGGAAGCAGTTCTCCTGTACCAAACCCGGTTACTAGGGCAACAGAACCTCAATGGAAGTCGTGTTCCAGGTTGTAATTTAGAATGGAATGTATCAGGAAAGCCCCTTCAATTTATGTCTCACTATTTCTTGTTTGTTTTTTTTAATTTAATTTTTATTTTTTATCACAGCAAGTTTGATTACAATGTTTGGCTTGTTGTAGGTGTGCACCATGTGGTTCTTTTACACATATACATATGTGTGTTCTTCCTGGGATCCTTGTGCCATGTACGTTATGACAGAATGTTGAGTAGTCTTCTCTTGGTATTCCGTAGGTCTTTGGTGATTATATAGTTCACCTGTGTTTGTATATGTCTGTTAACCCCAATATCCTAATGTATCCAATCCTCACACCTTTCCATTGGTGAACCATGTTTGTTTAATGAATCTGTGATTGCCCTTCTCTGTGGAAATATCTTCACCGGTATCAATTTTTAGGTAACACCTATAAGTGATATCATACGATATGTGTCTCTCTCTTTCTGACTTAGTACGAGTCGCGTGACTACCTCTAGACTCATCTACGGTGCTGCACATGGCATTGTGTCCTTTTTTCCCTTGGCTAATATTCCCTCTGTACATGTACCAGTTCTTCTTTGTCCACTCATCTGTTGATGGACTTTTTGGTTGCTTCCATGTCTTGGCTATTGTAATAGAGCGGCAATGCACATTTGCCTGCCTGTGTCTTTCCAATTCTGTCTTCTTAGGTGATAGGCCCAGGAGTGGGCCTGCTGGATCATACAGTAGCAAAATGTTTACTTTACAAAGGCACCTCCATTCTGTTCTCATTAGTGGCTCTTACCAGGTTACGTCCCTCTTAAAGTTGAGGGTATGCACTTCTCCACAACACCTTCAGCATTTACTGTTTGTAGTGTTTTTTTGCTGATGTATATTCTGACCAGTGTGAGCTGATATACCTCTTTGGGGTTGGATTTGCATGCGTCTCATAAACCCTTGAAATTGAGCTTTCTGGCATGTCCTTTTTTTCTTCAAACTGTGAGTACAGCTTACCTCTTCAAATTGTTTTCGTGAAGTGTGTGTGACATTTAGAAATATTTTGGCCATTACCTCCCTCAAGACATTTTGTGGGCAGGTTTCATTTATAGCCCTCCAGTACTGGTGCATATGAAGTGACCCTTAGCACAGGTTTTAAAGCTGCTGTTGCAGGTAACGGCCAGAGGGCGGCAGCATTTCTTTCATTATGTCTTTTGCTTTCCGACTTACCTCATGTTCTGTGATTATCTCTAGGCAGCATTTCTGCTTTTCCCAATCTGGTAACTAGGCGAGCAGACCTTCCTGGCAGTGGTGTTCCTCGGTTATATATTAGAGTGGAATGTGCCCGGAGAAACCCCCAAATGCTGATGTCTCCTTACTTATGTTTGCTTTCTAAATTGAATTTATATTTTTTTATTGGAGTCATATTCCATTGCGTACATGGACCACTTCTTCTTGGTGCATTCCTCTGTTGATGGACATTTTCGTAGCTTCCAAGTGTTGTCTATGGTAAATATTGCTGGAGTGCAGGATTTTCAGCCTGTATCTTTTTTTATGGTTTTGATTTCTTTTGCGGTACGCGGGCCTCTCACTGCGGTGGCCCCTCCCGTTGCAGAGCAGAGGCTCCGGATGCACAGGCCCAGCAGCCATAGCTCACGGGACCAGCCTCTCCACGGCATGTGGGATCTTCCCGGACCGGGGCACGAACCCGTGTCCCCTGCATCGGCAGGCGGACTCTCAACGTCTGCGCCACCAGGGAAGCCCAGCCTGTTTAGTTTTGATTCTCATCCTGTCAGGCGATAGGCCCAGCAGTGGGTATGCTTGATTGAATGGTAGCTCAGTATTTACCTTTCCAAGGCACCTCCTTTGTGTTTTCCTTACTGGCTCTTACCATGTCCCACGTTGAACCAAGGGTAGGCGTTTCTCCTCAAACCCTTCAGCATTTACTGTTTGCCGAATTTTTGCTGATGGCCATTCTGACTGGTGTGAGCTGATAGGTTTTTTGTAATTTGGATTTGCATGTCTTGAATTATTCCTAGTGTTCAGCATTTTTCCACGCCTTTTTAAAGTTCTGTTAAAATAACAGAAAGAAACAGAGAGTACAATTAACCTCTGGAAATTGTCTTCTTGAAAGGTTGCCCTCTTTTGAATGTTTTGGTCAATTTTCGAACCCAGGATTGTTTCTGAGGTCAGGTGTCATTCATAGGCCTGTAATGAGTGTGAATATTTAGTGAGCATGAGCACTGGGTTTAAAGCTGCTGTTTTGGGAAATGGCCACAAGGCGGCAGCATTTCTCCATTCCCAAATCTGGTTCCTAGGGCAGCAGAGCCTTTCTGGAAGTCCTGTTCCTAGGTTGGAAATTAAAATGGAATGTGCCAGGAGAAACCCCAATAAGTTTATGTCACATTACTTCTTGTTTTAGTTTTTTTAATCGGGGTAATGTTTAGAATACTGTTTGTCCTCAGTGTACACAATCTGGTTCATTTGTGCATAACATATATATATATATATATATATATTCATGTACAGAGCCAGTTCCCATGTAAATTATTGCAGAGTTTTTCATAGACATCCCTTGCTATATGGTCGGTCTTTCTGTTATATGTATTTAATAGGTATTTGTACACGTATGGTAACCCTAATCTTAATTTTTCCATTCCCCCCACCTGTTCTTTTAGGTAAGCATAGTTTGTTTTCTAAGCCTGTGAGTGTCTTTCTCTGTGGAAATATGTTCATTTGTGTCAGTTGTTAGATAACGCCTATAAGTGATATCATAGGATATGTCTTTTGCTTTCCGACTGACCTCATGTTCTGTGATTATCTCTAGGCTCATCTATGGTGCCTCAAAGAGCAGTGTTTCATTGTTTTCCATGGCTAATATTCCATTGTGTACATGGACCACTTCTTTTTCCACTCATCTGGTGATGGACATTTTGGTTGCTTCCGTGTCTTGGCTATTGTGAAAATTCCTGCAGTGCAGCTGCTGAAGCCTGTGCCTTCTCGACTCTGAACTTCTCAGGTGAGAGTCTCAGCGGTGGGCCTGCTGAATGGAATGGTGGCTCAATTTTTACTTTGAAACACAGCTCCTTTCTGTTCTCATTATTGGCTGTTACCACTTTACATCTCACCAGCAGCTAGAGGGTACACAGTTCTCTAAAACCCCTTCAGCATTTGTTGTGTGCAGACTTTTAGCTGATGGTAGTTGGCATGTGTGAGTTGAAACCTTTTTGGAGGTTAGATTTGCATGAGTCTAATAATTCCTGATGTTGAGCTTTTATCCATTTTCCTCTTTTTTGAAAATGAGTGAGTAAAACTTACCCCTCCATACTATGTCCTTGAAAATTGTGCCAGTTTGGAATTTTTTTGGCCATTCCCTACCTCCGCACAATTATGTAGGGCAGGTGTCCTTTACAGCCCTGAGTCCTTGTGAATGTTAAGTGACCATTAGCTGTGGGTTTAATGCCGCTCTTGCGGGAAACGGCCACAAGGCGGCAGCATTTCTACATTTCCAACTCTGGGTTTTTGGGCAACAGAGCTTTCCTGGAAATCGTGTTAGTAAGCTGCAAATTAGAGTGGAATGTGCCAGTGCAAACCCCCAAGAGCTTATATCTCCTAAATTGTTGTTTGTTTATTAAATTTAATTTTTATTAATTATCAGAGCAAATTTGATACAAATGTAGATTCTCCTAGGTGTACAGTTTCTGGTTCATCCTATCAATGTATCTGTCTATTCCTCTTTCGATCCTTTCCTGTGGATGTTATTATAGGGTGTTGAGTAGACCTCTCTTCGTATTCCATAGGCACTTTGTGATTATACATTTCATAAGTATTAGTGCATATCTGTTAACCCCCATGTCCTAGTTCATACATTCCTTATTCCTTTCCATTTGGTTAAACATTAATTGGTTTTCTGAATCTATGTGTGTCCATCTCTTGGAAATTATTTCATGGGTATCAATTTTTAGGTAACACCTATAAGTGATGTCCTAAGATGTCTGTCTTTCGGTTTCTTTCTTACTTCAAGTTGGGTGATTATCTCTAGATCCTTCTATGATGGTGCCAACGGCACTGTTCCATGCTTTTTCATGGCTAATATTCCATTGTGTACATGGACGACTTCTTCTTGGTGCATTTTTCCGTTGATGGACATTTCGGTTTCTTCCAGGTCTTGGCTATGGTACGTGTTGCTGCAGTGCAGGATTGCCAGCCTGTGTCTTTTCGATTCTGGTCTAATCAGGTGAAAGGCCCATGAGTGGGCCTACCAGATCACATGGTAGCTCCATATTTACCCTTAAACGCACCTCCATTCTGTTCTCACTACTGGCTGTGACCAGGTTTCATCCCACCAGCAGCTAAAGGGTACGCGGTTCTCTAAAACCCCTTCAGCATTTATTCTTTGTAGACTTTTTGGCTGATGACCATTCTGACGGCTGTGAGGTGAACTTTTTTGTACACTGGATTTGCATGGCTTTATTGATTCCTGATGTTCAGCATTGTTCCATTCCCATTTTGTTAACAAAAAAGAAAGAAAGTAAAAGAAACAGAAGAGAAATGTGCATAAACTATGCCTCTTGAAACTGTCGTTTTGAAATATGGACGTCTTTTGAATGTTTTCATCGATATACGACCCCAGGATTTTTTTTCAGGGAGGTGTCATTTACAGGCCTGCAATTATTTTGAATATCAACTGACCATTAGCGCTGGGATTAAAGCTGCTGTTGTGTGAAACGGCCACAAGGTGGCAGCAGTTCTCCTGTACCAAACCCGGTTACTAGGGCAACAGAACCTCAATGGAAGTCGTGTTCCAGGTTGTAATTTAGAATGGAATGTATCAGGAAAGCCCCTTCAATTTATGTCTCACTATTTCTTGTTTGTTTTTTTTAATTTAATTTTTATTTTTTATCACAGCAAGTTTGATTACAATGTTTGGCTTGTTGTAGGTGTGCACCATGTGGTTCTTTTACACATATACATATGTGTGTTCTTCCTGGGATCCTTGTCCCATGTACGTTATGACAGAATGTTGAGTAGTCTTCTCTTGGTATTCCGTAGGTCTTTGGTGATTATATAGTTCACCTGTGTTTGTATATGTCTGTTAACCCCAATATCCTAATGTATCCAATCCTCACACCTTTCCATTGGTGAACCATAAGTTTGTTTAATGAATCTGTGATTGCCCTTCTCTGTGGAAATATCTTCACCGGTATCAATTTTTAGGTAACACCTATAAGTGATATCATACGATATGTGTCTCTCTCTTTCTGACTTAGTACGAGTCGCGTGACTACCTCTAGACTCATCTACGGTGCTGCACCTGGCATTGTGTCCTTTTTTCCCTTGGCTAATATTCCCTCTGTACATGTACCAGTTCTTCTTTGTCCACTCATCTGTTGATGGACTTTTTGGTTGCTTCCATGTCTTGGCTATTGTAATAGAGCGGCAATGCACATTTGCCTGCCTGTGTCTTTCCAATTCTGTCTTCTTAGGTGATAGGCCCAGGAGTGGGCCTGCTGGATCATACAGTAGCAAAATGTTTACTTTACAAAGGCACCTCCATTCTGTTCTCATTAGTGGCTCTTACCAGGTTACGTCCCTCTTGAAGTTGAGGGTATGCCCTTCTCCACAACACCTTCAGCATTTACTGTTTGTAGTGTTTTTTTGCTGATGTATATTCTGACCAGTGTGAGCTGATATACCTCTTTGGGGTTGGATTTGCATGCGTCTCATAAACCCTTGAAATTGAGCTTTCTGGCATGTCCTTTTTTTCTTCAAACTGTGAGTACAGCTTACCTCTTCAAATTGTTTTCGTGAAGTGTGTGTGACATTTAGAAATATTTTGGCCATTACCTCCCTCAAGACATTTTGTGGGCAGGTTTCATTTATAGCCCTCCAGTACTGGTGCATATGAAGTGACCCTTAGCACAGGTTTTAAAGCTGCTGTTGCAGGTAACGGCCAGAGGGCGGCAGCATTTCTTTCATTATGTCTTTTGCTTTCCGACTTACCTCATGTTCTGTGATTATCTCTAGGCAGCATTTCTGCTTTTCCCAATCTGGTAACTAGGCGAACAGACCTTCCTGGCAGTGGTGTTCCTCGGTTATATATTAGAGTGGAATGTGCCCGGAGAAACCCCCAAATGCTGATGTCTCCTTACTTATGTTTGCTTTCTAAATTGAATTTATATTTTTTTATTGGAGTCATATTCCATTGCGTACATGGACCACTTCTTCTTGGTGCATTCCTCTGTTGATGGACATTTTCGTAGCTTCCAAGTGTTGTCTATGGTAAATATTGCTGGAGTGCAGGATTTTCAGCCTGTATCTTTTTTTATGGTTTTGATTTCTTTTGCGGTACGCGGGCCTCTCACTGCGGTGGCCCCTCCCGTTGCAGAGCAGAGGCTCCGGATGCACAGGCCCAGCAGCCATAGCTCACGGGACCAGCCTCTCCACGGCATGTGGGATCTTCCCGGACCGGGGCACGAACCCGTGTCCCCTGCATCGGCAGGCGGACTCTCAACGTCTGCGCCACCAGGGAAGCCCAGCCTGTTTAGTTTTGATTCTCATCCTGTCAGGCGATAGGCCCAGCAGTGGGTATGCTTGATTGAATGGTAGCTCAGTATTTACCTTTCCAAGGCACCTCCTTTGTGTTTTCCTTACTGGCTCTTACCATGTCCCACGTTGAACCAAGGGTAGGCGTTTCTCCTCAAACCCTTCAGCATTTACTGTTTGCCGAATTTTTGCTGATGGCCATTCTGACTGGTGTGAGCTGATAGGTTTTTTGTAATTTGGATTTGCATGTCTTGAATTATTCCTAGTGTTCAGCATTTTTCCACGCCTTTTTAAAGTTCTGTTAAAATAACAGAAAGAAACAGAGAGTACAATTAACCTCTGGAAATTGTCTTCTTGAAAGGTTGCCCTCTTTTGAATGTTTTGGTCAATTTTCGAACCCAGGATTGTTTCTGAGGTCAGGTGTCATTCATAGGCCTGTAATGAGTGTGAATATTTAGTGAGCATGAGCACTGGGTTTAAAGCTGCTGTTTTGGGAAATGGCCACAAGGCGGCAGCATTTCTCCATTCCCAAATCTGGTTCCTAGGGCAGCAGAGCCTTTCTGGAAGTCCTGTTCCTAGGTTGGAAATTAAAATGGAATGTGCCAGGAGAAACCCCAATAAGTTTATGTCACATTACTTCTTGTTTTAGTTTTTTTAATCGGGGTAATGTTTAGAATACTGTTTGTCCTCAGTGTACACAATCTGGTTCATTTGTGCATAACATATATATATATATATATATATATATATTCATGTACAGAGCCAGTTCCCATGTAAATTATTGCAGAGTTTTTCATAGACATCCCTTGCTATATGGTCGGTCTTTCTGTTATATGTATTTAATAGGTATTTGTACACGTATGGTAACCCTAATCTTAATTTTTCCATTCCCCCCACCTGTTCTTTTAGGTAAGCATAGTTTGTTTTCTAAGCCTGTGAGTGTCTTTCTCTGTGGAAATATGTTCATTTGTGTCAGTTGTTAGATAACGCCTATAAGTGATATCATAGGATATGTCTTTTGCTTTCCGACTGACCTCATGTTCTGTGATTATCTCTAGGCTCATCTATGGTGCCTCAAAGAGCAGTGTTTCATTGTTTTCCATGGCTAATATTCCATTGTGTACATGGACCACTTCTTTTTCCACTCATCTGGTGATGGACATTTTGGTTGCTTCCGTGTCTTGGCTATTGTGAAAATTCCTGCAGTGCAGCTGCTGAAGCCTGTGCCTTCTCGACTCTGAACTTCTCAGGTGAGAGTCTCAGCGGTGGGCCTGCTGAATGGAATGGTGGCTCAATTTTTACTTTGAAACACAGCTCCTTTCTGTTCTCATTATTGGCTGTTACCACTTTACATCTCACCAGCAGCTAGAGGGTACACAGTTCTCTAAAACCCCTTCAGCATTTGTTGTGTGCAGACTTTTAGCTGATGGTAGTTGGCATGTGTGAGTTGAAACCTTTTTGGAGGTTAGATTTGCATGAGTCTAATAATTCCTGATGTTGAGCTTTTATCCATTTTCCTCTTTTTTGAAAATGAGTGAGTAAAACTTACCCCTGCATACTATCTCCTTGAAAAATGTGCCAGTTTGGAATTTTTTTGGCCATTCCCTACCTCCGCACAATTATGTAGGGCAGGTGTCCTTTACAGCCCTGAGTCCTTGTGAATGTTAAGTGACCATTAGCTGTGGGTTTAATGCCGCTCTTGCGGGAAACGGCCACAAGGCGGCAGCATTTCTACATTTCCAACTCTGGGTTTTTGGGCAACAGAGCTTTCCTGGAAATCGTGTTAGTAAGCTGCAAATTAGAGTGGAATGTGCCAGTGCAAACCCCCAAGAGCTTATATCTCCTAAATTGTTGTTTGTTTATTAAATTTAATTTTTATTAATTATCAGAGCAAATTTGATACAAATGTAGATTCTCCTAGGTGTACAGTTTCTGGTTCATCCTATCAATGTATCTGTCTATTCCTCTTTCGATCCTTTCCCGTGGATGTTATTATAGGGTGTTGAGTAGACCTCTCTTCGTATTCCATAGGCACTTTGTGATTATACATTTCATAAGTATTAGTGCATATCTGTTAACCCCCATGTCCTAGTTCATACATTCCTTATTCCTTTCCATTTGGTTAAACATTAATTGGTTTTCTGAATCTATGTGTGTCCATCTCTTGGAAATTATTTCATGGGTATCAATTTTTAGGTAACACCTATAAGTGATGTCCTAAGATGTCTGTCTTTCGGTTTCTTTCTTACTTCAAGTTGGGTGATTATCTCTAGATCCTTCTATGATGGTGCCAACGGCACTGTTCCATGCTTTTTCATGGCTAATATTCCATTGTGTACATGGACGACTTCTTCTTGGTGCATTTTTCCGTTGATGGACATTTCGGTTTCTTCCAGGTCTTGGCTATGGTACGTGTTGCTGCAGTGCAGGATTGCCAGCCTGTGTCTTTTGGATTCTCGTCTAATCAGGTGAAAGGCCCATGAGTGGGCCTACCAGATCACATGGTAGCTCCATATTTACCCTTAAAAGCACCTCCATTCTGTTCTCACTACTGGCTGTGACCAGGTTTCATCCCACCAGCAGCTAAAGGGTACGCGGTTCTCTAAAACCCCTTCAGCATTTATTCTTTGTAGAATTTTTGGCTGATGACCATTCTGACGGCTGTGAGGTGAACTTTTTTGTACACTGGATTTGCATGGCTTTATTGATTCCTGATGTTCAGCATTGTTCCATTCCCATTTTGTTAACAAAAAAGAAAGAAAGTAAAAGAAACAGAAGACAAATGTGCATAAACTATGCCTCTTGAAACTGTCGTTTTGAAATATGGACGTCTTTTGAATGTTTTCATCGATATACGACCCCAGGATTTTTTTTCAGGGAGGTGTCATTTACAGGCCTGCAATTATTTTGAATATCAACTGACCATTAGCGCTGGGATTAAAGCTGCTGTTGTGTGAAACGGCCACAAGGTGGCAGCAGTTCTCCTGTACCAAACCCGGTTACTAGGGCAACAGAACCTCAATGGAAGTCGTGTTCCAGGTTGTAATTTAGAATGGAATGTATCAGGAAAGCCCCTTCAATTTATGTCTCACTATTTCTTGTTTGTTTTTTTTTAATTTAATTTTTATTTTTTATCACAGCAAGTTTGATTACAATGTTTGGCTTGTTGTAGGTGTGCACCATGTGGTTCTTTTACACATATACATATGTGTGTTCTTCCTGGGATCCTTGTCCCATGTACGTTATGACAGAATGTTGAGTAGTCTTCTCTTGGTATTCCGTAGGTCTTTGGTGATTATATAGTTCACCTGTGTTTGTATATGTCTGTTAACCCCAATATCCTAATGTATCCAATCCTCACACCTTTCCATTGGTGAACCATAAGTTTGTTTAATGAATCTGTGATTGCCCTTCTCTGTGGAAATATCTTCACCGGTATCAATTTTTAGGTAACACCTATAAGTGATATCATACGATATGTGTCTCTCTCTTTCTGACTTAGTACGAGTCGCGTGACTACCTCTAGACTCATCTACGGTGCTGCACATGGCATTGTGTCCTTTTTTCCCTTGGCTAATATTCCCTCTGTACATGTACCAGTTCTTCTTTGTCCACTCATCTGTTGATGGACTTTTTGGTTGCTTCCATGTCTTGGCTATTGTAATAGAGCAGCAATGCACATTTGCCTGCCTGTGTCTTTCCAATTCTGTCTTCTTAGGTGATAGGCCCAGGAGTGGGCCTGCTGGATCATACAGTAGCAAAATGTTTACTTTACAAAGGCACCTCCATTCTGTTCTCATTAGTGGCTCTTACCAGGTTACGTCCCTCTTAAAGTTGAGGGTATGCACTTCTCCACAACACCTTCAGCATTTACTGTTTGTAGTGTTTTTTTGCTGATGTATATTCTGACCAGTGTGAGCTGATATACCTCTTTGGGGTTGGATTTGCATGCGTCTCATAAACCCTTGAAATTGAGCTTTCTGGCATGTCCTTTTTTTCTTCAAACTGTGAGTACAGCTTACCTCTTCAAATTGTTTTCGTGAAGTGTGTGTGACATTTAGAAATATTTTGGCCATTACCTCCCTCAAGACATTTTGTGGGCAGGTTTCATTTATAGCCCTCCAGTACTGGTGCATATGAAGTGACCCTTAGCACAGGTTTTAAAGCTGCTGTTGCAGGTAACGGCCAGAGGGCGGCAGCATTTCTTTCATTATGTCTTTTGCTTTCCGACTTACCTCATGTTCTGTGATTATCTCTAGGCAGCATTTCTGCTTTTCCCAATCTGGTAACTAGGCGAACAGACCTTCCTGGCAGTGGTGTTCCTCGGTTATATATTAGAGTGGAATGTGCCCGGAGAAACCCCCAAATGCTGATGTCTCCTTACTTATGTTTGCTTTCTAAATTGAATTTATATTTTTTTATTGGAGTCATATTCCATTGCGTACATGGACCACTTCTTCTTGGTGCATTCCTCTGTTGATGGACATTTTCGTAGCTTCCAAGTGTTGTCTATGGTAAATATTGCTGGAGTGCAGGATTTTCAGCCTGTATCTTTTTTTATGGTTTTGATTTCTTTTGCGGTACGCGGGCCTCTCACTGCGGTGGCCCCTCCCGTTGCAGAGCAGAGGCTCCGGATGCACAGGCCCAGCAGCCATAGCTCACGGGACCAGCCTCTCCACGGCATGTGGGATCTTCCCGGACCGGGGCACGAACCCGTGTCCCCTGCATCGGCAGGCGGACTCTCAACGTCTGCGCCACCAGGGAAGCCCAGCCTGTTTAGTTTTGATTCTCATCCTGTCAGGCGATAGGCCCAGCAGTGGGTATGCTTGATTGAATGGTAGCTCAGTATTTACCTTTCCAAGGCACCTCCTTTGTGTTTTCCTTACTGGCTCTTACCATGTCCCACGTTGAACCAAGGGTAGGCGTTTCTCCTCAAACCCTTCAGCATTTACTGTTTGCCGAATTTTTGCTGATGGCCATTCTGACTGGTGTGAGCTGATAGGTTTTTTGTAATTTGGATTTGCATGTCTTGAATTATTCCTAGTGTTCAGCATTTTTCCACGCCTTTTTAAAGTTCTGTTAAAATAACAGAAAGAAACAGAGAGTACAATTAACCTCTGGAAATTGTCTTCTTGAAAGGTTGCCCTCTTTTGAATGTTTTGGTCAATTTTCGAACCCAGGATTGTTTCTGAGGTCAGGTGTCATTCATAGGCCTGTAATGAGTGTGAATATTTAGTGAGCATGAGCACTGGGTTTAAAGCTGCTGTTTTGGGAAATGGCCACAAGGCGGCAGCATTTCTCCATTCCCAAATCTGGTTCCTAGGGCAGCAGAGCCTTTCTGGAAGTCCTGTTCCTAGGTTGGAAATTAAAATGGAATGTGCCAGGAGAAACCCCAATAAGTTTATGTCACATTACTTCTTGTTTTAGTTTTTTTAATCGGGGTAATGTTTAGAATACTGTTTCTCCTCAGTGTACACAATCTGGTTCATTTGTGCATAACATATATATATATATATATATATTCATGTACAGAGCCAGTTCCCGTGTAAATTATTGCAGAGTTTTCCATAGAAATCCCTTGCTATATGGTCGGTCTTTCTGTTATATGTATTTAATAGGTATTTGTACACGTATGGTAACCCTAATCTTAATTTTGCCATTCCCCCACCTGTCCTTTTAGATAAGCATAGTTTGTTTTCTAAGCCTGTGAGTGTCTTTCTCTGTGGAAATATGTTCATTTGTGTCAGTTGTTAGATAACGCCTATAAGTGATATCATAGGATATGTCATTTGCTTTCCGACTTACCTCATGTTCTGTGATTATCTCTAGGCTCATCTATGGTGCCTCAAAGAGCAGTGTTTCATTGTTTTCCATGGCTAATATTCCATTGTGTACATGGACCACTTCTTTTTTTCCACTCATCTGGTGATGGACATTTTGGTTGCTTCCGTGTCTTGGCTATTGTGAAAATTCCTGCAGTGCAGCTGCTGAAGCCTGTGCCTTCTCGACTCTGGACTTGTCAGGTGAGAGTCTCATCGGTGGGCCTGCTGAATGGAATGGTGGCTCAATTTTTACTTTAAAACACAGCTCCTTTCTGTTCTCATTATTGGCTGTTACCACTTTACATCTCACCAGCAGCTAGAGGGTACACAGTTCTCTAAAACCCCTTCAGCATTTGTTGTGTGCAGACTTTTAGCTGATGGTAGTTGGCATGTGTGAGTTGAAACCTTTTTGGAGGTTAGATTTGCATGAGTCTAATAATTCCTGATGTTGAGCTTTTATCCATTTTCCTCTTTTTTGAAAATGAGTGAGTAAAACTTACCGCTGCATACTATCTCTTTGAAAAATGTGCCAGTTTGGAATTTTTTGGCCATTCCCTACCTCCGCACAATTATGTAGGGCAGGTGTCCTTTACAGCCCTGAGTCCTTGTGAATGTTAAGTGACCATTAGCTGTGGGTTTAATGCCGCTCTTGCGGGAAACGGCCACAAGGCGGCAGCATTTCTACATTTCCAACTCTGGGTTTTTGGGCAACAGAGCTTTCCTGGAAATCGTGTTAGTAAGCTGCAAATTAGAGTGGAATGTGCCAGCGCAAACCCCCAAGAGCTTATATCTCCTAAATTGTTGTTTGTTTATTAAATTTAATTTTTATTAATTATCAGAGCAAATTTGATACAAATGTAGATTCTCCTAGGTGTACAGTTTCTGGTTCATCCTATCAATGTATCTGTCTATTCCTCTTTCGATCCTTTCCCGTGGATGTATTATAGGGTGTTGAGTAGACCTCTCTTCGTATTCCATAGGCACGTTGTGATTATACATTTCATAAGTATTAGTGCATATCTGTTAACCCCCATGTCCTAGTTCATACATTCCTTATTCCTTTCCATTTGGTTAAACATTAATTGGTTTTCTGAATCTATGCGTGTCCATCTCTTGGAAATTATTTCATGGGTATCAATTTTTAGGTAACACCTATAAGTGATGTCGTAAGATGTCTGTCTTTCGGTTTCTTTCTTACTTCAAGTTGGGTGATTATCTCTAGATCCTTCTATGATGGTGCCAACGGCACTGTTCCATGCTTTTTCATGGCTAATATTCCATTGTGTACATGGACGACTTCTTCTTGGTGCATTTTTCTGTTGATGGACATTTCGGTTTCTTCCAGGTCTTGGCTATGGTACGTGTTGCTGCAGTGCAGGATTGCCAGCCTGTGTCTTTTCGATTCTGGTCTAATCAGGTGAAAGGCCCATGAGTGGGCCTACCAGATCACATGGTAGCTCCATATTTACCCTTAAACGCACCTCCATTCTGTTCTCACTACTGGCTGTGACCAGGTTTCATCCCACCAGCAGCTAAAGGGTACGCGGTTCTCTAAAACCCCTTCAGCATTTATTCTTTGTAGACTTTTTGGCTGATGACCATTCTGACGGCTGTGAGGTGAACTTTCTTGTACACTGGATTTGCATGGCTTTATTGATTCCTGATGTTCAGCCTTTTTCCATTCCCATTTTGTTAACAAAAAAGAAAGAAAGTAAAAGAAACAGAAGAGAAATGTGCATAAACTATGCCTCTTGAAACTGTCGTTTTGAAATATGGACGTCTTTTGAATGTTTTGATCGATATACGACCCCAGGACTTTTTTTCAGGGAGGTGTCATTTACAGGCCTGCAATTATTTTGAATATCAACTGACCATTAGCGCTGGGATTAAAGCTGCTGTTGTGTGAAACGGCCACAAGGTGGCAGCAGTTCTCCTTTACCAAACCCGGTTACTTGGGCAACAGAACCTCAATGGAAGTCGTGTTCTAGGTTGTAATTTAGAATGGAATGTATCAGGAAAGCCCCTTCAATTTATGTCTCACTATTTCTTGTTTGTTTTTTTTAATTTAATTTTTATTTTTCATCACAGCAAGTTTGATTACAATGTTTGGCATGTTGTAGGTGTGCAAGATGTGGTTCTTTTACACATATACATATGTCTATACTTCCTGGGATCCTTGTCCCATGTACGTTATGACAGAATGTTGAGTAGTCTTCTCTTGGTATTCCGTAGGTCTTTGGTGATTATATAGTTCACCTGTGTTTGTATATGTCTGTTAACCCCAATATCCTAATGTATCCAATCCTCACACCTTTCCATTGGTGAACCATAAGTTTGTTTAATGAATCTGTGATTGCCCTTCTCTGTGGAAATATCTTCACTGCTATCAATTTTTAGGTAACACCTATAAGTGATATCATACGATATGTGTCTCTCTCTTTCTGACTTAGTACGAGTCGCGTGACTACCTCTAGACTCATCTACGGTGCTGCACATGGCATTGTGTCCTTTTTACCCTTGGCTAATATTCCCTCTGTACATGTACCAGTTCTTCTTTGTCCACTCATCTGTTGAGGGACTTGTTGGTTGCTTCCATGTCTTGGCTATTGTAATAGAGCGGCAATGCACATTTGCCTGCCTGTGTCTTTCCAATTCTGTCTTCTTAGGTGATAGGCCCAGGAGTGGGCCTGCTGGATCACACAGTAGCAAAATGTTTACTTTACAAAGGCACCTCCATTCTGTTCTCATTAGTGGCTCTTACCAGGTTACGTCCCTCTTAAAGCTGAGGGTATGCACTTCTCCACAACACCTTCAGCATCTACTGTTTGTAGTGTTTTTTTGCTGATGTATATTCTGACCAGTGTGAGCTGATATACCTCTTTGGGGTTGGATTTGCATGTGTCTCATAAACCCTTGAAATTGAGCTTTCTGGCATGTCCTTTTTTTCTTCAAACTGTGAGTACAGCTTACCTCTTCAAATTGTTTTCGTGAAGTGTGTGTGACATTTAGAAATATTTTGGCCATTACCTCCCTCAAGACATTTTGTGGGCAGGTTTCATTTACAGCCCTCCAGTACTGGTGCATATGAAGTGACCCTTAGCACAGGTTTTAAAGCTGCTGTTGCAGGTAACGGCCAGAGGGCGGCAGCATTTCTTTCATTATGTCTTTTGTTTTCCGACTTACCTCATGTTCTGTGATTATCTCTAGGCAGCATTTCTGCTTTTCCCAATCTGGTAACTAGGCGAACAGACCTTCCTGGCAGTGGTGTTCCTCGGTTATATATTAGAGTGGAATGTGCCCGGAGAAACCCCCAAATGCTGATGTCTCCTTACTTATGTTTGCTTTCTAAATTGAATTTATATTTTTTATTGGAGTCATATTCCATTGCGTACATGGACCACTTGTTTTTGGTGCATTCCTCTGTTGATGGACATTTTCGTAGCTTCCAATTGTTGTCTATGGTAAATATTGCTGGAGTGCAGGATTTTCAGCCTGTATCTTTTTTTATGGTTTTGATTTCTTTTGCGGTACGCGGGCCACTCACTGCGGTGGCCCCTCCTGTTGCAGAGCAGAGGCTCCGGATGCACAGGCCCAGCAGCCATAGCTCACGGGACCAGCCTCTCCAAGGCATGTGGGATCTTCCCGGACCGGGGCACGAACCCGTGTCCCCTGCATCGGCAGGCGGACTCTCAACGTCTGTGCCACCAGGGAAGCCCAGCCTGTTTAGTTTTGATTCTCATCCTGTCAGGTGATAGGCCCAGCAGTGGGTATGCTTGATTGAATGGTAGCTCAGTATTTACCTTTCCAAGGCACCTCCTTTGTGTTTTCCTTACTGGCTCTTACCATGTCCCACGTTGAACCAAGGGTAGGCATTTCTCCTCAAACCCTTCAGCATTTACTGTTTGCAGCATTTTTGCTGATGGCCATTCTGACTGGTGTGAGCTGATAGGTTTTTTGTAATTTGGATTTGCATGTCTTGAATTATTCCTAGTGTTCAGCATTTTTCCACGCCTTTTAAAAGTTCTGTTAAAATAACAGAAAGAAACAGAGAGTACAATTAACCTCTGGAAATTGTCTTCTTGAAAGGTTGCCCTCTTTTGAATGTTTTGGTCAATTTTCGAATCCAGGATTGTTTCTGAGGTCAGGTGTCATTCATAGGCCTGTAATGAGTGTGAATATCTAGTGAGCATTAGCACTGGGTTTAAAGCTGCTGTTTTGGGAAACGGCCACAAGGCGGCAGCATTTCTCCATTCCCAAATCTGGTTCCTAGGGCAGCAGAGCCTTTCTGGAAGTCCTGTTCCTAGGTTGTAAATTAAAATGGAATGTGCCAGGAGAAACCCCAATAAGTTTATGTCACATTACTTCTTGTTTTAGTTTTTTTAATCGGGGTAATGATTAGAATACTGTTTGTCCTCAGTGTACACAATCTGGTTCATTTGTGCATAAAATATATATATATATATATATATATATTCATGTACAGAGCCAGTTCCCGTGTAAATTATTGCAGAGTTTTCCATAGACATCCCTTGCTATATGGTCGGTCTTTCTGTTATATGTATTTAATAGGTATTTGTACATGTATGGTAACCCTAATCTTAATTTTTCCATTCCCCCACCTGTCCTTTTAGATAAGCATAGTTTGTTTTCTAAGCCTGTGAGTGTCTTTCTCTGTGGAAATATGTTCATTTGTGTCAGTTGTTAGATAACGCCTATAAGTGATATCATAGGATATGTCTTTTGCTTTCCGACTTACCTCATGTTCTGTGATTATCTCTAGGCTCATCTATGGTGCCTCAAAGAGCAGTGTTTCATTGTTTTCCATGGCTAATAGTCCATTGTGTACATGGACCACTTCTTCTTTTTCCACTCATCTGGTGATGGACATTTTGGTTGCTTCCGTGTCTTGGCTATTGTGAAAATTCCTGCAGTGCAGCTGCTGAAGCCTGTGCCTTCTCGACTCTGGACTTCTCAGGTGAGAGTCTCAGCGGTGGGCCTGCTGAATGGAATGGTGGCTCAATTTTTACTTTGAAACACAGCTCCTTTCTGTTCTCATTATTGGCTGTTACCACTTTACATCTCACCAGCAGCTAGAGGGTACCCAGTTCTCTAAAACCCCTTCAGCATTTGTTGTGTGCAGACTTTTAGCTGATGGTAGTTGGCATGTGTGAGTTGAAACCTTTTTGGAGGTTAGATTTGCATGAGTCTAATAATTCCTGATGTTGAGCTTTTATCCATTTTCCTCTTTTTTGAAAATGAGTGAGTAAAACTTACCGCTGCATACTATCTCCTTGAAAAATGTGCCAGTTTGGAATTTTTTCGGCCATTCCCTACCTCCGCACAATTATGTAGGGCAGGTGTCCTTTACAGCCCTGAGTCCTTGTGAATGTTAAGTGACCATTAGCTGTGGGTTTAATGCCGCTCTTGCGGGAAATGGCCACAAGGCGGCAGCATTTCTACATTTCCAACTCTGGGTTTTTGGGCAACAGAGCTTTCCTGGAAATCGTGTTAGTAAGCTGCAAATTAGAGTGGAATGTGCCAGCGCAAACCCCCAAGAGCTTATATCTCCTAAATTGTTGTTTGTTTATTAAATTTAATTTTTATTAATTATCAGAGCAAATTTGATACAAATGTAGATTCTCCTAGGTGTACAGTTTCTGGTTCATCCTATCAATGTATCTGTCTATTCCTCTTTCGATCCTTTCCCGTGGATGTTATTATAGGGTGTTGAGTAGACCTCTCTTCGTATTCCATAGGCACTTTGTGATTATACATTTCATAAGTATTAGTGCATATCTGTTAACCCCCATGTCCTAGTTCATACATTCCTTATTCCTTTCCATTTGGTTAAACATTAATTGGTTTTCTGAATCTATGTGTGTCCATCTCTTGGAAATTATTTCATGGGTATCAATTTTTAGGTAACACCTATAAGTGATGTCCTAAGATGTCTGTCTTTCGGTTTCTTTCTTACTTCAAGTTGGGTGATTATCTCTAGATCCTTCTATGATGGTGCCAACGGCACTGTTCCATGCTTTTTCATGGCTAATATTCCATTGTGTACATGGACGACTTCTTCTTGGTGCATTTTTCTGTTGATGGACATTTCGGTTTCTTCCAGGTCTTGGCTATGGTACGTGTTGCTGCAGTGCAGGATTGCCAGCCTGTGTCTTTTCGATTCTCGTCTAATCAGGTGAAAGGCCCATGAGTGGGCCTACCAGATCACATGGTAGCTCCATATTTACCCTTAAACGCACCTCCATTCTGTTCTCACTACTGGCTGTGACCAGGTTTCATCCCACCAGCAGCTAAAGGGTACGCGGTTCTCTAAAACCCCTTCAGCATTTATTCTTTGTAGACTTTTTGGCTGATGACCATTCTGACGGCTGTGAGGTGAACTTTCTTGTACACTGGATTTGCATGGCTTTATTGATTCCTGATGTTCAGCCTTTTTCCATTCCCATTTTGTTAACAAAAAAGAAAGAAAGTAAAAGAAACAGAAGAGAAATGTGCATAAACTATGCCTCTTGAAACTGTCGTTTTGAAATATGGACGTCTTTTGAATGTTTTGATCGATATACGACCCCAGGATTCTTTTTCAGGGAGGTGTCATTTACAGGCCTGCAATTATTTTGAATATCAACTGACCATTAGCGCTGGGATTAAAGCTGCTGTTGTGTGAAACGGCCACAAGGTGGCAGCAGTTCTCCTTTACCAAACCCGGTTACTAGGGCAACAGAACCTCAATGGAAGTCGTGTTCCCGGTTGTAATTTAGAATGGAATGTATCAGGAAAGCCCCTTCAATTTATGTCTCACTATTTCTTGTTTGTTTTTTTTAATTTAATTTTTATTTTTTATCACAGCAAGTTTGATTACAATGTTTGGCTTGTTGTAGGTGTGCACCATGTGGTTCTTTTACACATATACATATGTGTGTTCTTCCTGGGATCCTTGTCCCATGTACGTTATGACAGAATGTTGAGTAGTCTTCTCTTGGTATTCCGTAGGTCTTTGGTGATTATATAGTTCACCTGTGTTTGTATATGTCTGTTAACCCCAATATCCTAATGTATCCAATCCTCACACCTTTCCATTGGTGAACCATAAGTTTGTTTAATGAATCTGTGATTGCCCTTCTCTGTGGAAATATCTTCACCGGTATCAATTTTTAGGTAACACCTATAAGTGATATCATACGATATGTGTCTCTCTCTTTCTGACTTAGTACGAGTCGCGTGACTACCTCTAGACTCATCTACGGTGCTGCACATGGCATTGTGTCCTTTTTACCCTTGGCTAATATTCCCTCTGTACATGTACCAGTTCTTCTTTGTCCACTCATCTGTTGATGGACTTTTTGGTTGCTTCCATGTCTTGGCTATTGTAATAGAGCGGCAATGCACATTTGCCTGCCTGTGTCTTTCCAATTCTGTCTTCTTAGGTGATAGGCCCAGGAGTGGGCCTGCTGGATCATACAGTAGCAAAATGTTTACTTTACAAAGGCACCTCCATTCTGTTCTCATTAGTGGCTCTTACCAGGTTACGTCCCTCTTGAAGTTGAGGGTATGCACTTCTCCACAACACCTTCAGCATTTACTGTTTGTAGTGTTTTTTTGCTGATGTATATTCTGACCAGTGTGAGCTGATATACCTCTTTGGGGTTGGATTTGCATGCGTCTCATAAACCCTTGAAATTGAGCTTTCTGGCATGTCCTTTTTTTCTTCAAACTGTGAGTACAGCTTACCTCTTCAAATTGTTTTCGTGAAGTGTGTGTGACATTTAGAAATATTTTGGCCATTACCTCCCTCAAGACATTTTGTGGGCAGGTTTCATTTATAGCCCTCCAGTACTGGTGCATATGAAGTGACCCTTAGCACAGGTTTTAAAGCTGCTGTTGCAGGTAACGGCCAGAGGGCGGCAGCATTTCTTTCATTATGTCTTTTGCTTTCCGACTTACCTCATGTTCTGTGATTATCTCTAGGCAGCATTTCTGCTTTTCCCAATCTGGTAACTAGGCGAAGAGACCTTCCTGGCAGTGGTGTTCCTCGGTTATATATTAGAGTGGAATGTGCCCGGAGAAACCCCCAAATGCTGATGTCTCCTTACTTATGTTTGCTTTCTAAATTGAATTTATATTTTTTTATTGGAGTCATATTCCATTGCGTACATGGACCACTTGTTCTTGGTGCATTCCTCTGTTGATGGACATTTTCGTAGCTTCCAAGTGTTGTCTATGGTAAATATTGCTGGAGTGCAGGATTTTCAGCCTGTATCTTTTTTTATGGTTTTGATTTCTTTTGCGGTACGCGGGCCTCTCACTGCGGTGGCCCCTCCCATTGCAGAGCAGAGGCTCCGGATGCACAGGCCCAGCAGCCATAGCTCACGGGACCAGCCTCTCCACGGCATGTGGGATCTTCCCGGACCGGGGCACGAACCCGTGTCCCCTGCATCGGCAGGCGGACTCTCAACGTCTGCGCCACCAGGGAAGCCCAGCCTGTTTAGTTTTGATTCTCATCCTGTCAGGCGATAGGCCCAGCAGTGGGTATGCTTGATTGAATGGTAGCTCAGTATTTACCTTTCCAAGGCACCTCCTTTGTGTTTTCCTTACTGGCTCTTACCATGTCCCACGTTGAACCAAGGGTAGGCGTTTCTCCTCAAACCCTTCAGCATTTACTGTTTGCCGAATTTTTGCTGATGGCCATTCTGACTGGTGTGAGCTGATAGGTTTTGTGTAATTTGGATTTGCATGTCTTGAATTATTCCTAGTGTTCAGCATTTTTCCACGCCTTTTTAAAGTTCTGTTAAAATAACAGAAAGAAACAGAGAGTACAATTAACCTCTGGAAATTGTCTTCTTGAAAGGTTGCCCTCTTTTGAATGTTTTGGTCAATTTTCGAACCCAGGATTGTTTCTGAGGTCAGGTGTCATTCATAGGCCTGTAATGAGTGTGAATATTTAGTGAGCATGAGCACTGGGTTTAAAGCTGCTGTTTTGGGAAATGGCCACAAGGCGGCAGCATTTCTCCATTCCCAAATCTGGTTCCTAGGGCAGCAGAGCCTTTCTGGAAGTCCTGTTCATAGTTTGTAAATTAAAATGAAATGTGCCAGGAGAAGCCCCAATAAGTTTATGTCACATTACTTCTTGTTGTAGTTTTTTTAATCGGGGTAATGATTAGAATACTGTTTGTCCCCAGTGTACACAATCTGGTTCATTTGTGCATATCATATATATATATATATATATATATATATATATATATATATATATATTCATGTACAGAGCCACTTCCCGTGTAAATTATTGCAGGGTTTTCCATAGACATCCCTTGCTATATGGTCGGTCTTTCTGTTATATGTATTTAATAGGTATTTGTACACGTATGGTAACCCTAATCTTAATTTTTCCATTCCCGCCACCTGTCTTTTAGATAAGCATAGTTTGTTTTCTAAGCCTGTGCGTGTCTTTCTCTGTGGAAATATGTTCATTTGTGTCAGTTGTTAGATAACGCCTATAAGTGATATCATAGGATATGTCTTTTGCTTTCCGACTGACCTCATGTTCTGTGATTATCTCTAGGCTCATCTATGGTGCCTCAAAGAGCAGTGTTTCATTGTTTTCCATGGCTAATAGTCCATTGTGTACATGGACCACTTCTTCTTTTTCCACTCATCTGGTGATGGACATTTTGGTTGCTTCCGTGTCTTGGCTATTGTGAAAATTCCTGCAGTGCAGCTGCTGAAGCCTGTGCCTTCTCGACTCTGGACTTCTCAGGTGAGAGTCTCAGCGGGGGGCCTGCTGAATGGAATGGTGGCTCAGTTTTTACTTTGAAACACAGCTCCTTTCTGTTCTCATTATTGGCTGTTACCACTTTACATCTCACCAGCAGCTAGAGGGTACACAGTTCTCTAAAACCCCTTCAGCATTTGTTGTGTGCAGACTTTTAGCTGATGGTAGTTGGCATGTGTGAGTTGAAACCTTTTTGGAGGTTAGATTTGCATGAGTCTAATAATTCCTGATGTTGAGCTTTTATCCATTTTCCTCTTTTTTGAAAATGAGTGAGTAAAACTTACCCCTCCATACTATGTCCTTGAAAATTGTGCCAGTTTGGAATTTTTTCGGCCATTCCCTACCTCCGCACAATTATGTAGGGCAGGTGTCCTTTACAGCCCTGATTCCTTGTGAATGTTAAGTGACCATTAGCTGTGGGTTTAATGCCGCTCTTGCGGGAAACGGCCACAAGGCGGCAGCATTTCTACATTTCCAACTCTGGGTTTTTGGGCAACAGAGCTTTCCTGGAAATCGTGTTAGTAAGCTGCAAATTAGAGTGGAATGTGCCAGTGCAAACCCCCAAGAGCTTATATCTCCTAAATTGTTGTTTGTTTATTAAATTTAATTTTTATTAATTATCAGAGCAAATTTGATACAAATGTAGATTCTCCTAGGTGTACAGTTTCTGGTTCATCCTATCAATGTATCTGTCTATTCCTCTTTCGATCCTTTCCCGTGGATGTTATTATAAGGTGTTGAGTAGACCTCTCTTCGTATTCCATAGGCACGTTGTGATTATACATTTCATAAGTATTAGTGCATATCTGTTAACCCCCATGTCCTAGTTCATACATTCCTTATTCCTTTCCATTTGGTTAAACATTAATTGGTTTTCTGAATCTATGCGTGTCCGTCTCTTGGAAATTATTTCATGGGTATCAATTTTTAGGTAACACCTATAAGTGATGTCCTAAGATGTCTGTCTTTCGGATTCTTTCTTACTTCAAGTTGGGTGATTATCTCTAGATCCTTCTATGATGGTGCCAACGGCACTGTTCCATGCTTTTTCATGGCTAATATTCCATTGTGTACATGGACGACTTCTTCTTGGTGCATTTTTCCGTTGATGGACAATTCGGTTTCTTCCAGGTCTTGGCTATGGTACGTGTTGCTGCAGTGCAGGATTGCCAGCCTGTGTCTTTTCGATTCTGGTCTAATCAGGTGAAAGGCCCATGAGTGGGCCTACCAGATCACATGGTAGCTCCATATTTACCCTTAAACGCACCTCCATTCTGTTCTCACTACTGGCTGTGACCAGGTTTCATCCCACCAGCAGCTAAAGGGTACGCGGTTCTCTAAAACCCCTTCAGCATTTATTCTTTGTAGACTTTTTGGCTGATGACCATTCTGACGGCTGTGAGGTGAACTTTTTTGTACACTGGATTTGCATGGCTTTATTGATTCCTGATGTTCAGCATTGTTCCATTCCCATTTTGTTAACAAAAAAGAAAGAAAGTAAAAGAAACAGAAGACAAATGTGCATAAACTATGCCTCTTGAAACTGTCGTTTTGAAATATGGACGTCTTTTGAATGTTTTCATCGATATACGACCCCAGGATTTTTTTTCAGGGAGGTGTCATTTACAGGCCTGCAATTATTTTGAATATCAACTGACCATTAGCGCTGGGATTAAAGCTGCTGTTGTGTGAAACGGCCACAAGGTGGCAGCAGTTCTCCTGTACCAAACCCGGTTACTAGGGCAACAGAACCTCAATGGAAGTCGTGTTCCAGGTTGTAATATAGAATGGAATGTATCAGGAAAGCCCCTTCAATTTATGTCTCACTATTTCTTGTTTGTTTTTTATAATTTAATTTTTATTTTTTATCACAGCAAGTTTGATTACAATGTTTGGCTTGTTGTAGGTGTGCACCATGTGGTTCTTTTACACATATACATATGTGTGTTCTTCCTGGGATCCTTGTCCCATGTACGTTATGACAGAATGTTGAGTAGTCTTCTCTTGGTATTCCGTAGGTCTTTGGTGATTATATAGTTCACCTGTGTTTGTATATGTCTGTTAACCCCAATATCCTAATGTATCCAATCCTCACACCTTTCCATTGGTGAACCATAAGTTTGTTTAATGAATCTGTGATTGCCCTTCTCTGTGGAAATATCTTCACCGGTATCAATTTTTAGGTAACACCTATAAGTGATATCATACGATATGTGTCTCTCTCTTTCTGACTTAGTACGAGTCGCGTGACTACCTCTAGACTCATCTACGGTGCTGCACATGGCATTGTGTCCTTTTTTCCCTTGGCTAATATTCCCTCTGTACATGTACCAGTTCTTCTTTGTCCACTCATCTGTTGATGGACTTTTTGGTTGCTTCCATGTGTTGGCTATTGTAATCGAGCGGCAATGCACATTTGCCTGCCTGTGTCTTTCCAATTCTGTCTTCTTAGGTGATAGGCCCAGGAGTGGGCCTGCTGGATCATACAGTAGCAAAATGTTTACTTTACAAAGGCACCTCCATTCTGTTCTCATTAGTGGCTCTTACCAGGTTACGTCCCTCTTGAAGTTGAGGGTATGCACTTCTCCACAACACCTTCAGCATTTACTGTTTGTAGTGTTTTTTTGCTGATGTATATTCTGACCAGTGTGAGCTGATATACCTCTTTGGGGTTGGATTTGCATGCGTCTCATAAACCCTTGAAATTGAGCTTTCTGGCATGTCCTTTTTTTCTTCAAACTGTGAGTACAGCTTACCTCTTCAAATTGTTTTCGTGAAGTGTGTGTGACATTTAGAAATATTTTGGCCATTACCTCCCTCAAGACATTTTGTGGGCAGGTTTCATTTATAGCCCTCCAGTACTGGTGCATATGAAGTGACCCTTAGCACAGGTTTTAAAGCTGCTGTTGCAGGTAACGGCCAGAGGGCGGCAGCATTTCTTTCATTATGTCTTTTGCTTTCCGACTTACCTCATGTTCTGTGATTATCTCTAGGCAGCATTTCTGCTTTTCCCAATCTGGTAACTAGGCGAACAGACCTTCCTGGCAGTGGTGTTCCTCGGTTATATATTAGAGTGGAATGTGCCCGGAGAAACCCCCAAATGCTGATGTCTCCTTACTTATGTTTGCTTTCTAAATTGAATTTATATTTCTTTATTGGAGTCATATTCCATTGCGTACATGGACCACTTCTTCTTGGTGCATTCCTCTGTTGATGGACATTTTCGTAGCTTCCAAGTGTTGTCTATGGTAAATATTGCTGGAGTGCAGGATTTTCAGCCTGTATCTTTTGTTATGGTTTTGATTTCTTTTGCGGTACGCGGGCCTCTCACTGCGGTGGCCCCTCCCGTTGCAGAGCAGAGGCTCCGGATGCACAGGCCCAGCAGCCATAGCTCACGGGACCAGCCTCTCCACGGCATGTGGGATCTTCCCGGACCGGGGCACGAACCCGTGTCCCCTGCATCGGCAGGCGGACTCTCAACGTCTGCGCCACCAGGGAAGCCCAGCCTGTTTAGTTTTGATTCTCATCCTGTCAGGCGATAGGCCCAGCAGTGGGTATGCTTGATTGAATGGTAGCTCAGTATTTACCTTTCCAAGGCACCTCCTTTGTGTTTTCCTTACTGGCTCTTACCATGTCCCACGTTGAACCAAGGGTAGGCGTTTCTCCTCAAACCCTTCAGCATTTACTGTTTGCCGAATTTTTGCTGATGGCCATTCTGACTGGTGTGAGCTGATAGGTTTTGTGTAATTTGGATTTGCATGTCTTGAATTATTCCTAGTGTTCAGCATTTTTCCACGCCTTTTTAAAGTTCTGTTAAAATAACAGAAAGAAACAGAGAGTACAATTAACCTCTGGAAATTGTCTTCTTGAAAGGTTGCCCTCTTTTGAATGTTTTGGTCAATTTTCGAACCCAGGATTGTTTCTGAGGTCAGGTGTCATTCATAGGCCTGTAATGAGTGTGAATATTTAGTGAGCATGAGCACTGGGTTTAAAGCTGCTGTTTTGGGAAATGGCCACAAGGCGGCAGCATTTCTCCATTCCCAAATCTGGTTCCTAGGGCAGCAGAGCCTTTCTGGAAGTCCTGTTCCTAGGTTGGAAATTAAAATGGAATGTGCCAGGAGAAACCCCAATAAGTTTATGTCACATTACTTCTTGTTTTAGTTTTTTTAATCGGGGTAATGTTTAGAATACTGTTTGTCCTCAGTGTACACAATCTGGTTCATTTGTGCATAACATATATATATATATATATATATATATATTCATGTACAGAGCCAGTTCCCATGTAAATTATTGCAGAGTTTTTCATAGACATCCCTTGCTATATGGTCGGTCTTTCTGTTATATGTATTTAATAGGTATTTGTACACGTATGGTAACCCTAATCTTAATTTTTCCATTCCCCCCACCTGTTCTTTTAGGTAAGCATAGTTTGTTTTCTAAGCCTGTGAGTGTCTTTCTCTGTGGAAATATGTTCATTTGTGTCAGTTGTTAGATAACGCCTATAAGTGATATCATAGGATATGTCTTTTGCTTTCCGACTGACCTCATGTTCTGTGATTATCTCTAGGCTCATCTATGGTGCCTCAAAGAGCAGTGTTTCATTGTTTTCCATGGCTAATATTCCATTGTGTACATGGACCACTTCTTTTTCCACTCATCTGGTGATGGACATTTTGGTTGCTTCCGTGTCTTGGCTATTGTGAAAATTCCTGCAGTGCAGCTGCTGAAGCCTGTGCCTTCTCGACTCTGAACTTCTCAGGTGAGAGTCTCAGCGGTGGGCCTGCTGAATGGAATGGTGGCTCAATTTTTACTTTGAAACACAGCTCCTTTCTGTTCTCATTATTGGCTGTTACCACTTTACATCTCACCAGCAGCTAGAGGGTACACAGTTCTCTAAAACCCCTTCAGCATTTGTTGTGTGCAGACTTTTAGCTGATGGTAGTTGGCATGTGTGAGTTGAAACCTTTTTGGAGGTTAGATTTGCATGAGTCTAATAATTCCTGATGTTGAGCTTTTATCCATTTTCCTCTTTTTTGAAAATGAGTGAGTAAAACTTACCCCTCCATACTATGTCCTTGAAAACTGTGCCAGTTTGGAATTTTTTTGGCCATTCCCTACCTCCGCACAATTATGTAGGGCAGGTGTCCTTTACAGCCCTGAGTCCTTGTGAATGTTAAGTGACCATTAGCTGTGGGTTTAATGCCGCTCTTGCGGGAAACGGCCACAAGGCGGCAGCATTTCTACATTTCCAACTCTGGGTTTTTGGGCAACAGAGCTTTCCTGGAAATCGTGTTAGTAAGCTGCAAATTAGAGTGGAATGTGCCAGTGCAAACCCCCAAGAGCTTATATCTCCTAAATTGTTGTTTGTTTATTAAATTTAATTTTTATTAATTATCAGAGCAAATTTGATACAAATGTAGATTCTCCTAGGTGTACAGTTTCTGGTTCATCCTATCAATGTATCTGTCTATTCCTCTTTCGATCCTTTCCCGTGGATGTTATTATAGGGTGTTGAGTAGACCTCTCTTCGTATTCCATAGGCACTTTGTGATTATACATTTCATAAGTATTAGTGCATATCTGTTAACCCCCATGTCCTAGTTCATACATTCCTTATTCCTTTCCATTTGGTTAAACATTAATTGGTTTTCTGAATCTATGTGTGTCCATCTCTTGGAAATTATTTCATGGGTATCAATTTTTAGGTAACACCTATAAGTGATGTCCTAAGATGTCTGTCTTTCGGTTTCTTTCTTACTTCAAGTTGGGTGATTATCTCTAGATCCTTCTATGATGGTGCCAACGGCACTGTTCCATGCTTTTTCATGGCTAATATTCCATTGTGTACATGGACGACTTCTTCTTGGTGCATTTTTCCGTTGATGGACATTTCGGTTTCTTCCAGGTCTTGGCTATGGTACGTGTTGCTGCAGTGCAGGATTGCCAGCCTGTGTCTTTTCGATTCTCGTCTAATCAGGTGAAAGGCCCATGAGTGGGCCTACCAGATCACATGGTAGCTCCATATTTACCCTTAAACGCACCTCCATTCTGTTCTCACTACTGGCTGTGACCAGGTTTCATCCCACCAGCAGCTAAAGGGTACGCGGTTCTCTAAAACCCCTTCAGCATTTATTCTTTGTAGACTTTTTGGCTGATGACCATTCTGACGGCTGTGAGGTGAACTTTTTTGTACACTGGATTTGCATGGCTTTATTGATTCCTGATGTTCAGCATTGTTCCATTCCCATTTTGTTAACAAAAAAGAAAGAAAGTAAAAGAAACAGAAGACAAATGTGCATAAACTATGCCTCTTGAAACTGTCGTTTTGAAATATGGACGTCTTTTGAATGTTTTCATCGATATACGACCCCAGGATTTTTTTTCAGGGAGGTGTCATTTACAGGCCTGCAATTATTTTGAATATCAACTGACCATTAGCGCTGGGATTAAAGCTGCTGTTGTGTGAAACGGCCACAAGGTGGCAGCAGTTCTCCTGTACCAAACCCGGTTACTAGGGCAACAGAACCTCAATGGAAGTCGTGTTCCAGGTTGTAATATAGAATGGAATGTATCAGGAAAGCCCCTTCAATTTATGTCTCACTATTTCTTGTTTGTTTTTTTTAATTTAATTTTTATTTTTTATCACAGCAAGTTTGATTACAATGTTTGGCTTGTTGTAGGTGTGCACCATGTGGTTCTTTTACACAAATACATATGTGTGTTCTTCCTGGGATCCTTGTCCCATGTACGTTATGACAGAATGTTGAGTAGTCTTCTCTTGGTATTCCGTAGGTCTTTGGTGATTATATAGTTCACCTGTGTTTGTATATGTCTGTTAACCCCAATATCCTAATGTATCCAATCCTCACACCTTTCCATTGGTGAACCATAAGTTTGTTTAATGAATCTGTGATTGCCCTTCTCTGTGGAAATATCTTCACCGGTATCAATTTTTAGGTAACACCTATAAGTGATATCATACGATATGTGTCTCTCTCTTTCTGACTTAGTACGAGTCGCGTGACTACCTCTAGACTCATCTACGGTGCTGCACATGGCATTGTGTCCTTTTTTCCCTTGGCTAATATTCCCTCTGTACATGTACCAGTTCTTCTTTGTCCACTCATCTGTTGATGGACTTTTTGGTTGCTTCCATGTCTTGGCTATTGTAATCGAGCGGCAATGCACATTTGCCTGCCTGTGTCTTTCCAATTCTGTCTTCTTAGGTGATAGGCCCAGGAGTGGGCCTGCTGGATCATACAGTAGCAAAATGTTTACTTTACAAAGGCACCTCCATTCTGTTCTCATTAGTGGCTCTTACCAGGTTACGTCCCTCTTAAAGTTGAGGGTATGCACTTCTCCACAACACCTTCAGCATTTACTGTTTGTAGTGTTTTTTTGCTGATGTATATTCTGACCAGTGTGAGCTGATATACCTCTTTGGGGTTGGATTTGCATGCGTCTCATAAACCCTTGAAATTGAGCTTTCTGGCATGTCCTTTTTTTCTTCAAACTGTGAGTACAGCTTACCTCTTCAAATTGTTTTCGTGAAGTGTGTGTGACATTTAGAAATATTTTGGCCATTACCTCCCTCAAGACATTTTGTGGGCAGGTTTCATTTATAGCCCTCCAGTACTGGTGCATATGAAGTGACCCTTAGCACAGGTTTTAAAGCTGCTGTTGCAGGTAACGGCCAGAGGGCGGCAGCATTTCTTTCATTATGTCTTTTGCTTTCCGACTTACCTCATGTTCTGTGATTATCTCTAGGCAGCATTTCTGCTTTTCCCAATCTGGTAACTAGGCGAACAGACCTTCCTGGCAGTGGTGTTCCTCGGTTATATATTAGAGTGGAATGTGCCCGGAGAAACCCCCAAATGCTGATGTCTCCTTACTTATGTTTGCTTTCTAAATTGAATTTATATTTCTTTATTGGAGTCATATTCCATTGCGTACATGGACCACTTCTTCTTGGTGCATTCCTCTGTTGATGGACATTTTCGTAGCTTCCAAGTGTTGTCTATGGTAAATATTGCTGGAGTGCAGGATTTTCAGCCTGTATCTTTTTTTATGGTTTTGATTTCTTTTGCGGTACGCGGGCCTCTCACTGCGGTGGCCCCTCCCGTTGCAGAGCAGAGGCTCCGGATGCACAGGCCCAGCAGCCATAGCTCACGGGACCAGCCTCTCCACGGCATGTGGGATCTTCCCGGACCGGGGCACGAACCCGTGTCCCCTGCATCGGCAGGCGGACTCTCAACGTCTGCGCCACCAGGGAAGCCCAGCCTGTTTAGTTTTGATTCTCATCCTGTCAGGCGATAGGCCCAGCAGTGGGTATGCTTGATTGAATGGTAGCTCAGTATTTACCTTTCCAAGGCACCTCCTTTGTGTTTTCCTTACTGGCTCTTACCATGTCCCACGTTGAACCAAGGGTAGGCGTTTCTCCTCAAACCCTTCAGCATTTACTGTTTGCATAATTTTTGCTGATGGCCATTCTGACTGGTGTGAGCTGATAGGTTTTTTGTAATTTGGATTTGCATGTCTTGAATTATTCCTAGTGTTCAGCATTTTTCCACGCCTTTTTAAAGTTCTGTTAAAATAACAGAAAGAAACAGAGAGTACAATTAACCTCTGGAAATTGTCTTCTTGAAAGGTTGCCCTCTTTTGAATGTTTTGGTCAATTTTCGAACCCAGGATTGTTTCTGAGGTCAGGTGTCATTCATAGGCCTGTAATGAGTGTGAATATTTAGTGAGCATGAGCACTGGGTTTAAAGCTGCTGTTTTGGGAAATGGCCACAAGGCGGCAGCATTTCTCCATTCCCAAATCTGGTTCCTAGGGCAGCAGAGCCTTTCTGGAAGTCCTGTTCCTAGGTTGGAAATTAAAATGGAATGTGCCAGGAGAAACCCCAATAAGTTTATGTCACATTACTTCTTGTTTTAGTTTTTTTAATCAGGGTAATGTTTAGAATACTGTTTGTCCTCAGTGTACACAATCTGGTTCATTTGTGCATAACATATATATATATATATATATATATATATATATATATTCATGTACAGAGCCAGTTCCCATGTAAATTATTGCAGAGTTTTTCATAGACATCCCTTGCTATATGGTCGGTCTTTCTGTTATATGTATTTAATAGGTATTTGTACACGTATGGTAACCCTAATCTTAATTTTTCCATTCCCCCCACCTGTTCTTTTAGGTAAGCATAGTTTGTTTTCTAAGCCTGTGAGTGTCTTTCTCTGTGGAAATATGTTCATTTGTGTCAGTTGTTAGATAACGCCTATAAGTGATATTATAGGATATGTCTTTTGCTTTCCGACTTACCTTATGTTCTGTGATTATCTCTAGGCTCATCTATGGTGCCTCAAAGAGCAGTGTTTCATTGTTTTCCATGGCTAATATTCCATTGTGTACATGGACCACTTCTTTTTCCACTCATCTGGTGATGGACATTTTGGTTGCTTCCGTGTCTTGGCTATTGTGAAAATTCCTGCAGTGCAGCTGCTGAAGCCTGTGCCTTCTCGACTCTGAACTTCTCAGGTGAGAGTCTCAGCGGTGGGCCTGCTGAATGGAATGGTGGCTCAATTTTTACTTTGAAACACAGCTCCTTTCTGTTCTCATTATTGGCTGTTACCACTTTACATCTCACCAGCAGCTAGAGGGTACACAGTTCTCTAAAACCCCTTCAGCATTTGTTGTGTGCAGACTTTTAGCTGATGGTAGTTGGCATGTGTGAGTTGAAACCTTTTTGGAGGTTAGATTTGCATGAGTCTAATAATTCCTGATGTTGAGCTTTTATCCATTTTCCTCTTTTTTGAAAATGAGTGAGTAAAACTTACCCCTCCATACTATGTCCTTGAAAATTGTGCCAGTTTGGAATTTTTTTGGCCATTCCCTACCTCCGCACAATTATGTAGGGCAGGTGTCCTTTACAGCCCTGAGTCCTTGTGAATGTTAAGTGACCATTAGCTGTGGGTTTAATGCCGCTCTTGCGGGAAACGGCCACAAGGCGGCAGCATTTCTACATTTCCAACTCTGGGTTTTTGGGCAACAGAGCTTTCCTGGAAATCGTGTTAGTAAGCTGCAAATTAGAGTGGAATGTGCCAGTGCAAACCCCCAAGAGCTTATATCTCCTAAATTGTTGTTTGTTTATTAAATTTAATTTTTATTAATTATCAGAGCAAATTTGATACAAATGTAGATTCTCCTAGGTGTACAGTTTCTGGTTCATCCTATCAATGTATCTGTCTATTCCTCTTTTGATCCTTTCCCGTGGATGTTATTATAGGGTGTTGAGTAGACCTCTCTTCGTATTCCATAGGCACTTTGTGATTATACATTTCATAAGTATTAGTGCATATCTGTTAACCCCCATGTCCTAGTTCATACATTCCTTATTCCTTTCCATTTGGTTAAACATTAATTGGTTTTCTGAATCTATGTGTGTCCATCTCTTGGAAATTATTTCATGGGTATCAATTTTTAGGTAACACCTATAAGTGATGTCCTAAGATGTCTGTCTTTCGGTTTCTTTCTTACTTCAAGTTGGGTGATTATCTCTAGATCCTTCTATGATGGTGCCAACGGCACTGTTCCATGCTTTTTCATGGCTAATATTCCATTGTGTACATGGACGACTTCTTCTTGGTGCATTTTTCCGTTGATGGACATTTCGGTTTCTTCCAGGTCTTGGCTATGGTACGTGTTGCTGCAGTGCAGGATTGCCAGCCTGTGTCTTTTCGATTCTCGTCTAATCAGGTGAAAGGCCCATGAGTGGGCCTACCAGATCACATGGTAGCTCCATATTTACCCTTAAACGCACCTCCATTCTGTTCTCACTACTGGCTGTGACCAGGTTTCATCCCACCAGCAGCTAAAGGGTACGCGGTTCTCTAAAACCCCTTCAGCATTTATTCTTTGTAGACTTTTTGGCTGATGACCATTCTGACGGCTGTGAGGTGAACTTTTTTGTACACTGGATTTGCATGGCTTTATTGATTCCTGATGTTCAGCATTGTTCCATTCCCATTTTGTTAACAAAAAAGAAAGAAAGTAAAAGAAACAGAAGACAAATGTGCATAAACTATGCCTCTTGAAACTGTCGTTTTGAAATATGGACGTCTTTTGAATGTTTTCATCGATATACGACCCCAGGATTTTTTTTCAGGGAGGTGTCATTTACAGGCCTGCAATTATTTTGAATATCAACTGACCATTAGCGCTGGGATTAAAGCTGCTGTTGTGTGAAACGGCCACAAGGTGGCAGCAGTTCTCCTGTACCAAACCCGGTTACTAGGGCAACAGAACCTCAATGGAAGTCGTGTTCCAGGTTGTAATATAGAATGGAATGTATCAGGAAAGCCCCTTCAATTTATGTCTCACTATTTCTTGTTTGTTTTTTTTAATTTAATTTTTATTTTTTATCACAGCAAGTTTGATTACAATGTTTGGCTTGTTGTAGGTGTGCACCATGTGGTTCTTTTACACATATACATATGTGTGTTCTTCCTGGGATCCTTGTCCCATGTACGTTATGACAGAATGTTGAGTAGTCTTCTCTTGGTATTCCGTAGGTCTTTGGTGATTATATAGTTCACCTGTGTTTGTATATGTCTGTTAACCCCAATATCCTAATGTATCCAATCCTCACACCTTTCCATTGGTGAACCATAAGTTTGTTTAATGAATCTGTGATTGCCCTTCTCTGTGGAAATATCTTCACCGGTATCAATTTTTAGGTAACACCTATAAGTGATATCATACGATATGTGTCTCTCTCTTTCTGACTTAGTACGAGTCGCGTGACTACCTCTAGACTCATCTACGGTGCTGCACATGGCATTGTGTCCTTTTTTCCCTTGGCTAATATTCCCTCTGTACATGTACCAGTTCTTCTTTGTCCACTCATCTGTTGATGGACTTTTTGGTTGCTTCCATGTGTTGGCTATTGTAATCGAGCGGCAATGCACATTTGCCTGCCTGTGTCTTTCCAATTCTGTCTTCTTAGGTGATAGGCCCAGGAGTGGGCCTGCTGGATCATACAGTAGCAAAATGTTTACTTTACAAAGGCACCTCCATTCTGTTCTCATTAGTGGCTCTTACCAGGTTACGTCCCTCTTAAAGTTGAGGGTATGCACTTCTCCACAACACCTTCAGCATTTACTGTTTGTAGTGTTTTTTTGCTGATGTATATTCTGACCAGTGTGAGCTGATATACCTCTTTGGGGTTGGATTTGCATGCGTCTCATAAACCCTTGAAATTGAGCTTTCTGGCATGTCCTTTTTTTCTTCAAACTGTGAGTACAGCTTACCTCTTCAAATTGTTTTCGTGAAGTGTGTGTGACATTTAGAAATATTTTGGCCATTACCTCCCTCAAGACATTTTGTGGGCAGGTTTCATTTATAGCCCTCCAGTACTGGTGCATATGAAGTGACCCTTAGCACAGGTTTTAAAGCTGCTGTTGCAGGTAACGGCCAGAGGGCGGCAGCATTTCTTTCATTATGTCTTTTGCTTTCCGACTTACCTCATGTTCTGTGATTATCTCTAGGCAGCATTTCTGCTTTTCCCAATCTGGTAACTAGGCGAGCAGACCTTCCTGGCAGTGGTGTTCCTCGGTTATATATTAGAGTGGAATGTGCCCGGAGAAACCCCCAAATGCTGATGTCTCCTTACTTATGTTTGCTTTCTAAATTGAATTTATATTTTTTTTATTGGAGTCATATTCCATTGCGTACATGGACCACTTCTTCTTGGTGCATTCCTCTGTTGATGGACATTTTCGTAGCTTCCAAGTGTTGTCTATGGTAAATATTGCTGGAGTGCAGGATTTTCAGCCTGTATCTTTTGTTATGGTTTTGATTTCTTTTGCGGTACGCGGGCCTCTCACTGCGGTGGCCCCTCCCGTTGCAGAGCAGAGGCTCCGGATGCACAGGCCCAGCAGCCATAGCTCACGGGACCAGCCTCTCCACGGCATGTGGGATCTTCCCGGACCGGGGCACGAACCCGTGTCCCCTGCATCGGCAGGCGGACTCTCAACGTCTGTGCCACCAGGGAAGCCCAGCCTGTTTAGTTTTGATTCTCATCCTGTCAGGCGATAGGCCCAGCAGTGGGTATGCTTGATTGAATGGTAGCTCAGTATTTACCTTTCCAAGGCACCTCCTTTGTGTTTTCCTTACTGGCTCTTACCATGTCCCACGTTGAACCAAGGGTAGGCGTTTCTCCTCAAACCCTTCAGCATTTACTGTTTGCCGAATTTTTGCTGATGGCCATTCTGACTGGTGTGAGCTGATAGGTTTTTTGTAATTTGGATTTGCATGTCTTGAATTATTCCTAGTGTTCAGCATTTTTCCACGCCTTTTTAAAGTTCTGTTAAAATAACAGAAAGAAACAGAGAGTACAATTAACCTCTGGAAATTGTCTTCTTGAAAGGTTGCCCTCTTTTGAATGTTTTGGTCAATTTTCGAACCCAGGATTGTTTCTGAGGTCAGGTGTCATTCATAGGCCTGTAATGAGTGTGAATATTTAGTGAGCATGAGCACTGGGTTTAAAGCTGCTGTTTTGGGAAATGGCCACAAGGCGGCAGCATTTCTCCATTCCCAAATCTGGTTCCTAGGGCAGCAGAGCCTTTCTGGAAGTCCTGTTCCTAGGTTGGAAATTAAAATGGAATGTGCCAGGAGAAACCCCAATAAGTTTATGTCACATTACTTCTTGTTTTAGTTTTTTTAATCGGGGTAATGTTTAGAATACTGTTTGTCCTCAGTGTACACAATCTGGTTCATTTGTGCATAACATATATATATATATATATATATATATATATATATATTCATGTACAGAGCCAGTTCCCATGTAAATTATTGCAGAGTTTTTCATAGACATCCCTTGCTATATGGTCGGTCTTTCTGTTATATGTATTTAATAGGTATTTGTACACGTATGGTAACCCTAATCTTAATTTTTCCATTCCCCCCACCTGTTCTTTTAGGTAAGCATAGTTTGTTTTCTAAGCCTGTGAGTGTCTTTCTCTGTGGAAATATGTTCATTTGTGTCAGTTGTTAGATAACGCCTATAAGTGATATCATAGGATATGTCTTTTGCTTTCCGACTGACCTCATGTTCTGTGATTATCTCTAGGCTCATCTATGGTGCCTCAAAGAGCAGTGTTTCATTGTTTTCCATGGCTAATATTCCATTGTGTACATGGACCACTTCTTTTTCCACTCATCTGGTGATGGACATTTTGGTTGCTTCCGTGTCTTGGCTATTGTGAAAATTCCTGCAGTGCAGCTGCTGAAGCCTGTGCCTTCTCGACTCTGAACTTCTCAGGTGAGAGTCTCAGCGGTGGGCCTGCTGAATGGAATGGTGGCTCAATTTTTACTTTGAAACACAGCTCCTTTCTGTTCTCATTATTGGCTGTTACCACTTTACATCTCACCAGCAGCTAGAGGGTACACAGTTCTCTAAAACCCCTTCAGCATTTGTTGTGTGCAGACTTTTAGCTGATGGTAGTTGGCATGTGTGAGTTGAAACCTTTTTGGAGGTTAGATTTGCATGAGTCTAATAATTCCTGATGTTGAGCTTTTATCCATTTTCCTCTTTTTTGAAAATGAGTGAGTAAAACTTACCCCTCCATACTATGTCCTTGAAAACTGTGCCAGTTTGGAATTTTTTTGGCCATTCCCTACCTCCGCACAATTATGTAGGGCAGGTGTCCTTTACAGCCCTGAGTCCTTGTGAATGTTAAGTGACCATTAGCTGTGGGTTTAATGCCGCTCTTGCGGGAAACGGCCACAAGGCGGCAGCATTTCTACATTTCCAACTCTGGGTTTTTGGGCAACAGAGCTTTCCTGGAAATCGTGTTAGTAAGCTGCAAATTAGAGTGGAATGTGCCAGTGCAAACCCCCAAGAGCTTATATCTCCTAAATTGTTGTTTGTTTATTAAATTTAATTTTTATTAATTATCAGAGCAAATTTGATACAAATGTAGATTCTCCTAGGTGTACAGTTTCTGGTTCATCCTATCAATGTATCTGTCTATTCCTCTTTCGATCCTTTCCCGTGGATGTTATTATAGGGTGTTGAGTAGACCTCTCTTCGTATTCCATAGGCACTTTGTGATTATACATTTCATAAGTATTAGTGCATATCTGTTAACCCCCATGTCCTAGTTCATACATTCCTTATTCCTTTCCATTTGGTTAAACATTAATTGGTTTTCTGAATCTATGTGTGTCCATCTCTTGGAAATTATTTCATGGGTATCAATTTTTAGGTAACACCTATAAGTGATGTCCTAAGATGTCTGTCTTTCGGTTTCTTTCTTACTTCAAGTTGGGTGATTATCTCTAGATCCTTCTATGATGGTGCCAACGGCACTGTTCCATGCTTTTTCATGGCTAATATTCCATTGTGTACATGGACGACTTCTTCTTGGTGCATTTTTCCGTTGATGGACATTTCGGTTTCTTCCAGGTCTTGGCTATGGTACGTGTTGCTGCAGTGCAGGATTGCCAGCCTGTGTCTTTTCGATTCTCGTCTAATCAGGTGAAAGGCCCATGAGTGGGCCTACCAGATCACATGGTAGCTCCATATTTACCCTTAAACGCACCTCCATTCTGTTCTCACTACTGGCTGTGACCAGGTTTCATCCCACCAGCAGCTAAAGGGTACGCGGTTCTCTAAAACCCCTTCAGCATTTATTCTTTGTAGACTTTTTGGCTGATGACCATTCTGACGGCTGTGAGGTGAACTTTTTTGTACACTGGATTTGCATGGCTTTATTGATTCCTGATGTTCAGCATTGTTCCATTCCCATTTTGTTAACAAAAAAGAAAGAAAGTAAAAGAAACAGAAGACAAATGTGCATAAACTATGCCTCTTGAAACTGTCGTTTTGAAATATGGACGTCTTTTGAATGTTTTGATCGATATACGACCCCAGGATTTTTTTTCAGGGAGGTGTCATTTACAGGCCTGCAATTATTTTGAATATCAACTGACCATTAGCGCTGGGATTAAAGCTGCTGTTGTGTGAAACGGCCACAAGGTGGCAGCAGTTCTCCTGTACCAAACCCGGTTACTAGGGCAACAGAACCTCAATGGAAGTCGTGTTCCAGGTTGTAATATAGAATGGAATGTATCAGGAAAGCCCCTTCAATTTATGTCTCACTATTTCTTGTTTGTTTTTTTTAATTTAATTTTTATTTTTTATCACAGCAAGTTTGATTACAATGTTTGGCTTGTTGTAGGTGTGCACCATGTGGTTCTTTTACACATATACATATGTGTGTTCTTCCTGGGATCCTTGTCCCATGTACGTTATGACAGAATGTTGAGTAGTCTTCTCTTGGTATTCCGTAGGTCTTTGGTGATTATATAGTTCACCTGTGTTTGTATATGTCTGTTAACCCCAATATCCTAATGTATCCAATCCTCACACCTTTCCATTGGTGAACCATAAGTTTGTTTAATGAATCTGTGATTGCCCTTCTCTGTGGAAATATCTTCACCGGTATCAATTTTTAGGTAACACCTATAAGTGATATCATACGATATGTGTCTCTCTCTTTCTGACTTAGTACGAGTCGCGTGACTACCTCTAGACTCATCTACGGTGCTGCACATGGCATTGTGTCCTTTTTTCCCTTGGCTAATATTCCCTCTGTACATGTACCAGTTCTTCTTTGTCCACTCATCTGTTGATGGACTTTTTGGTTGCTTCCATGTGTTGGCTATTGTAATCGAGCGGCAATGCACATTTGCCTGCCTGTGTCTTTCCAATTCTGTCTTCTTAGGTGATAGGCCCAGGAGTGGGCCTGCTGGATCATACAGTAGCAAAATGTTTACTTTACAAAGGCACCTCCATTCTGTTCTCATTAGTGGCTCTTACCAGGTTACGTCCCTCTTAAAGTTGAGGGTATGCACTTCTCCACAACACCTTCAGCATTTACTGTTTGTAGTGTTTTTTTGCTGATGTATATTCTGACCAGTGTGAGCTGATATACCTCTTTGGGGTTGGATTTGCATGCGTCTCATAAACCCTTGAAATTGAGCTTTCTGGCATGTCCTTTTTTTCTTCAAACTGTGAGTACAGCTTACCTCTTCAAATTGTTTTCGTGAAGTGTGTGTGACATTTAGAAATATTTTGGCCATTACCTCCCTCAAGACATTTTGTGGGCAGGTTTCATTTATAGCCCTCCAGTACTGGTGCATATGAAGTGACCCTTAGCACAGGTTTTAAAGCTGCTGTTGCAGGTAACGGCCAGAGGGCGGCAGCATTTCTTTCATTATGTCTTTTGCTTTCCGACTTACCTCATGTTCTGTGATTATCTCTAGGCAGCATTTCTGCTTTTCCCAATCTGGTAACTAGGCGAACAGACCTTCCTGGCAGTGGTGTTCCTCGGTTATATATTAGAGTGGAATGTGCCCGGAGAAACCCCCAAATGCTGATGTCTCCTTACTTATGTTTGCTTTCTAAATTGAATTTATATTTCTTTATTGGAGTCATATTCCATTGCGTACATGGACCACTTCTTCTTGGTGCATTCCTCTGTTGATGGACATTTTCGTAGCTTCCAAGTGTTGTCTATGGTAAATATTGCTGGAGTGCAGGATTTTCAGCCTGTATCTTTTTTTATGGTTTTGATTTCTTTTGCGGTACGCGGGCCTCTCACTGCGGTGGCCCCTCCCATTGCAGAGCAGAGGCTCCGGATGCACAGGCCCAGCAGCCATAGCTCACGGGACCAGCCTCTCCACGGCATGTGGGATCTTCCCGGACCGGGGCACGAACCCGTGTCCCCTGCATCGGCAGGCGGACTCTCAACGTCTGCGCCACCAGGGAAGCCCAGCCTGTTTAGTTTTGATTCTCATCCTGTCAGGCGATAGGCCCAGCAGTGGGTATGCTTGATTGAATGGTAGCTCAGTATTTACCTTTCCAAGGCACCTCCTTTGTGTTTTCCTTACTGGCTCTTACCATGTCCCACGTTGAACCAAGGGTAGGCGTTTCTCCTCAAACCCTTCAGCATTTACTGTTTGCCGAATTTTTGCTGATGGCCATTCTGACTGGTGTGAGCTGATAGGTTTTTTGTAATTTGGATTTGCATGTCTTGAATTATTCCTAGTGTTCAGCATTTTTCCACGCCTTTTTAAAGTTCTGTTAAAATAACAGAAAGAAACAGAGAGTACAATTAACCTCTGGAAATTGTCTTCTTGAAAGGTTGCCCTCTTTTGAATGTTTTGGTCAATTTTCGAACCCAGGATTGTTTCTGAGGTCAGGTGTCATTCATAGGCCTGTAATGAGTGTGAATATTTAGTGAGCATGAGCACTGGGTTTAAAGCTGCTGTTTTGGGAAATGGCCACAAGGCGGCAGCATTTCTCCATTCCCAAATCTGGTTCCTAGGGCAGCAGAGCCTTTCTGGAAGTCCTGTTCCTAGGTTGGAAATTAAAATGGAATGTGCCAGGAGAAACCCCAATAAGTTTATGTCACATTACTTCTTGTTTTAGTTTTTTTAATCGGGGTAATGTTTAGAATACTGTTTGTCCTCAGTGTACACAATCTGGTTCATTTGTGCATAACATATATATATATATATATATATATATATATATATATATATATTCATGTACAGAGCCAGTTCCCATGTAAATTATTGCAGAGTTTTTCATAGACATCCCTTGCTATATGGTCGGTCTTTCTGTTATATGTATTTAATAGGTATTTGTACACGTATGGTAACCCTAATCTTAATTTTTCCATTCCCCCCACCTGTTCTTTTAGGTAAGCATAGTTTGTTTTCTAAGCCTGTGAGTGTCTTTCTCTGTGGAAATATGTTCATTTGTGTCAGTTGTTAGATAACGCCTATAAGTGATATCATAGGATATGTCTTTTGCTTTCCGACTGACCTCATGTTCTGTGATTATCTCTAGGCTCATCTATGGTGCCTCAAAGAGCAGTGTTTCATTGTTTTCCATGGCTAATATTCCATTGTGTACATGGACCACTTCTTTTTCCACTCATCTGGTGATGGACATTTTGGTTGCTTCCGTGTCTTGGCTATTGTGAAAATTCCTGCAGTGCAGCTGCTGAAGCCTGTGCCTTCTCGACTCTGAACTTCTCAGGTGAGAGTCTCAGCGGTGGGCCTGCTGAATGGAATGGTGGCTCAATTTTTACTTTGAAACACAGCTCCTTTCTGTTCTCATTATTGGCTGTTACCACTTTACATCTCACCAGCAGCTAGAGGGTACACAGTTCTCTAAAACCCCTTCAGCATTTGTTGTGTGCAGACTTTTAGCTGATGGTAGTTGGCATGTGTGAGTTGAAACCTTTTTGGAGGTTAGATTTGCATGAGTCTAATAATTCCTGATGTTGAGCTTTTATCCATTTTCCTCTTTTTTGAAAATGAGTGAGTAAAACTTACCCCTCCATACTATGTCCTTGAAAATTGTGCCAGTTTGGAATTTTTTTGGCCATTCCCTACCTCCGCACAATTATGTAGGGCAGGTGTCCTTTACAGCCCTGAGTCCTTGTGAATGTTAAGTGACCATTAGCTGTGGGTTTAATGCCGCTCTTGCGGGAAACGGCCACAAGGCGGCAGCATTTCTACATTTCCAACTCTGGGTTTTTGGGCAACAGAGCTTTCCTGGAAATCGTGTTAGTAAGCTGCAAATTAGAGTGGAATGTGCCAGTGCAAACCCCCAAGAGCTTATATCTCCTAAATTGTTGTTTGTTTATTAAATTTAATTTTTATTAATTATCAGAGCAAATTTGATACAAATGTAGATTCTCCTAGGTGTACAGTTTCTGGTTCATCCTATCAATGTATCTGTCTATTCCTCTTTCGATCCTTTCCCGTGGATGTTATTATAGGGTGTTGAGTAGACCTCTCTTCGTATTCCATAGGCACTTTGTGATTATACATTTCATAAGTATTAGTGCATATCTGTTAACCCCCATGTCCTAGTTCATACATTCCTTATTCCTTTCCATTTGGTTAAACATTAATTGGTTTTCTGAATCTATGTGTGTCCATCTCTTGGAAATTATTTCATGGGTATCAATTTTTAGGTAACACCTATAAGTGATGTCCTAAGATGTCTGTCTTTCGGTTTCTTTCTTACTTCAAGTTGGGTGATTATCTCTCGATCCTTCTATGATGGTGCCAACGGCACTGTTCCATGCTTTTTCATGGCTAATATTCCATTGTGTACATGGACGACTTCTTCTTGGTGCATTTTTCCGTTGATGGACATTTCGGTTTCTTCCAGGTCTTGGCTATGGTACGTGTTGCTGCAGTGCAGGATTGCCAGCCTGTGTCTTTTCGATTCTCGTCTAATCAGGTGAAAGGCCCATGAGTGGGCCTACCAGATCACATGGTAGCTCCATATTTACCCTTAAACGCACCTCCATTCTGTTCTCACTACTGGCTGTGACCAGGTTTCATCCCACCAGCAGCTAAAGGGTACGCGGTTCTCTAAAACCCCTTCAGCATTTATTCTTTGTAGACTTTTTGGCTGATGACCATTCTGACGGCTGTGAGGTGAACTTTTTTGTACACTGGATTTGCATGGCTTTATTGATTCCTGATGTTCAGCATTGTTCCATTCCCATTTTGTTAACAAAAAAGAAAGAAAGTAAAAGAAACAGAAGACAAATGTGCATAAACTATGCCTCTTGAAACTGTCGTTTTGAAATATGGACGTCTTTTGAATGTTTTCATCGATATACGACCCCAGGATTTTTTTTCAGGGAGGTGTCATTTACAGGCCTGCAATTATTTTGAATATCAACTGACCATTAGCGCTGGGATTAAAGCTGCTGTTGTGTGAAACGGCCACAAGGTGGCAGCAGTTCTCCTGTACCAAACCCGGTTACTAGGGCAACAGAACCTCAATGGAAGTCGTGTTCCAGGTTGTAATATAGAATGGAATGTATCAGGAAAGCCCCTTCAATTTATGTCTCACTATTTCTTGTTTGTTTTTTTTAATTTAATTTTTATTTTTTATCACAGCAAGTTTGATTACAATGTTTGGCTTGTTGTAGGTGTGCACCATGTGGTTCTTTTACACATATACATATGTGTGTTCTTCCTGGGATCCTTGTCCCATGTACGTTATGACAGAATGTTGAGTAGTCTTCTCTTGGTATTCCGTAGGTCTTTGGTGATTATATAGTTCACCTGTGTTTGTATATGTCTGTTAACCCCAATATCCTAATGTATCCAATCCTCACACCTTTCCATTGGTGAACCATAAGTTTGTTTAATGAATCTGTGATTGCCCTTCTCTGTGGAAATATCTTCACCGGTATCAATTTTTAGGTAACACCTATAAGTGATATCATACGATATGTGTCTCTCTCTTTCTGACTTAGTACGAGTCGCGTGACTACCTCTAGACTCATCTACGGTGCTGCACATGGCATTGTGTCCTTTTTTCCCTTGGCTAATATTCCCTCTGTACATGTACCAGTTCTTCTTTGTCCACTCATCTGTTGATGGACTTTTTGGTTGCTTCCATGTGTTGGCTATTGTAATCGAGCGGCAATGCACATTTGCCTGCCTGTGTCTTTCCAATTCTGTCTTCTTAGGTGATAGGCCCAGGAGTGGGCCTGCTGGATCATACAGTAGCAAAATGTTTACTTTACAAAGGCACCTCCATTCTGTTCTCATTAGTGGCTCTTACCAGGTTACGTCCCTCTTAAAGTTGAGGGTATGCACTTCTCCACAACACCTTCAGCATTTACTGTTTGTAGTGTTTTTTTGCTGATGTATATTCTGACCAGTGTGAGCTGATATACCTCTTTGGGGTTGGATTTGCATGCGTCTCATAAACCCTTGAAACTGAGCTTTCTGGCATGTCCTTTTTTTCTTCAAACTGTGAGTACAGCTTACCTCTTCAAATTGTTTTCGTGAAGTGTGTGTGACATTTAGAAATATTTTGGCCATTACCTCCCTCAAGACATTTTGTGGGCAGGTTTCATTTATAGCCCTCCAGTACTGGTGCATATGAAGTGACCCTTAGCACAGGTTTTAAAGCTGCTGTTGCAGGTAACGGCCAGAGGGCGGCAGCATTTCTTTCATTATGTCTTTTGCTTTCCGACTTACCTCATGTTCTGTGATTATCTCTAGGCAGCATTTCTGCTTTTCCCAATCTGGTAACTAGGCGAACAGACCTTCCTGGCAGTGGTGTTCCTCGGTTATATATTAGAGTGGAATGTGCCCGGAGAAACCCCCAAATGCTGATGTCTCCTTACTTATGTTTGCTTTCTAAATTGAATTTATATTTTTTTATTGGAGTCATATTCCATTGCGTACATGGACCACTTGTTCTTGGTGCATTCCTCTGTTGATGGACATTTTCGTAGCTTCCAAGTGTTGTCTATGGTAAATATTGCTGGAGTGCAGGATTTTCAGCCTGTATCTTTTGTTATGGTTTTGATTTCTTTTGCGGTACGCGGGCCTCTCACTGCGGTGGCCCCTCCCGTTGCAGAGCAGAGGCTCCGGATGCACAGGCCCAGCAGCCATAGCTCACGGGACCAGCCTCTCCACGGCATGTGGGATCTTCCCGGACCGGGGCACGAACCCGTGTCCCCTGCATCGGCAGGTGGACTCTCAACGTCTGCGCCACCAGGGAAGCCCAGCCTGTTTAGTTTTGATTCTCATCCTGTCAGGCGATAGGCCCAGCAGTGGGTATGCTTGATTGAATGGTAGCTCAGTATTTACCTTTCCAAGGCACCTCCTTTGTGTTTTCCTTACTGGCTCTTACCATGTCCCACGTTGAACCAAGGGTAGGCGTTTCTCCTCAAACCCTTCAGCATTTACTGTTTGCCGAATTTTTGCTGATGGCCATTCTGACTGGTGTGAGCTGATAGGTTTTTTGTAATTTGGATTTGCATGTCTTGAATTATTCCTAGTGTTCAGCATTTTTCCACGCCTTTTTAAAGTTCTGTTAAAATAACAGAAAGAAACAGAGAGTACAATTAACCTCTGGAAATTGTCTTCTTGAAAGGTTGCCCTCTTTTGAATGTTTTGGTCAATTTTCGAACCCAGGATTGTTTCTGAGGTCAGGTGTCATTCATAGGCCTGTAATGAGTGTGAATATTTAGTGAGCATGAGCACTGGGTTTAAAGCTGCTGTTTTGGGAAATGGCCACAAGGCGGCAGCATTTCTCCATTCCCAAATCTGGTTCCTAGGGCAGCAGAGCCTTTCTGGAAGTCCTGTTCCTAGGTTGGAAATTAAAATGGAATGTGCCAGGAGAAACCCCAATAAGTTTATGTCACATTACTTCTTGTTTTAGTTTTTTTAATCGGGGTAATGTTTAGAATACTGTTTGTCCTCAGTGTACACAATCTGGTTCATTTGTGCATAACATATATATATATATATATATATATATATATATATATATTCATGTACAGAGCCAGTTCCCATGTAAATTATTGCAGAGTTTTTCATAGACATCCCTTGCTATATGGTCGGTCTTTCTGTTATATGTATTTAATAGGTATTTGTACACGTATGGTAACCCTAATCTTAATTTTTCCATTCCCCCCACCTGTTCTTTTAGGTAAGCATAGTTTGTTTTCTAAGCCTGTGAGTGTCTTTCTCTGTGGAAATATGTTCATTTGTGTCAGTTGTTAGATAACGCCTATAAGTGATATCATAGGATATGTCTTTTGCTTTCCGACTGACCTCATGTTCTGTGATTATCTCTAGGCTCATCTATGGTGCCTCAAAGAGCAGTGTTTCATTGTTTTCCATGGCTAATATTCCATTGTGTACATGGACCACTTCTTTTTCCACTCATCTGGTGATGGACATTTTGGTTGCTTCCGTGTCTTGGCTATTGTGAAAATTCCTGCAGTGCAGCTGCTGAAGCCTGTGCCTTCTCGACTCTGAACTTCTCAGGTGAGAGTCTCAGCGGTGGGCCTGCTGAATGGAATGGTGGCTCAATTTTTACTTTGAAACACAGCTCCTTTCTGTTCTCATTATTGGCTGTTACCACTTTACATCTCACCAGCAGCTAGAGGGTACACAGTTCTCTAAAACCCCTTCAGCATTTGTTGTGTGCAGACTTTTAGCTGATGGTAGTTGGCATGTGTGAGTTGAAACCTTTTTGGAGGTTAGATTTGCATGAGTCTAATAATTCCTGATGTTGAGCTTTTATCCATTTTCCTCTTTTTTGAAAATGAGTGAGTAAAACTTACCCCTCCATACTATGTCCTTGAAAATTGTGCCAGTTTGGAATTTTTTTGGCCATTCCCTACCTCCGCACAATTATGTAGGGCAGGTGTCCTTTACAGCCCTGAGTCCTTGTGAATGTTAAGTGACCATTAGCTGTGGGTTTAATGCCGCTCTTGCGGGAAACGGCCACAAGGCGGCAGCATTTCTACATTTCCAACTCTGGGTTTTTGGGCAACAGAGCTTTCCTGGAAATCGTGTTAGTAAGCTGCAAATTAGAGTGGAATGTGCCAGTGAAAACCCCCAAGAGCTTATATCTCCTAAATTGTTGTTTGTTTATTAAATTTAATTTTTATTAATTATCAGAGCAAATTTGATACAAATGTAGATTCTCCTAGGTGTACAGTTTCTGGTTCATCCTATCAATGTATCTGTCTATTCCTCTTTCGATCCTTTCCCGTGGATGTTATTATAGGGTGTTGAGTAGACCTCTCTTCGTATTCCATAGGCACTTTGTGATTATACATTTCATAAGTATTAGTGCATATCTGTTAACCCCCATGTCCTAGTTCATACATTCCTTATTCCTTTCCATTTGGTTAAACATTAATTGGTTTTCTGAATCTATGTGTGTCCATCTCTTGGAAATTATTTCATGGGTATCAATTTTTAGGTAACACCTATAAGTGATGTCCTAAGATGTCTGTCTTTCGGTTTCTTTCTTACTTCAAGTTGGGTGATTATCTCTAGATCCTTCTATGATGGTGCCAACGGCACTGTTCCATGCTTTTTCATGGCTAATATTCCATTGTGTACATGGACGACTTCTTCTTGGTGCATTTTTCCGTTGATGGACATTTCGGTTTCTTCCAGGTCTTGGCTATGGTACGTGTTGCTGCAGTGCAGGATTGCCAGCCTGTGTCTTTTCGATTCTCGTCTAATCAGGTGAAAGGCCCATGAGTGGGCCTACCAGATCACATGGTAGCTCCATATTTACCCTTAAACGCACCTCCATTCTGTTCTCACTACTGGCTGTGACCAGGTTTCATCCCACCAGCAGCTAAAGGGTACGCGGTTCTCTAAAACCCCTTCAGCATTTATTCTTTGTAGACTTTTTGGCTGATGACCATTCTGACGGCTGTGAGGTGAACTTTTTTGTACACTGGATTTGCATGGCTTTATTGATTCCTGATGTTCAGCATTGTTCCATTCCCATTTTGTTAACAAAAAAGAAAGAAAGTAAAAGAAACAGAAGACAAATGTGCATAAACTATGCCTCTTGAAACTGTCGTTTTGAAATATGGACGTCTTTTGAATGTTTTCATCGATATACGACCCCAGGATTTTTTTTCAGGGAGGTGTCATTTACAGGCCTGCAATTATTTTGAATATCAACTGACCATTAGCGCTGGGATTAAAGCTGCTGTTGTGTGAAACGGCCACAAGGTGGCAGCAGTTCTCCTGTACCAAACCCGGTTACTAGGGCAACAGAACCTCAATGGAAGTCGTGTTCCAGGTTGTAATATAGAATGGAATGTATCAGGAAAGCCCCTTCAATTTATGTCTCACTATTTCTTGTTTGTTTTTTTTAATTTAATTTTTATTTTTTATCACAGCAAGTTTGATTACAATGTTTGGCTTGTTGTAGGTGTGCACCATGTGGTTCTTTTACACATATACATATGTGTGTTCTTCCTGGGATCCTTGTCCCATGTACGTTATGACAGAATGTTGAGTAGTCTTCTCTTGGTATTCCGTAGGTCTTTGGTGATTATATAGTTCACCTGTGTTTGTATATGTCTGTTAACCCCAATATCCTAATGTATCCAATCCTCACACCTTTCCATTGGTGAACCATAAGTTTGTTTAATGAATCTGTGATTGCCCTTCTCTGTGGAAATATCTTCACCGGTATCAATTTTTAGGTAACACCTATAAGTGATATCATACGATATGTGTCTCTCTCTTTCTGACTTAGTACGAGTCGCGTGACTACCTCTAGACTCATCTACGGTGCTGCACATGGCATTGTGTCCTTTTTTCCCTTGGCTAATATTCCCTCTGTACATGTACCAGTTCTTCTTTGTCCACTCATCTGTTGATGGACTTTTTGGTTGCTTCCATGTGTTGGCTATTGTAATCGAGCGGCAATGCACATTTGCCTGCCTGTGTCTTTCCAATTCTGTCTTCTTAGGTGATAGGCCCAGGAGTGGGCCTGCTGGATCATACAGTAGCAAAATGTTTACTTTACAAAGGCACCTCCATTCTGTTCTCATTAGTGGCTCTTACCAGGTTACGTCCCTCTTAAAGTTGAGGGTATGCACTTCTCCACAACACCTTCAGCATTTACTGTTTGTAGTGTTTTTTTGCTGATGTATATTCTGACCAGTGTGAGCTGATATACCTCTTTGGGGTTGGATTTGCATGCGTCTCATAAACCCTTGAAACTGAGCTTTCTGGCATGTCCTTTTTTTCTTCAAACTGTGAGTACAGCTTACCTCTTCAAATTGTTTTCGTGAAGTGTGTGTGACATTTAGAAATATTTTGGCCATTACCTCCCTCAAGACATTTTGTGGGCAGGTTTCATTTATAGCCCTCCAGTACTGGTGCATATGAAGTGACCCTTAGCACAGGTTTTAAAGCTGCTGTTGCAGGTAACGGCCAGAGGGCGGCAGCATTTCTTTCATTATGTCTTTTGCTTTCCGACTTACCTCATGTTCTGTGATTATCTCTAGGCAGCATTTCTGCTTTTCCCAATCTGGTAACTAGGCGAACAGACCTTCCTGGCAGTGGTGTTCCTCGGTTATATATTAGAGTGGAATGTGCCCGGAGAAACCCCCAAATGCTGATGTCTCCTTACTTATGTTTGCTTTCTAAATTGAATTTATATTTTTTTTATTGGAGTCATATTCCATTGCGTACATGGACCACTTCTTCTTGGTGCATTCCTCTGTTGATGGACATTTTCGTAGCTTCCAAGTGTTGTCTATGGTAAATATTGCTGGAGTGCAGGATTTTCAGCCTGTATCTTTTGTTATGGTTTTGATTTCTTTTGCGGTACGCGGGCCTCTCACTGCGGTGGCCCCTCCCGTTGCAGAGCAGAGGCTCCAGATGCACAGGCCCAGCAGCCATAGCTCACGGGACCAGCCTCTCCACGGCATGTGGGATCTTCCCGGACCGGGGCACGAACCCGTGTCCCCTGCATCGGCAGGCGGACTCTCAACGTCTGCGCCACCAGGGAAGCCCAGCCTGTTTAGTTTTGATTCTCATCCTGTCAGGCGATAGGCCCAGCAGTGGGTATGCTTGATTGAATGGTAGCTCAGTATTTACCTTTCCAAGGCACCTCCTTTGTGTTTTCCTTACTGGCTCTTACCATGTCCCACGTTGAACCAAGGGTAGGCGTTTCTCCTCAAACCCTTCAGCATTTACTGTTTGCCGAATTTTTGCTGATGGCCATTCTGACTGGTGTGAGCTGATAGGTTTTGTGTAATTTGGATTTGCATGTCTTGAATTATTCCTAGTGTTCAGCATTTTTCCACGCCTTTTTAAAGTTCTGTTAAAATAACAGAAAGAAACAGAGAGTACAATTAACCTCTGGAAATTGTCTTCTTGAAAGGTTGCCCTCTTTTGAATGTTTTGGTCAATTTTCGAACCCAGGATTGTTTCTGAGGTCAGGTGTCATTCATAGGCCTGTAATGAGTGTGAATATTTAGTGAGCATGAGCACTGGGTTTAAAGCTGCTGTTTTGGGAAATGGCCACAAGGCGGCAGCATTTCTCCATTCCCAAATCTGGTTCCTAGGGCAGCAGAGCCTTTCTGGAAGTCCTGTTCCTAGGTTGGAAATTAAAATGGAATGTGCCAGGAGAAACCCCAATAAGTTTATGTCACATTACTTCTTGTTTTAGTTTTTTTAATCGGGGTAATGTTTAGAATACTGTTTGTCCTCAGTGTACACAATCTGGTTCATTTGTGCATAACATATATATATATATATATATATATATATATTCATGTACAGAGCCAGTTCCCATGTAAATTATTGCAGAGTTTTTCATAGACATCCCTTGCTATATGGTCGGTCTTTCTGTTATATGTATTTAATAGGTATTTGTACACGTATGGTAACCCTAATCTTAATTTTTCCATTCCCCACACCTGTTCTTTTAGGTAAGCATAGTTTGTTTTCTAAGCCTGTGAGTGTCTTTCTCTGTGGAAATATGTTCATTTGTGTCAGTTGTTAGATAACGCCTATAAGTGATATCATAGGATATGTCTTTTGCTTTCCGACTGACCTCATGTTCTGTGATTATCTCTAGGCTCATCTATGGTGCCTCAAAGAGCAGTGTTTCATTGTTTTCCATGGCTAATATTCCATTGTGTACATGGACCACTTCTTTTTCCACTCATCTGGTGATGGACATTTTGGTTGCTTCCGTGTCTTGGCTATTGTGAAAATTCCTGCAGTGCAGCTGCTGAAGCCTGTGCCTTCTCGACTCTGAACTTCTCAGGTGAGAGTCTCAGCGGTGGGCCTGCTGAATGGAATGGTGGCTCAATTTTTACTTTGAAACACAGCTCCTTTCTGTTCTCATTATTGGCTGTTACCACTTTACATCTCACCAGCAGCTAGAGGGTACACAGTTCTCTAAAACCCCTTCAGCATTTGTTGTGTGCAGACTTTTAGCTGATGGTAGTTGGCATGTGTGAGTTGAAACCTTTTTGGAGGTTAGATTTGCATGAGTCTAATAATTCCTGATGTTGAGCTTTTATCCATTTTCCTCTTTTTTGAAAATGAGTGAGTAAAACTTACCCCTCCATACTATGTCCTTGAAAACTGTGCCAGTTTGGAATTTTTTTGGCCATTCCCTACCTCCGCACAATTATGTAGGGCAGGTGTCCTTTACAGCCCTGAGTCCTTGTGAATGTTAAGTGACCATTAGCTGTGGGTTTAATGCCGCTCTTGCGGGAAACGGCCACAAGGCGGCAGCATTTCTACATTTCCAACTCTGGGTTTTTGGGCAACAGAGCTTTCCTGGAAATCGTGTTAGTAAGCTGCAAATTAGAGTGGAATGTGCCAGTGCAAACCCCCAAGAGCTTATATCTCCTAAATTGTTGTTTGTTTATTAAATTTAATTTTTATTAATTATCAGAGCAAATTTGATACAAATGTAGATTCTCCTAGGTGTACAGTTTCTGGTTCATCCTATCAATGTATCTGTCTATTCCTCTTTCGATCCTTTCCCGTGGATGTTATTATAGGGTGTTGAGTAGACCTCTCTTCGTATTCCATAGGCACTTTGTGATTATACATTTCATAAGTATTAGTGCATATCTGTTAACCCCCATGTCCTAGTTCATACATTCCTTATTCCTTTCCATTTGGTTAAACATTAATTGGTTTTCTGAATCTATGTGTGTCCATCTCTTGGAAATTATTTCATGGGTATCAATTTTTAGGTAACACCTATAAGTGATGTCCTAAGATGTCTGTCTTTCGGTTTCTTTCTTACTTCAAGTTGGGTGATTATCTCTAGATCCTTCTATGATGGTGCCAACGGCACTGTTCCATGCTTTTTCATGGCTAATATTCCATTGTGTACATGGACGACTTCTTCTTGGTGCATTTTTCCGTTGATGGACATTTCGGTTTCTTCCAGGTCTTGGCTATGGTACGTGTTGCTGCAGTGCAGGATTGCCAGCCTGTGTCTTTTGGATTCTCGTCTAATCAGGTGAAAGGCCCATGAGTGGGCCTACCAGATCACATGGTAGCTCCATATTTACCCTTAAACGCACCTCCATTCTGTTCTCACTACTGGCTGTGACCAGGTTTCATCCCACCAGCAGCTAAAGGGTACGCGGTTCTCTAAAACCCCTTCAGCATTTATTCTTTGTAGACTTTTTGGCTGATGACCATTCTGACGGCTGTGAGGTGAACTTTTTTGTACACTGGATTTGCATGGCTTTATTGATTCCTGATGTTCAGCATTGTTCCATTCCCATTTTGTTAACAAAAAAGAAAGAAAGTAAAAGAAACAGAAGACAAATGTGCATAAACTATGCCTCTTGAAACTGTCGTTTTGAAATATGGACGTCTTTTGAATGTTTTCATCGATATACGACCCCAGGATTTTTTTTCAGGGAGGTGTCATTTACAGGCCTGCAATTATTTTGAATATCAACTGACCATTAGCGCTGGGATTAAAGCTGCTGTTGTGTGAAACGGCCACAAGGTGGCAGCAGTTCTCCTGTACCAAACCCGGTTACTAGGGCAACAGAACCTCAATGGAAGTCGTGTTCCAGGTTGTAATATAGAATGGAATGTATCAGGAAAGCCCCTTCAATTTATGTCTCACTATTTCTTGTTTGTTTTTTATAATTTAATTTTTATTTTTTATCACAGCAAGTTTGATTACAATGTTTGGCTTGTTGTAGGTGTGCACCATGTGGTTCTTTTACACATATACATATGTGTGTTCTTCCTGGGATCCTTGTCCCATGTACGTTATGACAGAATGTTGAGTAGTCTTCTCTTGGTATTCCGTAGGTCTTTGGTGATTATATAGTTCACCTGTGTTTGTATATGTCTGTTAACCCCAATATCCTAATGTATCCAATCCTCACACCTTTCCATTGGTGAACCATAAGTTTGTTTAATGAATCTGTGATTGCCCTTCTCTGTGGAAATATCTTCACCGGTATCAATTTTTAGGTAACACCTATAAGTGATATCATACGATATGTGTCTCTCTCTTTCTGACTTAGTACGAGTCGCGTGACTACCTCTAGACTCATCTACGGTGCTGCACATGGCATTGTGTCCTTTTTTCCCTTGGCTAATATTCCCTCTGTACATGTACCAGTTCTTCTTTGTCCACTCATCTGTTGATGGACTTTTTGGTTGCTTCCATGTGTTGGCTATTGTAATCGAGCGGCAATGCACATTTGCCTGCCTGTGTCTTTCCAATTCTGTCTTCTTAGGTGATAGGCCCAGGAGTGGGCCTGCTGGATCATACAGTAGCAAAATGTTTACTTTACAAAGGCACCTCCATTCTGTTCTCATTAGTGGCTCTTACCAGGTTACGTCCCTCTTAAAGTTGAGGGTATGCACTTCTCCACAACACCTTCAGCATTTACTGTTTGTAGTGTTTTTTTGCTGATGTATATTCTGACCAGTGTGAGCTGATATACCTCTTTGGGGTTGGATTTGCATGCGTCTCATAAACCCTTGAAATTGAGCTTTCTGGCATGTCCTTTTTTTCTTCAAACTGTGAGTACAGCTTACCTCTTCAAATTGTTTTCGTGAAGTGTGTGTGACATTTAGAAATATTTTGGCCATTACCTCCCTCAAGACATTTTGTGGGCAGGTTTCATTTATAGCCCTCCAGTACTGGTGCATATGAAGTGACCCTTAGCACAGGTTTTAAAGCTGCTGTTGCAGGTAACGGCCAGAGGGCGGCAGCATTTCTTTCATTATGTCTTTTGCTTTCCGACTTACCTCATGTTCTGTGATTATCTCTAGGCAGCATTTCTGCTTTTCCCAATCTGGTAACTAGGCGAACAGACCTTCCTGGCAGTGGTGTTCCTCGGTTATATATTAGAGTGGAATGTGCCCGGAGAAACCCCCAAATGCTGATGTCTCCTTACTTATGTTTGCTTTCTAAATTGAATTTATATTTCTTTATTGGAGTCATATTCCATTGCGTACATGGACCACTTCTTCTTGGTGCATTCCTCTGTTGATGGACATTTTCGTAGCTTCCAAGTGTTGTCTATGGTAAATATTGCTGGAGTGCAGGATTTTCAGCCTGTATCTTTTGTTATGGTTTTGATTTCTTTTGCGGTACGCGGGCCTCTCACTGCGGTGGCCCCTCCCGTTGCAGAGCAGAGGCTCCGGATGCACAGGCCCAGCAGCCATAGCTCACGGGACCAGCCTCTCCACGGCATGTGGGATCTTCCCGGACCGGGGCACGAACCCGTGTCCCCTGCATCGGCAGGCGGACTCTCAACGTCTGCGCCACCAGGGAAGCCCAGCCTGTTTAGTTTTGATTCTCATCCTGTCAGGCGATAGGCCCAGCAGTGGGTATGCTTGATTGAATGGTAGCTCAGTATTTACCTTTCCAAGGCACCTCCTTTGTGTTTTCCTTACTGGCTCTTACCATGTCCCACGTTGAACCAAGGGTAGGCGTTTCTCCTCAAACCCTTCAGCATTTACTGTTTGCCGAATTTTTGCTGATGGCCATTCTGACTGGTGTGAGCTGATAGGTTTTGTGTAATTTGGATTTGCATGTCTTGAATTATTCCTAGTGTTCAGCATTTTTCCACGCCTTTTTAAAGTTCTGTTAAAATAACAGAAAGAAACAGAGAGTACAATTAACCTCTGGAAATTGTCTTCTTGAAAGGTTGCCCTCTTTTGAATGTTTTGGTCAATTTTCGAACCCAGGATTGTTTCTGAGGTCAGGTGTCATTCATAGGCCTGTAATGAGTGTGAATATTTAGTGAGCATGAGCACTGGGTTTAAAGCTGCTGTTTTGGGAAATGGCCACAAGGCGGCAGCATTTCTCCATTCCCAAATCTGGTTCCTAGGGCAGCAGAGCCTTTCTGGAAGTCCTGTTCCTAGGTTGGAAATTAAAATGGAATGTGCCAGGAGAAACCCCAATAAGTTTATGTCACATTACTTCTTGTTTTAGTTTTTTTAATCGGGGTAATGTTTAGAATACTGTTTGTCCTCAGTGTACACAATCTGGTTCATTTGTGCATAACATATATATATATATATATATATATATATATATATATTCATGTACAGAGCCAGTTCCCATGTAAATTATTGCAGAGTTTTTCATAGACATCCCTTGCTATATGGTCGGTCTTTCTGTTATATGTATTTAATAGGTATTTGTACACGTATGGTAACCCTAATCTTAATTTTTCCATTCCCCCCACCTGTTCTTTTAGGTAAGCATAGTTTGTTTTCTAAGCCTGTGAGTGTCTTTCTCTGTGGAAATATGTTCATTTGTGTCAGTTGTTAGATAACGCCTATAAGTGATATCATAGGATATGTCTTTTGCTTTCCGACTGACCTCATGTTCTGTGATTATCTCTAGGCTCATCTATGGTGCCTCAAAGAGCAGTGTTTCATTGTTTTCCATGGCTAATATTCCATTGTGTACATGGACCACTTCTTTTTCCACTCATCTGGTGATGGACATTTTGGTTGCTTCCGTGTCTTGGCTATTGTGAAAATTCCTGCAGTGCAGCTGCTGAAGCCTGTGCCTTCTCGACTCTGAACTTCTCAGGTGAGAGTCTCAGCGGTGGGCCTGCTGAATGGAATGGTGGCTCAATTTTTACTTTGAAACACAGCTCCTTTCTGTTCTCATTATTGGCTGTTACCACTTTACATCTCACCAGCAGCTAGAGGGTACACAGTTCTCTAAAACCCCTTCAGCATTTGTTGTGTGCAGACTTTTAGCTGATGGTAGTTGGCATGTGTGAGTTGAAACCTTTTTGGAGGTTAGATTTGCATGAGTCTAATAATTCCTGATGTTGAGCTTTTATCCATTTTCCTCTTTTTTGAAAATGAGTGAGTAAAACTTACCCCTCCATACTATGTCCTTGAAAACTGTGCCAGTTTGGAATTTTTTTGGCCATTCCCTACCTCCGCACAATTATGTAGGGCAGGTGTCCTTTACAGCCCTGAGTCCTTGTGAATGTTAAGTGACCATTAGCTGTGGGTTTAATGCCGCTCTTGCGGGAAACGGCCACAAGGCGGCAGCATTTCTACATTTCCAACTCTGGGTTTTTGGGCAACAGAGCTTTCCTGGAAATCGTGTTAGTAAGCTGCAAATTAGAGTGGAATGTGCCAGTGCAAACCCCCAAGAGCTTATATCTCCTAAATTGTTGTTTATTAAATTTAATTTTTATTAATTATCAGAGCAAATTTGATACAAATGTAGATTCTCCTAGGTGTACAGTTTCTGGTTCATCCTATCAATGTATCTGTCTATTCCTCTTTCGATCCTTTCCCGTGGATGTTATTATAGGGTGTTGAGTAGACCTCTCTTCGTATTCCATAGGCACTTTGTGATTATACATTTCATAAGTATTAGTGCATATCTGTTAACCCCCATGTCCTAGTTCATACATTCCTTATTCCTTTCCATTTGGTTAAACATTAATTGGTTTTCTGAATCTATGTGTGTCCATCTCTTGGAAATTATTTCATGGGTATCAATTTTTAGGTAACACCTATAAGTGATGTCCTAAGATGTCTGTCTTTCGGTTTCTTTCTTACTTCAAGTTGGGTGATTATCTCTAGATCCTTCTATGATGGTGCCAACGGCACTGTTCCATGCTTTTTCATGGCTAATATTCCATTGTGTACATGGACGACTTCTTCTTGGTGCATTTTTCCGTTGATGGACATTTCGGTTTCTTCCAGGTCTTGGCTATGGTACGTGTTGCTGCAGTGCAGGATTGCCAGCCTGTGTCTTTTCGATTCTCGTCTAATCAGGTGAAAGGCCCATGAGTGGGCCTACCAGATCACATGGTAGCTCCATATTTACCCTTAAACGCACCTCCATTCTGTTCTCACTACTGGCTGTGACCAGGTTTCATCCCACCAGCAGCTAAAGGGTACGCGGTTCTCTAAAACCCCTTCAGCATTTATTCTTTGTAGACTTTTTGGCTGATGACCATTCTGACGGCTGTGAGGTGAACTTTTTTGTACACTGGATTTGCATGGCTTTATTGATTCCTGATGTTCAGCATTGTTCCATTCCCATTTTGTTAACAAAAAAGAAAGAAAGTAAAAGAAACAGAAGACAAATGTGCATAAACTATGCCTCTTGAAACTGTCGTTTTGAAATATGGACGTCTTTTGAATGTTTTCATCGATATACGACCCCAGGATTTTTTTTCAGGGAGGTGTCATTTACAGGCCTGCAATTATTTTGAATATCAACTGACCATTAGCGCTGGGATTAAAGCTGCTGTTGTGTGAAACGGCCACAAGGTGGCAGCAGTTCTCCTGTACCAAACCCGGTTACTAGGGCAACAGAACCTCAATGGAAGTCGTGTTCCAGGTTGTAATATAGAATGGAATGTATCAGGAAAGCCCCTTCAATTTATGTCTCACTATTTCTTGTTTGTTTTTTTTAATTTAATTTTTATTTTTTATCACAGCAAGTTTGATTACAATGTTTGGCTTGTTGTAGGTGTGCACCATGTGGTTCTTTTACACATATACATATGTGTGTTCTTCCTGGGATCCTTGTCCCATGTACATTATGACAGAATGTTGAGTAGTCTTCTCTTGGTATTCCGTAGGTCTTTGGTGATTATATAGTTCACCTGTGTTTGTATATGTCTGTTAACCCCAATATCCTAATGTATCCAATCCTCACACCTTTCCATTGGTGAACCATAAGTTTGTTTAATGAATCTGTGATTGCCCTTCTCTGTGGAAATATCTTCACCGGTATCAATTTTTAGGTAACACCTATAAGTGATATCATACGATATGTGTCTCTCTCTTTCTGACTTAGTACGAGTCGCGTGACTACCTCTAGACTCATCTACGGTGCTGCACATGGCATTGTGTCCTTTTTTCCCTTGGCTAATATTCCCTCTGTACATGTACCAGTTCTTCTTTGTCCACTCATCTGTTGATGGACTTTTTGGTTGCTTCCATGTGTTGGCTATTGTAATCGAGCGGCAATGCACATTTGCCTGCCTGTGTCTTTCCAATTCTGTCTTCTTAGGTGATAGGCCCAGGAGTGGGCCTGCTGGATCATACAGTAGCAAAATGTTTACTTTACAAAGGCACCTCCATTCTGTTCTCATTAGTGGCTCTTACCAGGTTACGTCCCTCTTAAAGTTGAGGGTATGCACTTCTCCACAACACCTTCAGCATTTACTGTTTGTAGTGTTTTTTTGCTGATGTATATTCTGACCAGTGTGAGCTGATATACCTCTTTGGGGTTGGATTTGCATGCGTCTCATAAACCCTTGAAATTGAGCTTTCTGGCATGTCCTTTTTTTCTTCAAACTGTGAGTACAGCTTACCTCTTCAAATTGTTTTCGTGAAGTGTGTGTGACATTTAGAAATATTTTGGCCATTACCTCCCTCAAGACATTTTGTGGGCAGGTTTCATTTATAGCCCTCCAGTACTGGTGCATATGAAGTGACCCTTAGCACAGGTTTTAAAGCTGCTGTTGCAGGTAACGGCCAGAGGGCGGCAGCATTTCTTTCATTATGTCTTTTGCTTTCCGACTTACCTCATGTTCTGTGATTATCTCTAGGCAGCATTTCTGCTTTTCCCAATCTGGTAACTAGGCGAACAGACCTTCCTGGCAGTGGTGTTCCTCGGTTATATATTAGAGTGGAATGTGCCCGGAGAAACCCCCAAATGCTGATGTCTCCTTACTTATGTTTGCTTTCTAAATTGAATTTATATTTCTTTATTGGAGTCATATTCCATTGCGTACATGGACCACTTCTTCTTGGTGCATTCCTCTGTTGATGGACATTTTCGTAGCTTCCAAGTGTTGTCTATGGTAAATATTGCTGGAGTGCAGGATTTTCAGCCTGTATCTCTTTTTATGGTTTTGATTTCTTTTGCGGTACGCGGGCCTCTCACTGCGGTGGCCCCTCCCGTTGCAGAGCAGAGGCTCCGGATGCACAGGCCCAGCAGCCATAGCTCACGGGACCAGCCTCTCCACGGCATGTGGGATCTTCCCGGACCGGGGCACGAACCCGTGTCCCCTGCATCGGCAGGCGGACTCTCAACGTCTGCGCCACCAGGGAAGCCCAGCCTGTTTAGTTTTGATTCTCATCCTGTCAGGCGATAGGCCCAGCAGTGGGTATGCTTGATTGAATGGTAGCTCAGTATTTACCTTTCCAAGGCACCTCCTTTGTGTTTTCCTTACTGGCTCTTACCATGTCCCACGTTGAACCAAGGGTAGGCGTTTCTCCTCAAACCCTTCAGCATTTACTGTTTGCCGAATTTTTGCTGATGGCCATTCTGACTGGTGTGAGCTGATAGGTTTTGTGTAATTTGGATTTGCATGTCTTGAATTATTCCTAGTGTTCAGCATTTTTCCACGCCTTTTTAAAGTTCTGTTAAAATAACAGAAAGAAACAGAGAGTACAATTAACCTCTGGAAATTGTCTTCTTGAAAGGTTGCCCTCTTTTGAATGTTTTGGTCAATTTTCGAACCCAGGATTGTTTCTGAGGTCAGGTGTCATTCATAGGCCTGTAATGAGTGTGAATATTTAGTGAGCATGAGCACTGGGTTTAAAGCTGCTGTTTTGGGAAATGGCCACAAGGCGGCAGCATTTCTCCATTCCCAAATCTGGTTCCTAGGGCAGCAGAGCCTTTCTGGAAGTCCTGTTCCTAGGTTGGAAATTAAAATGGAATGTGCCAGGAGAAACCCCAATAAGTTTATGTCACATTACTTCTTGTTTTAGTTTTTTTAATCGGGGTAATGTTTAGAATACTGTTTGTTCTCAGTGTACACAATCTGGTTCATTTGTGCATAACATATATATATATATATATATATATATATATATTCATGTACAGAGCCAGTTCCCATGTAAATTATTGCAGAGTTTTTCATAGACATCCCTTGCTATATGGTCGGTCTTTCTGTTATATGTATTTAATAGGTATTTGTACACGTATGGTAACCCTAATCTTAATTTTTCCATTCCCCCCACCTGTTCTTTTAGGTAAGCATAGTTTGTTTTCTAAGCCTGTGAGTGTCTTTCTCTGTGGAAATATGTTCATTTGTGTCAGTTGTTAGATAACGCCTATAAGTGATATCATAGGATATGTCTTTTGCTTTCCGACTGACCTCATGTTCTGTGATTATCTCTAGGCTCATCTATGGTGCCTCAAAGAGCAGTGTTTCATTGTTTTCCATGGCTAATATTCCATTGTGTACATGGACCACTTCTTTTTCCACTCATCTGGTGATGGACATTTTGGTTGCTTCCGTGTCTTGGCTATTGTGAAAATTCCTGCAGTGCAGCTGCTGAAGCCTGTGCCTTCTCGACTCTGAACTTCTCAGGTGAGAGTCTCAGCGGTGGGCCTGCTGAATGGAATGGTGGCTCAATTTTTACTTTGAAACACAGCTCCTTTCTGTTCTCATTATTGGCTGTTACCACTTTACATCTCACCAGCAGCTAGAGGGTACACAGTTCTCTAAAACCCCTTCAGCATT